>NC_071088.1:108896129-109231129 GCF_027358695.1 Spea bombifrons
AATAATCCAATATTATGTAACTAACTTAAAACATAACTTAGTAAGCTAACTCACCTCCCCCCCTCATCCAATACAAATCAACATACCTCCAACAAATCAAGTGCTAACCACCAGCCATCCATAAAGCTCAATTGGCACTGCGGTGAGTGCCTTTATAATGCCTTCTGCTGATGAAGAGTGCTGGGATATGATGTCATATATAGTATATTTCCTATATGCACCCTAGAGAAATAGCAAAACTTGTAAATCAGCTATATGGATGCCAACCCTTTTTTGCAAACCAAAAAAGTGAGCACTGGAATCTGTGAGACTGCCATGCGGGATGCTGTATTATTAAGAAATTTGATTAGTGTTAGAGAAAAAGTATATCTATAGTTCACCAAGTGAAACATTACTTTGACTCTTTCGGTTAGGTTCTAAAGCTTTGATCTACTTTTAAAAGCTTCAGCTTCAGAAATCCTACCTTGCTTCTAATCCTCTTGGTCAAAGGTTTTATAGAGTTTTTACGCAATGTATCTTGGGTACCTAGTGATAGAGGATTTTGTTCAAATCCCTTATGATTTTTTAGTGGGTTTAGCAACCTAGAGTTTACATGAAATAATACTAAACATGTGTGAGAGTCTCTGTGTCAAATAAGAAGAACTGGGTGGCATGACACTAATAGCAGATGTCTGATGCAATTTTCATGTCACGGATAAAAATGCAATTACAGCAAATTGTCAGTGTTCAGACGGGATTTACAGATTCTTTCGAGAAAGAGGTTGATGTACGAGGTACATAATAATGTAATAATGATGTAATACAACAGAATTTGTACGTTTGTAAGGCAGGCTCACATTTCAAAAAGCTTAGGTTTTGCATATGAAATATTTGCATCAGGGTTTATTTTAAATTGCTATAAGGCTGCGAAATTGGATGCAGGATTTCTCAGTTATGCGAGTTTCAAACCACAAGTTAGGACAGAAAGTTCTACTAATGTAATCAGAACCGAGCTCTTAGTCATGATATAACTAAAAAAGCTACACATTGAGGTGAACAAAAGGAATAAGTTATGACCTGGTGGCAGTAATTAGTTGTGATTAGGTGAATACTAATGAGCTTTCATGTTTAATGCTTTATTCATGCAAATGTGGAATGTTAGGTGTCTTGGCACAACAGTGCTACCATCAGCCATTTGTGGGCCCAGTATCAACTTATGGCTCAGCCTTCCATCATGTTATTCTCTAAAGTGGTTAAAAAGCCGGGGTGATGCAGGGAGCACAGGGAAACTGCCCCTTGGGCTGGTCCAAAAATGTGTGAAACAGGGCTTGTCCAACTTGCAGAGGTGGGAGTGCAATGGGGTCACATAATAGCTCAGTGTTGGAGCAGCTATAAGGATAAGCTCCAGGCCAAAGTAAGCGTGTAATGTGTGAAGGAGTGAGATGTGATTCATAGAGTGAGGTGTGATGGATTGAGTATGTATTAATGTAATTGTGTGGATGAAGCATGTATGTGTAACTGTGTGTTTTACAATAAGTGTATGTTAGTTACTGGGGGGTGACCAAAGGCCACTCAAAATCACGTGTCCCAGAGCTAGAAGGTCCCACCCTATTTCTTTTGTAACAAAAAATATTAAAGTAAATGGGGAAAAAAACACTCCAAGAAGCCAGAATATTGCAGACTTATTAAGGGAGAAAGAAAGGTCCAGAAACTCTTTTCTCCACAAAAGGGCCGAGGCACGGCACGCACCATGGGGACAGCCTCTCCCCCATTCCTCCAAATGGGGGAAAGGGTGTGCATGGAGGCTTCACTCTGTGGCACAAGTACTTGGATAATGGAGCTGATCACGAGGGGAGAAGCAGATGAAGAAGGAAGACAGAAGAAAGAAGAACAAGAAGAGGCAAAAGAAGAAGCAGAGTGTGAGAGAAACAAAAGCAATGAAATGCAAAAGAAAATTTGGAGCTCTCTGCTTCATTTTCATTTTTGTTTTCTTGGAGATGCCTCCTCATTTTCAGACATACCGAGTATAAACGGTTCCTCCACACCCTCCTGCTGGCTTGCCACAAGACACTTTTGTTTTGCAGTTGTCAGTAGTGATGTCCGGATCATGGACGAATCGTTCATTTGATCCGATTCTTTTTAGTGATCCGGATGAACCGGTTCAGTAGACTGAACGATTCATTTGTTAGCAGTGCCAGTTCAGTCTGTGATTCATGCAGCTGTAACCTCATCCTAGAGTGAGTCATCTGCAGAGCACTCAGACACAGACTCTGGGGTCAGGTTACAGCTCATTAATTCACAGAGGAACGATGACTCATAGAGTCAGAGAGTCGTTCAAAGATTCGAATGATTCAAAGATTCAAATGATTCAATGATTCAAATGATTCAAATGATTCGAATCTTACAGGGATCCGGATGTTACAGGGATCCGAATCTTACAGAGATTCGAATCATTCAGAGAATATTACTGATACCATACTTTTATAAATAAATACATTAATAATGTTCACTGCCCCCAGGATTTAGATTCCCCTGAGTTTGCCCCCCTTTACCTATAACTGCACCTTCAGTTAACTTTATTAAATTAACCCTCAGTCATCAGCATAAAATTAACCCTTATACCCCATCAACCATAACTGCCCCTAAATTAACCCTAAAGCCTCATCAACCATAACTGCCCCTAAATTAACCCTAAACACCCCATCAACCATAACTGCCCCTGAAATTAACCGTAAAGACCCCATCAACCATAACGGCCCCTGAAATTAACCCTAAAGACCCCATTAACCATAACGGCCCCTGAAATTAACCCTAAATACTCCATTAACCATAACTGCCCCTAAATTAATTGCATGTACTCCAGATAAATTACCTAATAAATTGGTATGGTTGATGGGGTCTTTAGTGTTAATTTAGGGGCAGTTATGGTTAATGGGGTGTTTAGGGTTAATTTAGGGGCAGTTGTGGTTAATGGGGTGTTTAGGGTTAATTTAGAGGCAGTTATGGTTGATGGGGTGTTTAGGGTTAATTTTAGGGGCAGTTATACTTAATGGGGTGTTAAGGGTTAATTTTAGGGGCAGTCATGGTTGATGGGGTGTGAAGGGTTAATTTGAGGGGCAGTCATGGTTGATGGGGTGTTAAGGGTTAATTTTAGGGGCAGTCATGGTTGATGGGGTGTTAAGGGTTAATTTTAGGGGCAGTCATGGTTGATGGGGTGTTAAGGGTTAATTTAACGGTCAGGGTTAATTTAATTAATTTAATAAAGTTAGCTTAAGGTGCAGTTGCAGGTAAAGGGGAATGTAAATCCTGGGGGCAGTGATTATTAATGTATTTATTTATAAAAGTATGGTGATATTATCTGAATGATTCGAATCCCAATGAAGGCAGAGAGTCGTTCAAAAGATCCGGATCTTACAGTGATCCGGATCTTACAGTGATCCGGATCTTACAGTGATCCGGATCTTACAGCGATCCGGATCACTGTAAGATTTGGATCCCTGTAAGATCCCAATCTTTGAACGACTCTCTGCCTTTATTGACATCACTCGAGTAGGCAGGCAGGAGGGTTCATTGACTAATGAAAGGGGCGGGGCCAATCGTTAGAGTGCCTGCACGGAGTTACTGGAAAACAGTAACTCCTGTGAGTCACACTGAGTGATCCGAAGATTCGGATCATGAATCGGATCATTTCAGTGAACGAGTTGAAATGATCCGATTCACTTTAATGATCCGAACTTCCCATCACTAGTCCCTTCTGAAACTAAATAAAATGTAAATCCGTACAATAAAGCCAGGGATGGTGATGATGGTTCCTGTTAAGCAAAGTCAAACAGACTCAGATACCTTCTAACAAAGAGATATGGATATTTATATATTTATATATATATATATATATATATATTTATATATATATATATATATATATATATATATATATAAAACTACAGTATATTTTCAGGTATTTATAGCTCCTGACATATGTCACTGCCAAACACCACCCCAAAATGTGTTCAGCAACATTGAGTACAGTGATACTATGTATGCATAGGTTTGTCAGGTTTGGTGCTAAAAAACCAACATTTGGGACATGAGCATTTCAGTTTTTCAATTTGGGATTTTGACACCTGCTCTAGACTCCTTCCTTGCCAGGATTTTTTGTGAAAACACACCGCTCATAAAAATAAACTCTTTTTTTTGTGCACTTTTTTCTTTAGATTTTGTTGGAACTGGATGGTGCCCCTAATTGTGATATCACTGGGGAATTGTTCACGTTACCACATTTTAATTTAAACACTGCACCTGTAAGCACAGTTTATGCCACCGTTTCCCTTGGACACCATGCCCAAATACTAGGCAGTCCGGTTTAAAACCGGACAACTGATAGAAAGACGTATCGAATACGTGCACCGCGGTTCTTTGTCATTAATAAAATAAAAATATTATAAAAAGTGAAGTAAAATGCGAAAATGAGTTTAAGACTCTTTTAATGCTATCTTAACAAACTATCTTAACCAACTATCTTAACCAACTATCTTAACAAACTACTATGAACTATGTTCAGTCCGCATCATTCCGCGATGATCTCAAATGGAATGTGCAAAGTAAAGTCATTGAGTAGGGAGTTCAGGTTCCTCAGCATCAAAATATTGGCCGTGTTCTTCCGCAAAATTCTCTGCAAAATCCCTGGTCCTGGCGGCTTTGTAGCCGGTCAAAGGGACATGGAATTCAGAAAATGCTGCTGTGTTGGTATTTTTCAGAAGCTCTTCCAAAATTCTGTTTGCCTGAATCACATCCTCTTGGTCTTCTGGATGGTTGTAGATTTTATTTATCATCAGGATTTGTAACAACAACAATGAAAGCACAAGTGTTGCTACCCAGAATTTGAGTTCTTTATGCGCAGCCTCAATGCGGTTCATTCTCTCCTCCAGTTGTTTTTGCTGAATTTTGAGGTTCTCCTCATGCTCTCTGAGTATCTGTATGAGGGCCTCATCAGTCACAGTGTCATTGTCACTTTCGAGAAGGAATGGGTGCTTGACAATGGCGCAAACCAAAATTGCACACACTTTGAAAATAGCCAAATACATGCTGGACCTAGAAAGAGACCAAAAGGAGAGAAAAATTGGCCTAAATAACATAGATTCTATATCTAACACCATACAGGTGCCCACACAGGATGAGGAGGCTTCATTTAACAGGAAATTTAGATGAGAAATAGGTGACCTCTCATAAAAACAGGAATCATGCTACTAAATAATGGAAGAATATCCCTATTTATCAGGTGTCACCACAGGAGGCGTAAATCCACTCATCACCGACCTTCCCCTCTGTATAAAAGGCATTACCAGGTACAAATTAGGCTGCACTTACCTTTCCTTACTACTGTAAATGTAGAATAAAAGTCAGGGAGACGCTACTCAGTGCCCCCCGCTAGGGGGCACTAACAGGCTAATTAGCTCTGTACAATCTCCGACTCGTATCTCCTCTCGCAAGTCAATTGTTTTTCCTCTTGCAAGTTAATTGTATCTCCTGTCTCTAGTACTGCTCGGTAAAGTGTTGCTAGCAGTAGTGAGTGGCTGTGTGCTGCTCCTGTTTAGAGCTTCCTGCCTCTGTGACATCATAGAGCATGCATGCCTCTGTGACATCACCGAGCATGCCTGTAATGGTTGCTATGATACGGAAGAAGCACAAATCCAATAGGGTAGAAAATAAAATTGTGTGCAAGATTTTCAAAATTGGTACAATGTGGCAGAAAACAAAGTAAAGGCCAACTATGAGTGCTTTTTAGCTGCTTAGAAGACAGTGCCTTATATGTTTAAGTACAAGTAACTACATGGACATAGTCAACTAAGTTGAAAAAAGACATATAGTCCATCAAGTTCAGTCATTCCACAAACCCAAATGAGTTCATCCAGAAGAACGCAAAAACCCCCACTAAGCCAGTACAGCGATCCGGATCACTGTAAGATTTGGATCCCTGTAAGATCCGAACGACTCTCTGCCTTCATTGACATCACTCGAGTAGGCAGGCAGGAGGGTTCATTGACTAATGAAAGGGGCGGGGCCAATCGTTAGTGTGCCTGCACGGAGTTACTGGAAAACAGTAACTCCTGTGAGTCACACTGAGTGATCCGAAGATTCGGATCATGAATCGGATCATTTCAGTGAACGAGTCGAAATGATCCGATTCACTTTAATGATCCGAACTTCCCATCACTAGTTGTCAGATCAAGAGCCTTCTTCTTGTGCTCTACCTAGGGACCTCAAAAATGCAGAGGATCAGTGTATCAGCTCCAGCTGTTCCTCACAAATAGCAAAACAATCAGTCAGACTTTGCCCCTTGGATGGTCTTGCTTGTGCCTAGTATCGGTGCATTGTTGTTGATCTTGTGCCTGCCGCTTTCCACGACTCAACCACCAGATCAAGGGAGGCGCTTGAGGTTCCACCCTGAGGGGGAACCGGATAAAGGGTGTCTTTGTGGCACAAATATTTATGACTATGTTTAACGTCATGTGAGACAATTGATGCTGTGTGCTGACCTCCAAGAGGCTTCCAAGGTCAGAACTAGCTTCACAAATGTCAAAGCATCATTGGTGGGTGAGTGCATGTGTGAAGCCTTAAAATAAATTGTAAAGTTACTATTTAAGAGACTTGTTTTGCAAAATATATACATTCATAAATAAAGGTGTGGTGTGAATTCCCATTTTAATCTACCTACAAATCAAAAACAATGTTTGTTAGTTTTTCTTACAATAAGTAGTCTAGATTGTTTTTTTATTTAACTTTTCAGATTTGCTGTAAAACATAGACAGACAACGAGGCGTAATAATTTTAGCCATAAGAACCAAAATTGAGCGGATAATGTTTTAGTGACCTTTCCGACAGTAAACCAAAGGGGCGCACTCAGTCTGCTTTCTCATTTCTTCTCTTCAATTCAGTATCATAACATCAATCTAAGAATTGCTTTCTCTGCTGCATTTGGTGCTCCTTTATAAAAATAATAAAATGGTCCACAAAGCTTGAGACACTGCAATTCAATGATAACATGAAAACAATGTTTTTTACGTCAACCTTCAAGTGGTCCGTAGGGAGAAATATGGCAGCCACTATCGTTCATGTCATCATAAATGTTTGCACTATAGTATTGACAACTACACACGGACGTTTTGCACTCCAGTGTTGAAGAGGTTAATTACACACACACATAGATTTTACCGTTGAATCAGAGGTTAAATATACAAGGTTAATGCATCAGTAAGCCATTCTGCAACCATTACATTATGTCATAGCGGAGAGTCTGCTCCCTGCATTCCATTTTAATGGAACAGTGTTCTGTGCAAGCACCGTTACATTGTGTCTGTTATGAGGGTCCAGCTGTGTGTAGTGTGCTTCTACTGTGAGAGGGGAGACCAGGCTGCCAGAATACAACCTCTTCCCCCAAAACACATAATCAGGGTATCCCAGTGGTAGCCAGCTTTCAAAAAAACAAATAGGATTGCCAAATGACCTGCTTTTTTCAGTAGAGGGGCTGCTGCCAGTCCCAGAATATGCTGCTAATGTGTTTGCATGGATATAATTTGTTTCCATTTATAGTAGGTGATGAGACAGCAGTAATAGAATATGCCTGCAAAATGTGTAATACCAGTCAATATTTCAGGATGCTAATTTAATAATACACTAATACAGTTAACTCGCTGGCCTGAATGTCACCTTTTTCTGAACTTCATTAGAGCTAAACATCTAGGTCTACCTCTAGGTACACCAGTGTCTGTGACAAGTCATTGTTGCTTATAGGACAGTCAAATGTCCTTCACAAAAAATGTTGATGCCTACCCTTATGACAACCATTCACCAAAATATTTGTATTACATTCTTAACCCTGCTTTTTATAGTCATCAGGGCTTATGGAAAAGAACTTTCACACCACTACTGTATGTTCAAAAGTAGTGTAGCACTCATAGGATGCTATTTACTATTTTGCACTCATATCCAGGTTATCAAACAATGCCTTAGCCTGACAGCACCCCATTAAGATGCCGTTGTATAGCAAAGCTGCTTCAAATAACTCTGGAGTCCCTCTGTGACTCCATTAGCTTTTACCACAACCAAACTCATTAGTCATGTCACTGTCCAATACAAGCTAGATACAGTAATATTTCAAGGAGTTTCATCAAAAAGAACTAATGAGACAACACTAACATCATAATGTAAGGCTTTCAGTATTACAACAGTCTGAAAACATTTTAATCATATCTGTCATGATAATCTAACTTCAAACAGCATGACCTGTCCTGGTAGATAAATAATTCCTATACTTACATATTCTGCTGTACATCCTCATGATTGCTGTGGTAGGTAAATGTCATATTTTCAACTAAACATTGGCTCCTGACATGTCATTCTGATTAATTAGACTCTTAAAACACCTATATATGAGTAGTAATAGGGTTTTACCCTTCCAGCTAGGTAACTTTGTGGGTCTCATGGGGAGGTTCTGAAAGTGTGTGTGTGTGTTGGAGAATATATATACCTATAGTTTAGTTGTTGGGGAGGTGGTTCAGAGTATGCATATATGAATAGGGCAGGTCTAAAGATTTAAAAGAATACCATAAACCTTGTTTTTGCCTTGAGATATTACAATGCAAAGGTTCAAACGGTAAGGCCAAGTTGTTGGTCAATAGAAGTAGGTCAAAAATTAAATCCTATTCCAACGGATCATCTACAACTACTTTCTGCTTGTTTTACACTCCTGTAGGAACTCTTTTGAGGCTATTGTGGGAATATACACTCACTGGCCACTTTATTAGGTACACCTTCAGTACTGGGGTGGACCGCCTTTTGCCTTCAGAACTGCTTTCATTTTTAGTGACATATTTCTACAAGGTTCTGGAAACTTATGGACATGATGGCATCACTCAGTTGCTGCAGATTTGTCGGCTGCACATTCATGATGCAAATCTCCCATTACACCACATCCCAAATGTGCTCTATTGGATTGAGATCTGGTGACAGTGGAGGCCATTGGAGTACAGTTAACTCATTGTCATGTTCAAGAAACCAGTTTGAGATGATGTGAGCTTTGTGACATGGTGCATTTTCCTGGTGGAAGTAGCCATCAGAAGATGGGTACACTGTGTCATAAAGGGATGCATGTCATATGGTCAGCAACAATACTGCCGTGTTTAAATGATGTTCAGTTGGTACTAAGGGGCCCAAAGTGTGCCACAGCATTACACCACCAGCCTGAACCGGCAGGATGGATCCATGCTTTCATGTTGTTTACGCCAAAGTCTGACCCTGCCATCTGAATGTCGCAGCTGGAATCAAGACTCATCAGACCAGGCAACGTTCTTCTAGTCTTCCATTGTCCACTTTTGGTCAGTCTGCCTATTCTCCTCTGACCTCTGAAATCCACAAAACTGATGCCCATTGAATATTTTCTCTTTTTCAGACCATTCTCTGTAAACCCTAGTGTGATTGTGCGTGAAAATCCCAGTAGATCAGAAGTTTCTGGAAAAGTCAGACCAACCTGTCTGGTACCAACAACCATGCCACATTCAAAGTCACTTAAATCCCTTCTTCCCCATTCTGATGCCCGGTTTCATCTTCAGCAAGTTGTCTTTACCACGTCTACATACCTAAATGCATTCGGTTACTGCCGTGATTGGCTGATTAGCTATTTGTGTTAACAAGCAATTGAACAGGTGCGCCTAATAAAGTGGCCAGTGAGTGTACATTGAGTAGAAGCATAAATACATTGTACGTGACTGCAGACTTTTTTGCCATTCAGCATGGTTTATGGGCCTATTGGCAACAATGTAATTTATAGCTTCATGTCACACAATTTTTCCTCATAACTACTATAATATTTGTTACATATATTGCTACATCTAATTACATCTTACATCTTTATACATTTTTAAAAATGTATATTGCATGTTAGCATATTGTTAAATATTATACATATTCCATACAACATGTTCTGTTACGTCGCTGGCACGATCCTCTTGAGGCTGACCCACAAATGAAATGAAACATAAAACATTTTCATACACAAGCTTTGTTATATACTATGGCTGTGTGCAGTGAAATGTATTAGATTTATCACACCTCAATTCCACAATTTGAAAGAAATAATAAAAAAAGAACAAAGCAAGAATATTCTGCATTTTCTCATCCAAGAATAAGATTGTCTGACTACCCGTCACAAATGTATAATACAAGTCAAAAGCCCCCTTCATTCTGCTTCATCGATGATGATACAATTTGCAGTTTTAAAAACATGTTATTTTTGTTTTACACGCAACAGATCTTTTAAATCTGTTTCTTTATGCTGTCATACAAAGTAGATTTCAAATATTTTTCTGTGTACTGGTAACAGCCCAGACAAAGAGACAGTGTCTCCTGATGTATGAGATGTCACTTAGTCTGACTGTTCTTTATAGATCTCTCCATTTTTTATTTGCTTCAACGTAACAAAAAGGGAATTTTGCCTTCACAGCTTTTTACATAACTTAATTAACTCTACTTACAACTTCTGTTTAATTAGTTTCTTATTCATGATGCTTTGTTAAAAAAGGAGGGGTGTGAATGTTTGTATGCATGTCAGCATTAATGTGCACATGAGCATAAATGTCTATGTATGTGGGCATAAATGTCTGTAGATAAGTGTTTGTAAGCATAAATGTGTATATATACTTGTATGTGAGCACAAATGTGTATGTATAAATGTATGGGAGCACAAATGTGCTTGTATAAGTGTATGTGAGCATGAATGTGCATGTATAAGTATGTGAGCATGGAACTGTGTGTGAAAGTGTTTGTATGTATGAGCATTAACATGTAAGTGTTTGTGTGAGAGCATGTATGTGTATATAAAAGTAGTGTGTGAGGGAGTTTGTACGTGTGTGCTAGTAAGTATGAGTAAGCATATGTGAAAGCATGTGTATGTGTGTTAGCATGTGTACATGTGTGTGTGTTTATGTATGTGTGCCAGAGTGTATGCTGCAAGGAGCAAAGAAGGCACAGACAAGCTGTTTGGGGAGAATGATGGCAGAGACCAGCTGTTTTAGGGGCAGAGTGTTTGGTGGTTAGGATGGCACTGATAAGCTGTTTGGGGACAAATGTGACACTCTGGGACATGTTGCTTGGTGAAGTTGGGGCAATTTTCTCACAGAGGGGCTGTGGTTTCTAGTTATGCTCCTGACTGGAGATGTAGAGCTGCAGCTTCTAGTTGACCTTCATTTGGTGGTGAGACTGCATAGGACAGTAAGCTGTGCCTTTAAAAACCTGTGAAAGGAATTCAATTAGTTTAAAAAAATATCATTGTTGAAAATATCATGCTTTGAGTCTGGAAATTATAGACTGGTAAGCCTAACATCCATAGTGTGATAGCTATTTGAAAGATGCCTAAGAGATGCTCTCCGGTAAGTTGTTCTGCAGTGGTATAAAGCAGTTAAACACAGTACATTTGCCTGCCTTATCTGACTTTTTTTCTAATTTTGCCAGTTTGTTCCTATTGTAGTAGTCACAAGAGATGTGATGTATTTTCAGTCTTTACAAGCGAAAAAAAAAAAGGGGGACTTGTGAAATTAGCTCATTACTCCAAGCATTGAGTGCCATGTCAAAGTGTTTCCCTGAAGCTATTTGATACATGCTATCAGCATGTCCTTGAAAATCCCTTATGGACAAATGTGTATGACTGTGATTAACCAAACAGACCAGAGAAACGTGTCAGATTAATCTGCTACTCACATGACACTGTCACTATGTTCCCTGGGAACTATAATGAACCCAGCTGACAACATGTAGTCACGGTTCAATGTGACACATTAGACAGACCCTGTGCTTTGTATATTTACATGGCAGCCAAGGCAATTGTGATCTACTACTTATTTCTTTTTATTGTTCATAGCAATTGTAGCAGGGCAAATATATGCCTTCACGTACACGAAGAAAAAACTAAAGTAGAGACACAAAGTGAAAAACCTTGATAATTATGTTTCTCTTTAGGGAATGGAACGCTCTCTTGGCTCTCAATTAAGCTGTCTTTTTAACTCGCTGTCAAATTATTTTCCCCTCGCGGTGACAAGCAATTGCTTTTAGTATCATCTAGTTCATTTTCTGGACAAATTAATGCATTGGACAGGGCAAAGTCAGTCTACAGTGCAAATGTACATTGTGAGCCCGCCTAATGAAGATGCCGCTGCTTAAGCCCCCCTGGCTGTTTTACAAATGCTAGATGGCTGTTCTCAAGTAGCCAGAAATTGAAAGAACAGCTCAGAGCGTTACCTGTGACCCATTCTTCTGAGACATGGCCATCACTTGCCTCTAGTGTCTAGTCACATGCTCTGTGTTGGCCTACTTCGACTAAAGGCACCGTGTGAATTACAGTGTAACACAGGTCAGAAGTGAATACAATTTTAAATAAACAGCCTACCGATTGACACATCAATTACATGCTATGACAAATTAGGGATAATGATGTGTGTGTATATATATATATATATATATGTACTGTATAAAACTACGGTAATATTCAGTCAATGCTAATCCATACTATAAATTGTTCAGGTTGCAGGCAAGGGCATGTCCTCACCAGCAACCTGACAAATTTTATTAACCCTCTGCCAGACCAAATCATTAAAAAAAAAAAACCTTTTTTAAGTTAAAAACAAAAATAAATATCAGCCTAGGGGGGCATGTGTGGAGGGGTGCGGTACAAGTTGGACTAAAGTGCGTTAGGCAAATTGACCATTGCCAACTTTACATTTTTACTCATAGAAATCATAAAAAAAATATATTTTTTAAGATATAAGGGGGGGGGCAATTAAATGAAAGGGCTCATTAACCCCCATTCTATCCTTGCTGTGCTGCTCTTCAATAGGATATTCTGTTTAATATGTTTTGAGTAGGATCAGGTAATGCACACTGAGTATTGTTCCCCATGTCATTATTCACAAATGTTTTTGGGACCCGGGCATGCCCCTGGGCTTCTCCTCCCCTGAGTATGCAGCACTGCAGTACCCAGTGTTAGAAAAAAAAATGTTTTGGCCTCTAATTCGAAGAACAGATTTTATCACCAACATGATTTTGATTTATTTATTTTTATGATAATGAATTTTTGATTGAATGGCATTAATACTGGCTTTAGTCACTGCCTCCCCCTCACTGCAATCTGCCCTGTGAAGATAGCTATGACAAGACTCATTTAATCTGCCACGATATAGCACAGAGTGGGGAGGGAACACAATGCATTTCAGATGGATTGGAAGAACATTTTTAGTTAGCAAAGAGGTGAAATGAATGTTTTATCAGTCGTAATCCTCAACGCTTGTAATTTATAACTATAGCAAATCGTATCCAGTCATTTATTATTTTTTCACAAATTCATTTTATGTCAGATGGACAAATTAAAAATGTTATCTGTTCTAAAGCAAGGAGATAAATAAATCAAAGTGCATATCAAACTTTTTTTTTTTTTACATTTTAAATTAAATTTTTTTATTGTTTTGGTTATAAATTGTTTTTCCAGATTGCAAAACAGTGTGTTTGGTGATATAGAAAAAACTTGTCAAGTTAAAATATTCCATTATAATACAATATTATTGTATGGATTTCAAATTTTGGTCAAATTAGTTTGACTGTGAGATTTTTAGATGTATGGTGTGGTGTTTGCAGCTCTATGCAGCAATTTTCTACTTTTACGTTTAGGGTGAGATTTTAATAATACTATATTATACTTATTTTCTTCCAAATGTTTTTTCCTATAAGATAGTGATGTAAATACTGGGTACTCATCACCAGTTAGATATAAAAAAAAAAAGCACGGAGTATCCCGACACAAAACAGTAATAAATTTAAGTGCATATTACAATTTTTTTGATATATTTAAACAACTTCTCAATTTCCCATAAAGAATTCTTTTGTACAGACTGCCTTAATCCAAAACAGTAGAAGAACACAAAGCTGTCCCACAAAACCATAGCTTTGTTTAAACTGCTTATAAGCACTGTTGCTGTTTTATCCTATTTCAATATCAATTCATCAATGATAGCTCATTTATTCAAATAAGAGTCTGATGTCCAATATAAGCCTCACCAACAAAGAATGCATTTTAAAGTAAAAAAGAAAAAAACAGACTTACCAGCTCTCTGCGTTTGGTGCAGCCGTTGAAATAATGTGTTCTCTGCACATGCGCCTGGAGCAGAAGACATTCTGGAACCCCTGGTTGTGTCAGCTCTGCAGCTGGCTGATGGTAAGTATATGTGCGTGTGCACTATGGCACAGGAGAGGCGTCTCGTACAATGTAATTCTATATACATTTGCTTGCAAAAAAGTGACACTCAGAGTGTCACTTAAACACAATGTTCCCCCCAAATCTCTACAGCTACTATAATGAAAAAAATAGGTAACAAGCTTTCATAACCTATAACGGAAGCCATTGTTACGCACACACCACTAGCTTTGGAAATAAATTACAAGCACAAAGGTGTCCTGTGTTAGACAAGAACGCCACCTCTGTGCAACTTCATGTATCGTTAACTTAATAGTGATGTACAAGTGTTCCTACCCGTGGCATAGCATCTTTTTTTTTTTTTTAAAGATTTGTTGGCGCGATAGTGCTCGTTGAGTGTGTTGTAGATAGATCTTTGGTTCTTGTTATTACTGGACCATTTGTAAGGATGGATATTTCCTCATGAGATGGGGTTAGTCACAAACCTTGAGAAGACGGTGTCACCAGAAACATGTAGCATGACCCCAATGTCATGGTGAGGGCCATGTGTGATATAGGTTGGGTCCTGGTCAGAGGACAAGTGTGCAAGGCTGAAGATTAAGGTTTTTGTTCTGGGATAGCTCATAGGAAACTCTGGAGCCAGGCTCTTCCATCTCTAAACTATATGTTCAGGGAGATGAAGGCCTCGAGCTGAATATCGTCATTAGAATCCATGGTGAACCATGCATAGTAAATTACCATAATTTCCTTTCGATATTGTTGTAGGGAAACATTAAGATATCCCCATTTGATATAGCGCTGTTTAAAAGGTGAGCCAAGTAAGGAAGGCATTTGACAATCACCAGGAATAACATTTGTAATAAGCCCTGTAACTCCCAATTTGTGAAAATGGCATTAAGGGCATGCAGTCATGGACCCCTGTTTATGGCAGACGTTTTCCTTCTTCTGTTACCTTGACTATTGTTGGCCTCTAAAAGAAGAAAGAATTTCTAGTTTTTGCAACTGAAATTTTAGCAATAAATAAAATCATGTTACCTACTCTGTGCTTGTATCAAAAGAAAAACATATAGCGGCAAAGCTAGGACAGCTCTACAAATCATATGTGGTTTATTGTAGTAACGGTTCTGGTGTTTTAGTCCCAGAAATTGTAACTAAAACTATAACAATAGAGGCTCCTTAAATTGAAAATTGATGCCCTACCATCCCCAGCTGTAAAACATCCTTTCTAAACGATCGGTCATTGTTTGGAAAACGTACTAGAAAATAAATGTTCGCTTATGTTAAATACCCTCTCTAATGAATGACAGTGACTGATTCAATTTCCTCAAATGTGACAACTGACTTGGTTTTGGGAACATAGCTATTTTTAACCCCTTAATGACAAAGCCCGTACGGGCTCAAAATGCATTGTCGCCCATTGTCCTTAAGGGGTTAAATTTCGTAAATTGTTATAAACTATACATTGCAAATGTAAACAGCCATTGAGGGTGATCATAGCAGTGCCCTGTCACCAAAGTATGTTTTGTACCATTGCTTATTGTAGTGCCTTGTGGAATAAAAAAAAAGTGCTATAAAAATCAAAAGAGCTGGGAATATATGAACAAACATGCAATCCCTGTCGGGATATGTAACGAGACTCGAAGGATGTCAAGGCTTTTTAATATTATATATTTTAGGGAAATGAACTTTTGCAATAATATTAAAAACCCTATGAAGCTGTCTGCTGGTAATGTAGAAATCCAGCTTCTATTAAAAAGGAAATGTATTTTCTACCTCATCTCAAATTTATGTTTTTGAGAGAATAGAAATGTAATCATTCCATCGACTTCACAAGTATTTCACTGCATGAAAATTAGACCGGGATATTTATAACACACGATATTTGCAGCTTGTTATTCAACATTCTTGTGACTGTGTAATGTGTTTCCTTGACACAACTATTGAAAACATACACAGAAGTTAGGTTTATTTATTTATATATATTTTTTTTTATTACATTGTAAGCAGAAAGATTTATGGTCAGGGTTGGATTTCCCATTAAGCAGACAAGGTGTGTTTCTACAGAGCCATGTGTTTAGGAGCACATCAGGAGATAATATTGCAGGCTTAAATGGAAACTTTAGCAACAATAGGCACTTTTGCCAAGTTTGCCTTCCAAATTAACATGCTTGGCCCCATACAATGGAGGGATTAAGCAAAATCACCACTATGCATTTGCCCTCTTCCATTACCCGCGGTTTCTTGGCTTGCAGGAGATGTGTTCAGCCATCCACATCTCCAGCTTGCCACCGGGCATGTGCCGTATAAATCCATGGAAGCAAGCACTAGAAACAGGGCAGCAAGGGAGCAGGGAAATGTCTAAGTCTAGACACACAGATCCCGTAAAATCTCCCAAAGTAACCAAATCCACCCACCTCCAGCCCATATCTCTGTTCATGCCAGAACCATTTAACGATTAGCGCCCTCCTACAAAGCAGCCGTTAGGCTTTTACTTTTCGAAGGGACAGTTTACTGTCCCCGACAACCCTGCTAAAGAATTAAAATATGATTACCTTCTGGGTAGTTCATATCAAACTTTTTTTTTTTTTTGAATTAACCTCATGTTTGTTCTCTGTGAATACCACCGACCACCACATTACAAGCCAACACAGTGGGTTGGAAACACTATTACAGGTAATTTGTTTGCATGCCGTAATATTCATCCAACAATAAAGTGCTTACTATATGTAGTTATAAAATGTTTATGTGCCAACTGTCAGTTCAATGATCACCGCTTTGCTTCAATGCGTTTGAAAATGAGCACATAATAGAAGGGAGGTAACAGCCTTTTGGTCCTCGGAACTGTGTGTATACTTGATATAAAAAAAATCATAAATAATAACAAAGGGGACTTGTAGGGAGAAGGCCATCAGACTTCAGGGAAGATTAGAAAACAGGCCACCACAGGAATGTGCAGGAGAGACACTTACAACCCTGCGATCACCATCATAGTGCACCCACCTAGCGATGTTATTTACTATTTTGCAGCAAATGAGGATGTTACCCTTTTCCAACTGTGCATTTTCAACGGCAACAACAGCCTGATAAGGATGCTATATGATGTTCAGGCAGTGCTGGAGACACATGGCATCAAACTCAAATTGAAGACTGGCTGGTTTTTCCATAGGTCAGGCAGAGAAGAGTCAAATAAAAGGTGCCCAATAAGGAACCCACTCGCCTGGGAAGCGTGAGAGTTGCTTGGCCTCAGGGTGTGAGTAACTGTATGGCAGGTACGTTAGGCCCCTGTTGGTCATACTTCCTGTTTCCAATTACCATGGCTCATGTCGTTACATCTGGCTCCTTAGGCAAGAACAGTCCACCCGATTCTTCTTTGTTGGTAGTGGATTGGAGGACTCCATGGATGACATCTGAGGAAACCGCAGCCTCACTCACAGCTACGCCATTAACCAGATAACACACTTCACTGAAACCCATGCCAGTGAAAACTACCTCTGTGAGAGAGGCGTATGGGATACGTATACAAAGAACAGAACTTTTTTTATATTAGGGATAGACTCCTGTGGGACCTGATGCAGCAGAGTATCCTCAGCCTAATGAAAAGGACCCACTGTTTATTATAACTTGCCAAGGTAGCTTGCATACTCTTATGCGTTTGTACTGAAGATGGTTCTTCCAGTGATGTTGGGAGGTGGGTGTAGGGTAAGTGATGCCATCGGTTCACCCAATTACCTAGGCCAAGATTTAAATGGCCCTTACTGCGTGTTTTGTAGTTGGGAATTACAGATGTTTGTTAAAAGCCATCTTATGTCTGCATGCTCATGTATATAAAAAACAAACCTCCTGTATACGATAGAAAATTAAGGAATACGAAGGAAAAATATGCAACCGGTTTTATAAGAAAATATTAACACAAACTCCGATTTTGTTTTTAAAAACGAAACCTTTATACATCAACTACACCGTTTTAAAACAAGTGTATTGACAAACAATAGTCAACAACCATAAGGAGGGGAATTAAAAAACCAACAGCAACCTTCCCCCCCCCCAAAAAAAAAAAGAAGTTACCTACATACGCATAACAGTTTTTCAACAGTTTAAGAAACACAAGTCTCTGGCTGTTTGTTTAGAGAAGAAGGTTTGCAATCAGTCTTTTCTTGGCCCAACGCACAGCCTAAAGGTTTCCTTTTGAAAAGACGCAGGCTTAATCGTAACAGTTCACTATCCATTACGGGGGGGTTTGAATAGGTCTGCTTCACAGTGCCCTGAAGATTTAATAAAGTAAAAGTTGGTACAGTAGGTTAGCTGAAATTACATCAACAAATCCATAGCTAAAATAAGTTAATCACTAGATAAAGTAACTCATAGGGCAGCGAGCTGCCTTTTCTTTGGTCCTCAAAAAACAAATAAAAAGAAAGCATAATTTGAGGAATACCTAAGGGAAAAGACATACTTTATGGGGCATCTTTAGACTGCGGTGTCTATTGGTGAAGTCATTCCTGCCCAAAGACTGTAATAGCAGTTACAACACGACACTACGTTAACAAATGGGCAAGAGTGAAATAGATAATGTTGCCAAAAGCAAATAAAATACTCACTTTGTCATTTTGTACTAACTGCTT
The DNA here is from genome assembly GCF_027358695.1 of Spea bombifrons. NCBI lineage: Eukaryota > Metazoa > Chordata > Amphibia > Anura > Pelobatidae > Spea > Spea bombifrons. The sequence goes on from NC_071088.1 coordinate 108,914,961, forward strand.
GCGAATAGCAAAGTCTCTTCTTGAACAGAGAGCTTTACAACAAGGTCCGAGATTGCTAAGCAAGCCAGCTCTTTCCTGCCTTCTCATCAATGCTGCCATATTTAGAGCACCAAGGTCATGTTTAAACAGGGCCTCTGCATCTAAAAGAATATTCAAACACACGTCAGTACACAACATGCTTAGGAAGGGTTACTGAAGGGTTACTATTAATTTACATTTACCTCCAATTAAAAAGGGACACTATTCATAATATACACTGTAACAGAACTACATTGCTGGGCCAGACAAAGCCCCTTCCTGAGAGCTGCAGTCTCATGGACACTTGCCCACATTCAGTCTGGGCATTTGGGCCATGGTTCCTCCTGGGGGGGGTCACTTCCATAGTTTGTTTCCCTGCACCTTAAATTACTTAACTTTATAATTGTTCTATTAAGTCTTAATCTTGTGTGATGTAACTCAATTATGTACTGATGCGATTGAGCCCTTTTGTTGTTTAAAACCTCGCTGTTGCCTTGATGTTTCTGTGGATAAATATGCTATAGTCTGTTCAATAAAAAGGTTAATTCAAGGTAGTTGTGTCTACTTATTGGGTTCCAAGGTGCACATGCTGACTGGTGCTGGGAGTGATTTCGAGGACAAAAGGAGGATACATCTGGGTGATCTCTGGGAGTTACGACAGCTCTCTTGGTGAACCCGTTACATACACTTTCAAGCATGATGCTGCATGGTTCCTTTAAATCTTCATGTTGTCCCATTTGCCCCTTTCCCTACGGCCCGGCTAAATGCCGTGCAGGAGATATGCCCGGCTGATCATATACCCCACGCACAATCCACTCTGGCTTTGGCTCGGTGAATGTTTCAAGCCAATAAACAAACATCTCAGCATGTTTTCAATAGCAGCAGCAAGAACACACATTACACTATGGAAAAGCCTTGTGGGTAGCCAATGTAATGGGGTTGAATGGTACTGCCATGGAGGAAGAGGGCAGCAGCAGGCCTGCATCTTCAGTGTCAGGCAGGCGCTTTCATTTTGCTTTGGAAGAATACATATTACAGCACTTGCAGATACGTTAACGTTCCTGACACCAGCTACTATAGAAAAATGCATTTTAAAAACTCTCCTGTAAGTCTGTGGGTTGCTCAGACATCCACTAATTCACAGAAGCAGAGGAGACACATTTTATTTAGTCTTTGTGGTTTCATTGAGACACCAACTCCTAGTGCCTCAATGAAATGAGATTTTGCAATATTCAGAAATTGTACAAGCCAACTGAACATGTAAGAAAAGGAAAGGCAGCAATAGGAAATCACACATATAATTGAGTAATATGAAAAAACCAAAAGCATTAAAAAAAAAAATAATAAAAATAGTCTCCTCCCCGTAGTGTCAACATTGAGTATATGAACACGCTGAAAATCAAGCAGATAAAAGCTCAATGCAGGTGAAAAAAATTCCATAATATCCCCATCATAGACTTACCCTTAGGCTTTTCCAATGCTTGCTGGCAGACATCTTTAACTTTGTTAAAGAGTGTTGGTCCTGCTAAGCGTTTCGAAATGCCAACACGTAGCAAGACTGCGCCAGGTGTGAATTTCAGGAGGGCAGCTCCAGACTCTCGTGGTTCTTTCGTCTGTTTTGGCATAAGACTGGACCAGTCCACATCAATTACATCCAATGGATCTAAACAATTAAAAGAACATGCTATGATATAGCCAAGAAGCCAATGTATTATACACGGTTTCATGTCATATTTCACAGTTTCATGTCATATTCTGCATAGTGTGGATAAAATGGTGTTTCCAAGTATCGGATTCCTTGTATTGAATCCTGCATCATGTAGCAAGAGGTAAAGTTCAAATGTAGACTGTTGCTGTCTGTTACACGTGTCGTAAAGCTATATGTAATTTATGACACCAATGTATTCCAGGTACGTGCCCCTACAGTTATCTGCCAGAAACACTTTACTAGTTTACATTTTTGTCTCATTTTGTCGCCCTCAAGAGGCAAATGTAAAATTTTAGCACACAGCCCTGGATACACTACATTTTTACCTAGAGGTGGGTTTGCGTGATCTATGAGCAGTTAGCATTAAAAGTGCTAGGGCCCATTTGATGCCAGGTTTCTACTACCCTTTATCTGAAGTAGAATTTTGCCAAGTTTTGGGAATCCACATGTTCTCACCCGATAGCTTCTCTTCGTCCTGTTGATCTTCTTTCTTTTCTGCATCATCTGCTAGAATCTCATCCAGCTCATCATCGCTGATGGGTTCATATTCTTCGCCGGCAACAGAGTCCCCAGACTGAACATCATCAAGTTTGGAATCATCATCACCTGCACATACATCTAGGCGTTAAGACTTCAAAAACAGCAATCGTCTGCAGTCGTCTGCCGAAGCAGTATTCCATGCTACCAGCTACTCTGAACAGAACACTTCCATACGATACATAACTACCTACGTGATATTAATAAATTCTTAACGCCTTCAGTCCCAGGGGTTTTTGGTACCTTACGTCCCAGAGCGTTTTTGCCATTTTTACCATATGTGGATTTCATTAAGATTCCCCTATTCCGTGTTTGATGTACCCACACAAATTACACAATATTTGCTTACTAGAATAGGGCTTTCATTTGGAACCATAGAAACATGTAAAAAAATAATCATTGAGTGTTAGTATTTCTTTCTCAATTTTCTTTGAATTTCTTGAATTCCTACACTGTTGAACAATTACCAAATGTATGTTCGGCAACATCCAGACTACAGATATACCCCACATACATGTTTTTCAGAGGGCCACATCCATCCCTTACATAGCACCCTATACAATAGTCATTTTAATAGTTATGGCTTATCGGGTTTGGGGGTATGACAGGGTCTGTGTGTTAAAGTGTGGGTGCCTGCCATCCAGAAACTTATAGAAAGGAAAATTGCCTTACCATCAAAACTCTCTGCTTTTTCTGCTTTACGACTATTCACCAATTCTTGCAAGTTGTCCCCCTCTTTCTCCATTCTCCCAGTAATTGGTGGATTGCGGCTAGGAGGATCATAATGTTTGTCAACGTCTCTTTCCTTGAGATCACGCTTTTGCTCTACCAGCACTGACAGGTCATCAAGAAGTCGCTTTTTTTCTTTGTCTGCTGGATCAGAAACCACCTTTTCCCGCTCTCTTTCCAACAACTCTCTCCTTCTGTCCCTTTCCCTATCCCTTATTCTATCTCTCTCTCTACTTCTGGGCCCTTCCTTATCAGCTTCTCTCTCCCAGTCTCTTGGTCTTCCATCTCTCCTCTCCCGTTCTCGCTCTCTGTCCTTTTCCCGTTCCCTCTCGCGGTCAAGTTCATAGCGTTCTCGCTCGGGGGCCCTTTCCCGGCTGTCAAATGACCCAGATCTGGAATGTACTTGACGATCAGATTCAGGTGAACTTCTTCGTGAACTGTGGCTCCGTGAATCTCTACGATCTAAAACATCATTCATTAACGCGTTATTGGTGAATAGTTATATACAAAGTAGCATTAAAGACAACTTGCAAAGAAAAAAATCATACATAACCGTTTGTTCCATGAGAACAGTTCTTATAGATATGGCCTACCTTGTCATTCTGCCACTACAAGAAACACTCAATGAATACTTTTCCTGAAATCTCAACAAGCTGTCACTGGTAGAACTGCAATGACCTTTTAAATGAATGCTTTTATATCTGACCTCGGATGACATGCACATTTTGTGTTGAATGATTGCTATGGGTGAATCCTGGGCTGTGTGTGTTTCTCTGAAGCTAAACATCAAGTCTGTACACAGTAAAGGGCTGTTCAAACCAGGCTTCAGTTTTACAGCAGTAGTCTTTATGTGATCACAAATTAACTGTGGAAAAAACGCGTCAGATACTACCTTGAAAATCTGGTCTGTCTCCCTTAAGCACGGTACAGATGACAGGTAGATTTACAATATATATTTGCCTGCAGAGCACTACTTAAAAACAGCATCGGTACCATGCTTGTAACCGAGGGAAAATGTTGGTTACTGTGCCCAGTACATAACAGCGCACAAGTGTAGAATGTGTACGTTTGCCATTGTATCCCACACCATAAGCTACATTCCATATTCATAAAAAGTACCTGAAGAAGTGCTGCGACTAGGTTCTCCTCTCTTTAGCTGATCAATTCTAGACTTGCGTTCACTAGTGGGCTCGATGCTTTTATTTCTCTCTTGATCCCTAGAGCTACCATGCAACAACCTCCTCCTGGCAGCGTGGTCATCCCCGCGATGAACAGAATCGATAGAAGGCGACCGGAGGCGGCTAGAAGTCCGGCTCTGATTGCTGCAGATGCTGCTGCTACGTTTTTGTTCAGTAGGCTTACGGAGTGGAGGCTCTTCCATAACAGCTGGTCGAGGCTCTTCCTTTTCCACTTTGCTCTTGGGAGGCTTCTTTATTACCTCTTCAGTAATTCTGTCTCTAGGTATTGCCTCTCCTCTTTCAGGTACATCTTCATCAGACCAGTCACTGAATGTGGTGTTTTTCTCTTGCAAGGTTTCTGTTACGATCTTCTCAGGTGGAACTTCTGGGATTTCCTCCTTTACAGGTGCAGATAAAATAGCAGGCGCAACAATTGCTGGAGGAGTCCTGGGGCCTTTCTTTTTTTTGCTATGAGATGCAATGTCTTCATCAGAAATATCTGAGTCGCCTTTGGATTTCTTACGTTTTTTCTCTACGCTTTTCTTTTTCGGGACTTTTTTGGGTGAAAACACTTTAACTTCTTCAATTACAGGCTCAGGGACTGTTTTCTCCACCACAATTTCCTCCTCTTTCTTTTTCTTTGCAGCCTTCTTCTGCAATTTTGGCTTCTTCACCTTCTCTTCGTGAATCTTATCAGTAGCCTCCTCTTGTTTATGCTGAGCCACTTCTGGTTCTTTAGTCTTTAAACTCTCAGCAGCTTCTGCTACGTGTTCACGTAGCTTTTCCACTTTGGAGATTCTCTCTTTAGTTTCAGGCTCTTCATAATGCCTGCTGCTTTCTTTTCTGTCTGGTTTACGCTCATCCTCTTTCCATCGAGACGGCCTTTCTTCGCTAACGTGTGCAGGGCTCAACGAGCGCGAATCTTGAGGTCGAACTACCTGACTTAGCAGTCTGTGCTTCTCATCTACAAAGACATGTTAACAGATATTACCACTTTAGCGGAGCAAACGGTTCAACATGCTAAACATACTAAAGTTTAAAAAGTCTTCCCATGACAGGCAATTGACAACTATGATAAAAGTAAACCTATGCCTATAAGCATCGTTTCCCCTAAACATATTTTTGTGAATATAGAAAATGAATAGTTAAATGGCTCAGTATGTTGAAATGAATTATACATTTCCATTTAGCTGCCTGGGAGCTCATTATGTTACTTGGTCTTTGTACAGTTGTGGCTCATCCCACTGTTCTCTTCCAACACACTACAAAAAAACACCTTCTCCACGTTGTGTTTCATATAACATTTATTTACACGCACCCATTTAATAGCCATCAGCATACACTGCCAGATATAAAGCTCCTAGACAACTTTTTCTAACCATTTCTTTCTTAACCTTGCAGACTTTTTTTTCTTTCTAACTAATGCATGGATAGGGCAGATGTTTGAAAACAGGGTGCTAGACCTTTATTGATTGTGTTTTAAAGGCAAAGGGTGGTCACAGCAAATACTGCAGGTTTCTGGATGTTTCATAATCACAAGCAAACATTAAAATAAACTTTAAAGGTTTATATAAGGAAAAAAGGCATCAGTTAGGTCTTACTTTTATCATCACCGCTATTGTAAGTGTCACTATCGGGAGAGTGTTCCCGACGCCGCTTAGGAGACTGACGCGGACTGGGACTGCTCTCGTTTCTGTGGCGTTTCCTAGAATGGGAGAAGTACATTAAAACACAGGTAAATTGCCCAAAATGCATGAATTAAAAAAAATAAAAAAAATTTTAGTACCCCATTTCTGTAGCCGATTTTGAAAATCATTGTGCCTTAATCAAGACTATCGTCACACTGTCCTGTTTCTGTGTTATGGTATTGCATATGTAACACCCCACAATTGTAACATGTATATGCAAGACACATCGCTTCCAGACTTTTAGAGCAAGGATTATTGATCCAGTTATATTTGAAGATCAACCTACCATGTAGGTTTTTCAAGGAATTCATATAGCATTCACAGAAAATTATTACAGGGCTAATTTCTGAAACTAAATGCATAAGCTCCAGTAAGAACGGTGAGTAAAATGCAACATGTTTCTATGTGATGCAGACCTCATCATGCAAGGTAAATTCAGAAAACGTAATTAAAATAATGGGCATAAAGCGGATACTTACTTAGGCTTTCGATCTTCATGGACATCTTTTGGATTCCTCTCTTCCCGTGCATCCTCCCTTTTATCTCTGCGATCTTCTCTCAGTTTGTCTTTTTCTTCCCATTCCCTTGGACGATCACGCTCTCTCTCCCTGCCACGATCCCTCTCACGCTCCCTTTCCCGTTCTCTTTCACGTGCGCTCTCACGCTCCCTTTCACGCTCTCTCTCACGCTCCCTTTCTTCTCTCTCCCTTTCTCGTTCTCTCTCTCTTTCTCTGTCACGTTCTCTCTCTTTGTCCCGCTCCCTGTCTTTTTCTCTCTCTCTTTCTCTCTCCCGCTCACGGGCTCGTTCTCGCTCGGATTCTCTCTCTTTCTCCCTCTCTCTTTCCCTTTGTTCCCTTTCCCGTTCTCTCTCCCTATCCCTATCCCTTTCACGCTCTCTGGGTCTATCATCCCTCCTTTCATCTGTGCGGTCCACTCTACGCTCATCCCTCCTTTCTTCACGCTCAATATCATCACTCCTTGCTGGATGCCGTGCTGGGGAAGTCTGCCTCTGATCTGTCAATGAAAGCAAAATATATATTTATATTTTTTTTTATACAGATGTACAGGATCTTCTTGCTACCTTACACCTGCCTGCATGAATTTCAAAAGTAACAGTTGCTTTTCACCAGTATTGGCTGATGGTCAAAAAGGAACCTACACGACGAACCTTCCTGCAATAGTTTCACAAGAGAGAAAAATGCAGAAGAAACCTGAAAGGTGTGGGGTGCTGTAGTTTTTTTGTTTAAATTATTATTAATGCTAAGCGTATTTGCATACAGTCCCATTCAATGAACACTCCAGCTACATTGTTTTATGCCTAGGTTAGTATTGCGCACAAACGCATCGGTCAATGCACGTTACCTCTTTCCCTATCGCGACGGTCACGATCCCCGTGTCTACGATCAAAGGACGAGTCTCTTCCTTGCTCTCGGCCATCATATCTGTCTCTTTCTGTATAGCCACTGCGGGAATCCCAGTTATCGTGATAGTTGCTACCACTGTGGCCTTCAGCTTGAGAACTTCTTGCGCCCCTAACAGCTAGTAAATAGGAGAGAAAAAAAATGCTTATAACGATCAACATAAAACTGATATTGTATTAAAAATAAAACTTAAATATTTGCATAATTTGTTCTCCAAGGCAACCTCAGATTGTCTCATTTATGAAGAGGCATAGGTTAATGGAACAATGGTAAAAAAATAGATGCCATCATTAACATTCAGCAAGAGCAGAGAGAACTGCAAGTTTTAAATGGCCTGTGACCTTACCAATGACTTCACTGTTTCTATGGCAATGCTCTAAATGTTTCTTTTTTTGGAATAAAGGAAAAAGGCAAAAAAAAAATATATATATATATATATATATATATAATATAAAATATATAAATATAAATATTCTCTAGTAAAACATTAGGTTTTGTGTTGTTTCCAGAGACAAGCCACATGTATAGACAAGCACAATGTGCTTAAGCGAATAACAGCCAAACAATGATCATCCTTCATATCTTTATTGAACGCATCCATTAAACATTCACAGCGATGGTGGAAAATGTAAGTGAACTCTTGGATTTAATAACTGGTAGAACATCCCTTGGCAACAAAAACCTTCTGGTAGCTGCAGATCAGAACTACACAACTATCTCAGACCATTCTTCCTTACAGAAGTGCTTAAGCGTCAGCCATATTCATAGGATGCCTGGTGGGAACATCTCTCTCAAGGTCATTCCACAGCATCCCTAATGGGTTACGGTCTGGGCTCTGACTGGCCCACTCCGAAAAGCTGATGTTTTTTTTTTTTGTAGTAGATCTACTTCCACGTTTAGGGTAATAAGGTTCTTTTTTTACCTCATTGAGCATTCTGTGTTGCGCCATACTCTACTGAGATTTCTCTTTTGTGAGGCATGGTTCACATCAGCAGATGCTTCTTCAGAATAGCAAACTACACGGTGGAATGTTTTTTTTTTTTTTTTTTTTTTATGTCAATGAAGCTCTAAAAACACAGATCCAATCCTGTTTCATTGTTTGGATTCCAGGTGATTAATCTAGGGCAGGGGTTCTCAAACTGCGGCCCTCCAGCTGCTGCAGGACTACATCTCCCATACTCCTCAGCCAGCCCCTTAGCTGAAGGAGCATTATGGGAGATGTAGTCCTGCAGCAGCTGGAGGTCCGCAGTTTGAGAACCCCTGATCTAGGGGCTCACATTCTTTTTCCAACCCATACTGAATGGATGTACTCAATATGGACAAGAACAATACAATAGTGTGTGCCATTAGTTAAAACAGACTATTTCTTTATTATTGTAAATCAGATGAAGATCATGTCATATTTTAAGACAAATTTATACATAAATGCTTTTGATTCCAAAGGGTTCACTTTTTCTTGCCACTGCAGATGTTTCAAACAAACAATCTAGTGAACAAAGGTTGCAAACAATGTTATAAAACTTTTGTTAGATCTTCATGGTAAGCATGAATAAAACCAACAAAAATTAGCAGCACTGTTTTTTTTGCAGTTTTTTATGAAATACAAATATTCTGTTCAAAAGCTATTTACCTTTTTCAGAATCAGGAGCACGTCCCCTTGTCCTACCGTTACGGTCATTTCTGTTCTCACTTCGGGATTCACCCCTGTTTTCACTTCGTGTTTCGGCACGTGTAGACTCTTCTCTGCCATGGCTTCTTCTGTAGCTGCGGTCATCATATTGTTCATCCTTTCTATGGGTTTCACGGTTTTCCCGCTCTCTGTAGTCATGGACATCCCGAGTAGAGCGTAAATCCTTCTGCTCACGGCTTTCCTTATTGTCTCTGTAATCCCGAGTATCTCTGTTCTCACGGCCATCCCTTGAATCCCTGGGTTCTCTACGGTCTCTGTTATCCCGGACGTCTCTGCGATCTCGACCATCACGAGTTTCCCGGTCTTCTCTATGATCTCTAGAGCCACTTGGTTCCAGGTCATGGTCTCTATCATCTCTTTCTCTGTCTTTTCTTCCTCTTGTATCTGAAAGATTACGAACGGTGTATGAGTAACATTAGAAAGAAACATTTTAAAATAAAATTAATTTATAACGGAACTGGTGGAATCAGAGAGCTGTACACCTGATGCAACGAAAAATATTATACCATTATCTATGCGTTATGAAGCACATGCCACTTGTCAACCCAGCTAGATGGGTTAAATTGGTCCTGCATGATTCAGTGTTTAACATCAGCCTGTACATGTACCAGCTGGGTCAAGGTGTATTACATTTAAGCAAAACAAGAGAGCGGATATAAGGCAGATATAGATGTGTTATAAACAAACACTTACATAAACATATTTTGGTTCATATTTCTGCACTACGTAGGGGGTCACATACTTAGCTTATAGATTTTAAGCTCTTTTGATCAGAACTATCCAGAATTGTTAATGTGATGGGCTACTTATGTCCTGTTTGCCTATTCTACACTGCTGGAAAATGTAATGGCAAAAATCAAATATGGCAATGACTACTATTCCAGACAGATGTTAACCACAAACTGAGTGCATTTATCGTTGGGATTATTAATTTTCATTAATTCCCTCGTGCCACGATCTAAGTGAAAGGGTCTCCTTTTGGGATTCATCCAACTAGTGGGTCACTGGCACAGATAAGTTATAAAAGCAGGATCTAGTCCTGGACCCAAATCAACATACTAAAATGATGATGAAAACAAAAACAAATAAAAAACGGAAGAATAGAGAGTCTGCACGGTGTTGCTTATTCAACCAAGTTCTGCTTTGCTCTCTCAAATGTAAACATGAAGTGATATTTTGTATAATAACAATTAAATTGCTAAACATTGAACAAAAACAGCATAGGGAACTAACAAGTTCAAAAGCATTTACATTTTAATATCAGCTACCTACAATAGTAGGGAATAATTTTATATAACAACACTTTTATAAAGGCTTATTTAGTGCATTGGATTGTAAAATGCACAACTGTAGAATTTCAGAAAAATGATAGACTTCACTACGGCATCTTGGGACACACATACCATCTCTCCGGTCATGTCGCCTGTCCTGTGAAACCGACGTTCTTTCGCGATCATGTCTCCCTTTCTCTCTGGCTGGAGAGCGATGCTTAGAAAGGCTTCTCTTCCTATGGGGAGAGGATGCGTGTGTGTTGTATGGAGAGGAAGAGCGTCTTCCACCAGGAGATGATCCTCTCTGGTAAGGAGAAGGGGATCTCCTACGTCGAGGAGAAGGCGAGGGTCTCTGCACGGAGGAACCCGATTGTGAAGAAGGGGAATGGTGTCTGGAGGACATGGGAGAATGATGTCGTGCAGAGGGGGAAACTGATCTGTGAGGAGAGAAAAGTATATATTAAAATGTGCTTTATTATTTTTTGTATTCAGGACCCACACTAAGGAGATGCAGAAGCGTCCTAATTACTTGAAAGCGAGTATATAGAACTGCAGGTGGACAAAGGCAAGGCAAGGCAGTGTCAAGTGCCCAATCGCATAAAACTCTTAATTATTCATTTACAATGAACACATTAAAGAGTCTGAGCAGCCAAAGTGACTAGATTTACTGACTGTTAGCCACTCTAACTCTTCATATGTAATGTCACATACTACCTAATGTCACATGTATGGAATTATTATGTTTCACCAATACATACAAATGGTGGAACACTATTATCTCTTGGTACTGTCTTTAAGTGCACAGGTTGCATCGCCAACTGTTATTTGCCCCTAATATTTACCTGCGAGAAGGGGAGAGGGTATGTTTACGAGATGAAGACTTGGTGGGCGTGGGCGAGGACGTGTGTCTTCTTCGTGGCGGAGGAGAGTAATCCCTAGAGTGAGACGAGTTGCTGGCCGAGCGTTCTGCTGGACTGGGGGATCGTTTTTGCCTGTGTGATCCCTCAGATACGTCCCTATTAAAATTTTAAAAACAATTTAGGGTGTTTTCCCCCCCAAAAGCCTGGAGACTTTTATTGCATATTCACACTATGTTTCCTTAACCACCATTCTCCTTTTTATTGTTTTTTTTTTTTTCTTCTAAAGATAGATAGCTTTCTTTTGATACAATTTTTAGATGTATAGTCCAACATTTAGTATGAATATACATGGATTGTTTCCTAAGATTATATGCAATTGCAGAGAAGCCCAGCAAAATGTGTTAAAATGAATCTCCAGATTACAGGAATATGCCACACGCATAGGTTTTTGTATCATTGTTGAAATCTGCAGGGCACACTACATGAATGCCAAAGTAGGCACACGGGGAAATAAAAGGGTATATGAAAATAGACTATAAACACATTGTAAATGGATTTAACTTCGTGCAAAAAACAAAGCAGAGGAGGGGGGATGCATTCCGAAAATATTCTTATATACATAATGTATCACGTCTTCCGGCAAGCAGTCAACCAATGTTGATGGTGAACTTTACACCATCAGCATGCAGCCAGGATGCGCAACCACCATGCTAACCTCTGCTTGTCTTTTTTATCACGGTGCTTATCAACTTCTCGACCTCGATCTTTCACATCCTTTAATCTGTCCTCTACACGATCTTTTGCCTTATGCTTGTCTTTGTGCTTCTTTGAAAGTGAAATTTCTTCTTGAGCTGGAGGAGGAGGACTAGGAGTACGAGGTCCTTTCTTCTTGCCCTGTGCTCCTTTTGTGTATCTTAAAAAATAAATAAATGATGAAAACAAAATACTAGATGCAGAAATATAAAAAAAAAAAAAACACAGCCAAACTATACTTAACCCAGGAGAAGCAGCAGCCATAATTTAAGTTATTAAAAATTAAAAGCAACAGCATTGTTTCCACAGCCCCAAAAACCAAAAAGCACACTAATAGGTCACTGCCACTGTGGTAAAGAAGGAAACTTTTACATAGTAGATATTGCAGTGGAGTAATAACTCAATATATATATGATCCTTGCATTGCCCCAAAATATAATGTACTGCAAACAGACAGATGTGCTAGACTGCAAGCTCACCTTCCTGGTAGTTCAGACGGAGGTGGGGACACCGCCGCCTTCTTTTCTTTTTTGGTCACAGGAACGGTAGCTTTAGGACTGGATTTTCTTTTAGGAGACTTACTAGATTTCCTTGGCGAAGGTGACATTTTGGTTATAACCTCAGGTGAGATCTAGGAAACAAATATGCATGTTACAGAAGAAACAGGTATGCCAATACACACATTTAACATGGCATTAGTTTACAGGAGACTTTATTGACACTGGGAGGCACTAAAGCTTAACAGCAAGACACAGGGATAACCGGTGGGCACATAAAGGTGGTGTCGTGGATTCTGAACGCAAACCAAGGCAGCTGGAGTAGAAAGGAAGGTGCCCGATGGACAGCACAAAGGTTTGAGGGAAGAACAAATAAGCCAAGGCACTATGCTTTAAAGTGAATATGATGACTGGAGTCTCCCATTAAGGTTTAATAACTATATTCAAATTATATATATTAACTATTACATCAGAAATGTTTTATTTATTTTATACCGAATTAAACATAGATCCACATGGCTATTACCAGAACTACTTTTAGCACAACTGGCGCACTAACCTCTTTCTTAATAACAATCTCTTCTCGTTTTTCCAAGTTTTCCTGTTCAAGCTTCATCAGTTCTCTCTGGATCTTCTGGCGCTTCATTTCTAGTGACAACTCATGGTCATAATCGTAGTTAACATCCCCGTTCTCAGAATCTGAACATGAATCACATGAAAATAAATACATAATCATATCTTTTTTTACCTCGTTTTACCTAGTGATAAGATGACAAAGTTGAATTTTCCTTTTTGAAAGGTTATTGCTATTTTAAGCAATATTTATAGGGTCGCTAAACACAGAAGGGTTTATTCGCGGAGAGTTGCATTGCAGACTTCACTAAACATTATGACATCCCTGGTGAGCTTCTGATGCAGGAACAGCTTTGGGGGGGGGACTTTTATTATGCATAGTAAAAGCATCCAGATTTCTTCAAAGTCTCTTTACACATTGCATTACAGAAGATGGAGAAACGTGCTTGCATAGGCCCTTCATTATGCATAGTGAATTGAAAAGCAGCCTACTATCAATAGGAGGATTCAGCCTCCAGGAGAGTTAATGATAGTCACCTTAGGGGTGACACTCATATCAATTGTGTGAGTACCTGTCTGTGTATTTAAAGTTGTGAACACTAAGTTCCTGTGAGCATAAGACTGAATTTGTTGTATAATTATAATTAACATGGGTGTTAGTGGATGGTGAGATTTATAGCATACCAACTGTATTCATGAAAGCATGACTCTCAAAGTTTGCCTGTAGCTCAAAACCAGCCCTCTGCCCAATTGAGTCCAACATACTTCAATTAAGACAAAACAGCTACATTGGAGGTAATACATTTTATAAAAAGACAACCTCAAATACTTATTCATTCCCCCCAAAAAGATGTTCCAAAACTACGCGTGGGAAAAAAAAAAGTTAATTTCACTCCAGCTACACTAAACTGATCATAAATATGTATTTGCAGCCTCATTAAAGCCATAAAAACAGTAGGAGTGTTACTACTCCTTATAATTAGCCACAGGGTAGGGAACTAACTCATGAATATGCAGTCAGCGCACTGCTTGTACGCTCTACTTCAGACAAAAGCGAAGATCTACCTACTGTGAAAGCAAGCTGGTGGCTATCTAAATGCAAAACGCCAATACATGCACAGTCTGATCAGCTTCCCAGCCCCTGCACCGCTAAGAGGTGTGTTTAAGGCACATTTCAAAGCTTAATTTATTAATTTATACTGTTTATCACAAAATCACTTCAACTACAAGAGCAGTAATAAAGAGCTAGTTTTAAAATGGTAAAACATTGTCTGTACAAAGCATTTTTAGCATTATCACCTTTTCTATTTGAACATCAATGTCTGCTAGATTAAAGTTTTTTGGGGTTTCTTTAGATAAGGAGTCATACATTTTGCCTGCATTTAAATGCAAGACTTCTAAATAAACAGACCCCTTATTCTTAACATCTCATGCTTCCATAGAGCAATCAGTGGCCCTATCACCCTGTCCCTAGAATGCAGCCTTATTGTACAGGAAGATGAACCCACTGTACCATCGCATTCGAGACATTAAACAAAACGTTCTCTTACACAGCGTTTACTTCCTACGCAAAAATACATACGCATTGTGCTGCCCTGAATAAGAATTAACAACTTGCTTACTTTTTTTGTATGCATTAGCTTCATGTCAGGTTTTAAAAAAATCCTTTAAGAATAGACTAAAATACTGTATTTTATAAAAGCTTTGGCCTTTCTGCAAAACCATCTTTAAAAAGGGACAGTCTAATGTCCCTGACAGCCTCTCTAAAGAAGAGGCTGTCCTATAAGAGGCTTATATGTGTGTAAGGTTAGATGCATTCACTGTCTAAACATTTGTTTAGCATGCTTTGAGTCACTGGGGTTTTATGCATAAATATGATTCTAGTGCAAAGTAGTCTTATCACCATAACGACTAATAGAATGATACTGCTGTCCGGGCCATTCAATTTGTTGATATGCTGATAATAGCACATTTCCAACTTTGCAACCATTGAAAATGGCAGATAAGAACTCAGGGTAAGTCTGCACTAGAGCTGAAACAACGAATCGATAAAATCGATAATAATCGATAACGGAAATCATCGATAACGATTTCCGTTATCGATTAATCGAGTGATCAATTCGTTGTTGGAGCACTCGGCTCCTTTTACTTACCTCCGCGAGCGTTCCCCGCTTCTGCTACACGCTCTGCAGTCTCCGCCTTCTTTTAGCTACGTGACGGATGTGACGCGTTCCGGAGGTAAGTATTCTTCATGTCTATGTGCACGGATCGCACAGAGCCACTCGCACAGAGCGAATCGCTCTGTGCGAATGGAGCCACTCGCACAGAGCGGTTCGCTCTGTGCGAGTGGCTCCACTCGCACAGAGCGGTTCGCTCTGTGCGAGTGGCTCCACTCGCACAGAGCGGTTCGCTCTGTGCGAGTGGCTCCACTCGCACAGAGCGGTTCGCTCTGTGCGAGTGGCTCCACTCGCACAGAGCGGTTCGCTCTGTGCGAGTGGCTCCACTCGCACAGAGCGGTTCGTTCTGTGCGAGTGGCTCCATTCGCACAGAGCGGTTCGCTCTGTGCGAGTGGCTCCATTCGCACAGAGCGGTTCGCTCTGTGCGAGTGGCTCCATTCGCACAGAGCGGTTCGCTCTGTGCGAGTGGCTCCATTCGCACAGAGCGGTTCGCTCTGTGCGAGTGGCTCCATTCGCACAGAGCGGTTCGCTCTGTGCTAGTGGCTCCATTCGCACAGAGCGGTTCGCTCTGTGCGAGTGGCTCCATTCGCACAGAGCGGTTCGCTCTGTGCGAGTGGCTCCATTCGCACAGAGCGGTTCGCTCTGTGCGAGTGGCTCCATTCGCACAGAGCGGTTCGTGAGTGTGGGTGCAGGGCAGAGTGGGGGTGGGGGTGCAGGGCAGAGTGGGGGTGGGGGTGCAGGGCAGAGTGGGGGTGGGGGGTGCAGGGCAGGAGACTGGGTGCAGGGCAGAGTGGGGGTGGGGATGCAGGGTGTGAGTGTGGGTGCAGAGCAGAGTGGGAGACTGGGTGCAGGGCAGAGTGGGGGTGGGGATGCAGGGCAGGGTGTGAGTGTGGGTGCAGGGCAGAGTGGGTGCAGGGCAGAGTGTGAGTGTGGGGGCAGGGCAGAATGTGGGGGCAGGGCTGGGTGCAGGGCAGAGTTAGAGACTGGGTGCAGGGGCACAGTGCAAAGTGCTGGGTGCAAAGTGCCAGTGCTGGGTGCAAAGTGCCAGGGCTGGGTGCAAAGCGCTGGGTGCAAAGTGCCAGGGCTGGGTGCAAAGTGCAAAGTGCTGGGTGCAAAGTGCTGAATGCTGGGTGCAAAGTGCTGGATGCAAAGTGCCAGGGCTGGGGCAAAGTGCTGGGTGCAAAGTGCTGGGTGCAAAGTGCCAGGGCTGGGTGCAAAGTGCTGGGTGCAAAGTGCTGGGTGCAAAGTGCTGGGTGCAAAGTGCTGGGTGCAAAGTGCTGGGTGCAAAGTGCTGGGTGCAAAGTGCTGGGTGCAAAGTGCAAAGTGCTGGGGCAAAGTTTCTTGAACAGTAATAGTCCACCTCTTTTCAGAATGTTTGGGGTTATTTTGTTTCATAAATATTGTGTTTGGGTTCTTGTACTTTGAAAATATTGTTTTTTATTACATCATAACAAAATAAGAATGTTAATGTAAATTTTAAGTTGTTTTTTAACATCCAGTTCATTAAATTCTTTTAAATAAACGAAAAATTTGCATATTGTTTTTTTTATCCGATTAATCGATTAATCGAAAAAATAATCGGCCGATTAATCGATTATTAAAATAATCGTTAGTTGCAGCCCTAGTCTGCACAGCCGACTATGTAAGCTAAAACATAAATTAGCTATATCGACTAATTTTCTAGGCTATGCAATTATTTTTACTCACTCCCTTTCCGAAGGTGGCCACCTGCATCAAAATAGAATTCAGAAGATTTGGTGCGTTTTATATAACAACATGTGCAAGAGAAGAAAACAGAAGTTTACAGTATGCCAAGAAAGTTTTCCTGATTTATTTACCCCTATTCTCACCATCTCTAGTCATCTCCCATTCAGCTGTTTCTTCATCACTCTCCGGAGTCCTCTCTTTGGTAATCTTAATATCTTCTTTTTCTCCGTGCCTTGCCCTGGATGAATCCTTCTTTACAAGGACAAATAAACGAATCACATATCACACACTGGTTTAATCACTTAAAAACGAAGGGTATTTTTTTGTTTTACACGTATGGACTAAATGTTTTTTAGCACTTCTGCTATCTTGCTTCCAAGCATAATTTTCCAATAACATAAAATAAAAAGGAGTGCTGCCCTGAAAAGCAAGATCAGTAATTAGTTCAACTACACAATGGTACATGGTAAAAGGGCATGAGGGCATATTTATAAAGAACACGCTTGCTCTTGCAGGATACATACCCTTGTAGGAGATGCGGCTTCGTCAGCAGCACGTTTCTGTGGATCCGAGTCTAAATCTTGCTTGCTGCCTCGCTTATTTTTCATTCTCTCACGCAAGTCTCCAGTGGGTCTTTCAGGTGATCTAAAATCAAATTAGAAAAGTAAGATCGAGACAGAGGGGGAAAAAGTCACTTAAGAAAACATCTCCTTCGCCACTGTGTTATACATCCCAGCATACTAAAGTACCAATCAACTCTAGCTAATTGTGGAAATGGAACATTAATCATAAGTTTGTTTTAAGAGACTGGAAACGGTTGCCATTTATGTAAGTGACTTGTTCTATGACCATTCCTTGACTAGTATATTTATTTTGCATCGCTACATATGTAAAAATGTTTGTCAACAGATTTAAAATGTGAAAGCACATCAATGCATGTAAAGTTTCAGCATTATGCA
The DNA here is from genome assembly GCF_027358695.1 of Spea bombifrons. NCBI lineage: Eukaryota > Metazoa > Chordata > Amphibia > Anura > Pelobatidae > Spea > Spea bombifrons. The sequence continues at coordinate 108,932,727 of NC_071088.1, forward strand.
CCAAAATCATGGATAATTTAATACTCCTAAAATCACAATATATTCATCTGCACAACCGATATTATCGTACTGTATCAGGAAAACAATCCTCAATACAAGTTACCTTCTGTACGAACTACTGTAGCCTTTGCCTCTTGGTGACGGGCCATGTATATATCTACAGGTGTTACCATATATACAATTGCCACTCTTCATCCAATTACGACATTGTGTCTGAAACACAGAAAATATACATTTTTTTCCGCCTCTGGAAGATTAACCCCTTTCATGACAAAAGCATTTGCCACCTTACACACGGAAGCCCTTTCTATATTTTACCCATACGATAGCTCAACTTTGATTTACTTTTTCAGGTTTAGCAAACTCAGACACAATTGTTTTGCAACGACAGACATGGTTTTATTTTAAGTTTTTTTTTAAGTTAGTTTATGTGTATAGTGCATCATTTAGTATGACTAAAAATAGAGGAAAAATAAAAGCCAATTTCTTGCAATTTTGCTTACTAATGCCAACATCCCAGTTAATGGTTAGCAAAAGCACAGATTACAGTAAGATCTCACTTTCATTTTGCAGGGCAAAAATACAATAGTGAGCTACTGCTGCAGGACGAGTTTGGCTGGCCCTGTATAATATATAGTTAAGTCAGTGAGATTTCACTGCAGCTCTACTGTCAACTCTCACTTTAGGGATAAACACCACAGTGATCAGTAAGAAGGGCTTTAGAGAGCTGCATTGCTGATCTGGCTTACTGTCATCAGCCAATGCAAGGGGGTGGACAAGGTTCTACAGATACAACTGGCAATGCTACAACCACCAAGAGAATACATGATCGGAGGTTTGAGCATTCAGCATTATCTAATAGCACATGTCGCTTGCACCAAGTGCCATTGTAATTTATCTTTGAGGACATAGATCCTGGCTTCTGCCGACGGAGGACGACTTCAGGCTGATCCTCCTACCCGTAGAAAAGCATTCCTGCTGGAGCAAAATACATAAGTCCTCTCCTACTGTTCTACTTAGACTAGATTGTAAGCTTGCAAGAACAGGGCCCGCCTCTCCTTTGTACCAATTTGTTATTGTGTGTGAACCTGTTGGCGCTATATAATTAAATGTAATTAGACATACTGTTTTTTCCTTATTGTGGTTGGCACTAAATAGGATGTGATGGCACGCCCTAGAGACGAAAATGGGTTAAACAAAACCATGAAATCATATGGGAAGCTACACATTGAGCAGTCTGGAACCTTGAAAGAGCTGGAGACTGAAGTAGGTCTTAATACATACATTTACCCAAGAATATGCTGCCCTTACCTCGGCAGCACTGCCAGTGCTAGGTCCAAGCCTCTCAAAAACACTTGGTCTACGTAAAGTGCTATCTGATATAGTTTTTGTATTTTCTACTGTGACCTTCCGTCTGGATTTTGACATCTTGCACTTTTTCTTACCTGGTATATAAAAAAAGACAAAGACAGCTGAAACATTTTCGAATCAAACAAATCAAGACATTAACTGTAAAGAACCACAACAATTGAAGCCTTAGCTACATGAAGATTAACCCTTGATGAAGATGAAATTGTGGCAGAAACACAAATTATGAAAAATCCCAACTGCACACAAACTACCTAACTGCATTCAAGAATACGAAAGCAGTGCCATTGTGCAGGACTCCCATACGCATTTGCCCCTTTGCCCATGCCCCAGCCATTTGCCATGGCGGAGATGCCATATATTACTGTACTGTATCAGGAAAACTCAAGTTTCAGAGCAGTAACCTCCCCTGAAAGTAAATACGGTAATTCCATTTTATTTTTAGTTTAGCAATAAACCGTCTAGATTATTGCAACTCCCTACTAAATAGTCTCCCCCGCTACAGCCTTTTACCGTTCCAATCCATCCTGAACACTACTACCAGACAGATTGGCCTGGAACGATGCACAGCAAAGTAACCGTGTCTGCCGTGTGGTTGACTGGATGATTCGTGCTTTTGTACCCCCACCCAATTTGCAAAAACCAAGGGGTGGCAACATGGAGATTTCCAGCTGTCGTGCAACAACTCTCATGACTGTCATCCAAAATTGTCATGTTGTTGAAGAGCTCACTGTTGGCTATCCCAGGGCAGCGAAACACTCAGCAGACAGTTACAACCGCGCATACAAGGTAGCATTCCCTGCAATAGCTCCGGCTCTTACCGTTTTGACGTCGAAAGCGGCGGCGCAAGCCGCCGACTGCAGAATCCCTGGCCGTGACAGCTATGTGTCTGGCGGCCGCTACTGGGAGCTCAGCGGCGTCTCCCAGTACCGCGGACCGACCGACCGCCGGAGCACGGTTACCTCCGCCGCCGCCTTCTCTATCTGCCTCCTCAGAAATCAGCCGTGTCCGTGCCTCCTCCTTCCCCTTCCGCCTCTTTTTCTTCTTCCACCACTGCGGCCACCGTTTCTGCTGCCGCGGCCGTCCTCGGCTTCCCGGAGCGATCGTGACGCACCAACGAGAAGCACCAGGCGAGTAGAGGGAAAATACGGGATCACAGGCCGTACCTGGAGCTCCCCTGCCGCAGAGCCTGCCGGGAAACAGGACGCTCACAACAGAGCATAGACAGTAGAGCCAATCGGAAGCGGCGTTCAGAAGACATACACTGCGCAATGCATGCCGGGGAAGGTGAAGGGTCACTATGTAACCATTTCGGCATGCCTGTTAGAAAAGTTATAGTTTGCTGGTGTTCGTGTGAGATTGAAATTGAAAATGGAAAAACGAGCTAATTTTTACGGTTGTGGGTAATAAAAGGGTTAATCATAGCATTATTCACATAAAGAATAACACACAAACGCAGCTTTGGAGGTATAGATAAACTGGAATTAACATAAAAAGAGAGCACTGAAAGTATAGATCAAATAAACAGAATCAGACATACAAACCCTGTATTTGCAGGCATAGAGTATATATATATATATATATATATATATATATATATATATATATATATATATATATATAAATAAATCACAGCCACACACAAAAGTAAATAATGCATGGACACCCTAAATTACAGGCTAGATCACAGGTTGCTAGTGTAGGTAATAACACAAAACCATCAATAGTTTTTAATAAAAACAATAGATTTTTAACTCCTTCGTGCCTGGTGACGTACCAGGTACAGCATGCCCAAGTGAGCTCATCGGTTCTGTGATGTACCTGGTACATCATGCGAAAAAATGCCCCCACATCGCCTACTTAGTGTAGAGGCTGGTAACGGAGCAATATATCTGGAAGTGGAGCACTATATGTGTAACAGTGTCGACATACCCAGTGGAGATAACGTACTGCAGACATTTGGGTGTATGCGGAGTAAATCGTTTTTGTTTTTTAGGAATAAAAAAGATACTTCAAAAATGGGATCCATGGGGGAGTTGCAATGTGAATACACCATATGGACAAAAGTATTGGGACACCGAACTACATAGACATCAATAAAAAGTTGCCCCCCCTTTTGCAGCTACAACAGCTTCTTCGTGGGAGAAAAAATCTTTGTGTTCCACGAATATTCGCCTGTTCCTGTGTTCGGTTTGGGCGAATATTTGTGTGCATTCTTCGTGTTCTTTTTTCTTCCTCTTTTTTGTAGAAGGGATTAACACGGCACTTCATTGGTTGATGAGCCCCCTGCTTTTTTTAAATCCTGGTGTCGCAACTTGGCTGGGGGAGACCACTGGTCTCCCCACTACAAGAGTTAAAGGTCCGTAAGAACTACTTTATTGATCGCCGGCAGGGGCCTCTAGCATCAACCAATTGGTTGATACCAGAGGAGGCCCCTGCCGGCGACCAATAGAGTTGCTTGCACGGCCCTTTGCGTCCTGATGGCAAACCTACGGATTTACGCTCCCATTAACCCCTGCGATGCTGCATAGATAAGGTAGGCTATATGGGAAAGGTAACAGGGCGATTAGTAAACAAAGATGAACATGAAGATTCTTCGTATATATTTTGACGCCGCCATGTTCATTTGTTCGGTGTTCGGGCTGAAGGAAAACGCACCCTTTGTGTTCGCCCGAATACGAAAGCGTGAGTCTAGTTTCTAGATACAGACAAGGAGTGGTGCAGCGGTATAGTAGTTGAGCAGCACTGCTGCAGAACATCTTTACAACAGATTGTAATATGTGTTCCATCGATGCTGATTAAGTCACACCTGCACAGGCACCCTGTTACCCTCTGAAGATGAACATTGTATTTTCGCTAGTAAATGTGTGGATGGTTGAATTGATTTGCATTATTTTCAGTGTGTGCCATTAGCACATAGCAGGGCAGATTTGAATTTGGTTGTTTGTAGTAACTGAAAGTTATATGTGTGCTACTTTAGAACACCTCTGATAATAAATGGTCTATCTCACTCTTTTATCAGCCAGTCAGCTGCGGGTTTTCCTAACCATGACGGTCTGCAGAAAAATATTTTCTTAATTATTCAATCTTGTTGCTGTAACAAGTATAGTATTATCTTTTATTTATATAGCGCCAACAATTTACGCAGCATTTCTTACAATACATATATTCAAGGGGAATGACAAAACTAAAGCTAAATGAGTTGTAGGGGACAGCTCACGCATGGGGCGGCAATGACAGTTTCACACAGGTTTCCAACGTAAAAGCGCGTTTATTTAGATGTTGTAGTCACAGAGCACCTTGTAAACAAAACAAACTATAAGCCTGTCCGGCTCTAACTAAACAGCAGGATACCTCTCTAGCAGCCTAAGGTCTGACGCAAAGCAAAGTAACCAGTTTTGTATGGGGTAAAGCTTCATACCTGGTGAGCTGCAGCGCTGGCTGTAGCTGCTCCTTCATTCAGTTTCTCCCTTCACCTGCAAACTTAACAGCCCTCTCTTTTAAGGCTTCCTCCCCAGTAACGAGCTTAGGAAGCCTCACCTGAGAGCACCTGGGTTTGCTACCATGCCTGGCAGAGGTAACCAGGTGAGATATATATACCATCAACCACGCTCCCATACACTTTACCACATATCCCCCCCGTCGACTCCAGACCAGAGGTCTGGACAGCGTCAGCAACCATACAGTACACCCTGGACAACGCATCCGCATTCCCATGTAACTTCCCTGGTCTATGCTCCACTGTAAATCTAAAGTTTTGCAAGGAGAGAAACCATCTCGTCACTCTTGCATTCCTCTCCTTATTCTGTTTCATCCATGCCAGAGGAGCATGGTCAGTCACCAACACGAATTCCCTGCCCAGGAGATAATATCTCAGGGACTCCAACGCCCACTTGATGGCGAGACACTCCCTTTCCACTATGGCATAATTTTCCTCGGCTGGGGTCAGTTTCCTACTCAAGTACAGCACTGGGTGTTCTTCCCCATTAACCACTTGTGACAAAACTGCCCCCAAACCTCTAGCAGACGCGTCTGTCTGAACCAGAAATGGTTTCCTAAAATCAGGGGAAACGAGCACTGGCTGGTCACACAGGACAGACTTCAGACTCTGAAAAGCCCTTTCTGCCTCGGGGTTCCACTTTACCATCACTGACTTACCACCCTTTGTTAAGTCTGTCAATGGTGTGGCCATGGAGGCAAAATTGGGCACGAACCGACGGTAGTACCCGGTTATGCCAAGGAAAGCCCTCACTTGTTTCTTTGTTACTGGCCTAGGCCAGTTCTGTATCGCCTCAATCTTATTGATCTGGGGTTTAACCAGCCCCCTACCAATGATATAACCCAGGTATCTTGCTTCCTCCAGACCCACTGCACATTTTTCAGGGTTTATGGTTAGGCCTGCATCACTAATGGAGTCTAACACGCCCTGTACCTTACCGAGGTGACTTTTCCAGTCAGACGAAAAAATTACCACATCGTCCAGGTAAGCAGCGGCATAATCACGATGTGGTCTCAAAATCAGATCCATCAGCCTCTGAAAGGTAGCAGGGGCCCCATGTAACCCAAATGGCATCACAACATACTGGAACAGGCCCTCTGGAGTGGAAAAGGCAGTCTTCTCTTTAGCCTCCTCAGTTAACGGTATCTGCCAATAGCCCTTTGTAAGGTCAAGTGTTGTAATGTACCTTGCCTTCCCAAGCCTCTCAACCAGTTCATCCACTCGGGGCATGGGGTACGCATCAAACTTTGAGACCTCATTTAATCTCCTGAAGTCATTACAGAACCTCCACGTCCCGTTGGGCTTTGGGATTAGCACTATGGGGCTTGACCACTCACTAGTAGATTCCTCAATAACACCTAATTCAAGCATGCGCCTGACCTCCGTGGATACCGCCTCTCTACAGGCTTCTGGTATCCTGTATGGCTTCAGGTTCACTTTACTGTGAGGCTCAGTTTTAATATGGTGTTTTATGAGGTGGGTACGGCCAGGTAGGTCCGAAAACTTTCGTCTGTTTTCCCTCACCTCCTGCTTCTGGGGCACTGACAGTGCCTCTCCTATGGTTACTGGGGGAACTGGTTGCCCCACTTCTTTGACCCCTGCCTGGGTCGCCCCCAAAGACTCCCGCTCTTTCCACGGCTTGATCAGGTTTACGTGGTAAACCTGGAAGGGTTTTCTCCTGCCCGGTTGATGGACCTTGTAGTTCACCTCACTCATCTTCTCTACAACCTCATAGGGACCCTGCCACTTGGCTAAAAACTTACTTTCAACGGTGGGCACTAAAACCAGGACCCTGTCCCCAGGATTAAAGGCCCTCAACCTGGCAGATCTGTTATAAATTCTGCTCTGGGCCTCCTGCGCTCTTTGCAGATGCGTTTTAACTATAGGCATCACCGTCGCTATTCGCTCCTGCATCTGAGCCACATGTTCAATAACACTCTTATATGGGGTGGCCTCGGTCTCCCAAGTTTCTTTGGCAATATCTAACAAACCCCGTGGATGTCGGCCATACACTAACTCAAAGGGGGAAAACCCTGTAGACGCTTGGGGCACCTCCCGGATAGAGAACATGAGGTAGGGTAATAGACAGTCCCAATCCCGACCATCCCTTTCTACCACCTTTTTTAGCATATGCTTTAGGGTTTTGTTAAACCTCTCCACTAACCCGTCTGTTTGAGGGTGGTACACTGAGGTACGGAGGTGAGTGATTTTAAACAACTTACACAGGTCTTTCATGACCCGTGACATAAAGGGCGTACCCTGGTCAGTAAGAATTTCTTTAGGGATCCCCGTGCGAGAGAACATGTAAAACAACTCCCTAGCAATATTTTTGGAGGCCATGTTTCTTAAGGGTACCGCCTCTGGGTACCGGGTAGCATAATCCAAGACAACCAAAATGTATTGGTGTCCCCTAGCAGATTTGACAATGGGCCCTACCAAATCCATGGCAACTCTCTCAAATGGTACTTCAATGATGGGAAGTGGCACCAAGGGGCTACGGAAGTGTGGTGTTGGGGCACTCTTCTGGCATGTGGGGCATGACTCACAATACCTTTTTACTTCTTCATATACCCCAGGCCAATAAAACCTTTGGAGGACCCTCTCTTGTGTTTTATTAGTCCCCAAGTGCCCCCCAAACACATGGTTATGGGCTATGTCCAGCACCAGGTGTCGGTATGGTTTTGGCACCAGAAGCTGTTCCACAATTTCCCTGTTAACTTTGGTGACCCGGTACACTAGATCCCCATTCATGGCAAAATGCGGAAATTTCTGGTCAGCTTCGGGTTCCTGTGGTACCCCATTTACTACCGTGACATTTGCCCGTGCAGTTCCCAGAGTGGGGTCTCTCACTTGCTCGGTCCCGAAGTTACCCCGAGACATTTCTAAATCTAAGACCTGTTGGCCGGGTAGGGAAGTTTCTTCTTCTTCCTCCCCAGCTAACACCTGCAAGGGGAAAGAATCTTCACTATACATTTCAGGTGGGCCTAGATCCTTTTCATCATGCCCCTTACTGGTATCATTGTTCCCAATGGCCGTCTCACCTGACCCATTATTTACAGGGAGGGTTACAGACTCTGCCGGAGTTTGTTCCCCAGCTGCAGAAACGTTCCCCCTTCTCCACAACTCCCAGAACAAGGGGAAATCGCGGCCTAAAATAACCGCATGCATAAGTCTTTTTACAACTCCGACTTCGTAGGTCACAGTTCCAGATGGGGTCACCAACTTAATGGGGGCCACAGGGTAAGCTACAATATCCCCGTGGATGCATAGCACTCTTATGTGCTTGTTCGGCACGTAGTCCATAGTCACAAGGCCAGCCCGAACCAAAGTCACCAGGCTACCCGAGTCCAAAAGTGCCTTCACGGAGCAGTCACCTATCTTCACCATACAAAAATGCGGCTCAGTCTCTGATTCTGGAATGGCTGCACAAACAGGTTCTGCAAACAGGGACTGACGCCGACTAGCGTCACACACCATGGGCTCTGAGTTAAGAGGGCAATAGGCGGCTATGTGTCCCCACTCATGGCACCTCCAGCACTGGGGGGTCCCTGGCCTCCTTAGTAGGGAGCCCTTTCTAGGATTGTGGGGTCCCAGGGGTTCAGGATCAGTCTTTTGCCCTTGCCCAAACTCTAGAGCCCTGCTCTCTCTCACATTTTTCCATACACCTCCAGCTGGAACTCTCTTACCCAAAGATGTCGCGGGTCTGACAGTCTTGGAAGGTGTTGGTGCCGCAGGGACCTCACGGAGGAAGTCCTCGGTTGCTATGAACCTTTCCACCATGTTGACAAGCTGCTCAGCAGTTCTGGGGTCTCCATGCCCAACCCACCGTTGTAGCTCCGCCGGGAGGGCGCGGAGGTAGTGGTCCACTACCACCTTTTCCACAATCTGGGCTGGTGTAGTGGATTCTGGTTCCAGCCACTTGCGTACAAGATGAATCAGATCATACATCTGGGACCTGGCAGGCTTGTCCATGGTGTATTTCCAACAGTGGACTCTCTTGGCCCGAACAGCGGGCGTAACACCCAGGCGAGCAAGGATCTCCATTTTTAGTTTTGTAAAGTCCCGGACATCCTGCTCCCCGAGATCATAGTAGGCCTTTTGCGGTTCACCAGTCAGGAAGGGTGCAATCACTTCTGCCCACTCTGCAACTGGCAGTCTCTCTCTCTCCGCCACTCTCTCAAATACGGTGAGGTATGCCTCAACGTCGTCGTCGGGTGTCATTTTTTGTAAGCCCCGCTGAACGGCCCTCCTCACGTTAACAGTCTCAAGGGGGCTTGCCTCCACTTGTTGGGACTGAGCCACAACAGTCTCTCTGAGCGCAGCAATCTGCTCCATTAACAGGCGATTCGTTTCCTGTTGTTGGGCCATAGTCTGCTGTTGCGCATGTTGCTGGGCGTGAAAAGCCTCTGCATGAAACTTCCGTTGCTGTTCCAAGGCCTGCTCATGTCTCAGGTTAGCCTGTATCAGCTGCTTTATCACTTCCTCCATTGTGCCGGATGGGCCTTACAGTGCTGCAGCCTTCACTCAGGACATATGCTTCCGGCCCTTTAAATGTCCACAAAATTCAGATGCAGTGTTTTGTCATGCCGTTGCTCCTAGCACCACTGTGCCCGCATTCTCCACCAATTGTAGGGGACAGCTCACGCATGGGGCGGCAATGACAGTTTCACACAGGTTTCCAACGTAAAAGCGCGTTTATTTAGATGTTGTAGTCACAGAGCACCTTGTAAACAAAACAAACTATAAGCCTGTCCGGCTCTAACTAAACAGCAGGATACCTCTCTAGCAGCCTAAGGTCTGACGCAAAGCAAAGTAACCAGTTTTGTATGGGGTAAAGCTTCATACCTGGAGAGCTGCAGCGCTGGCTGTAGCTGCTCCTTCATTCAGTTTCTCCCTTCACCTGCAAACTTAACAGCCCTCTCTTTTAAGGCTTCCTCCCCAGTAACGAGCTTAGGAAGCCTCACCTGAGAGCGCTACCATGCCTGGCTGAGGTAACCAGGTGAGATATATATACCATCAACCACGCTCCCATACACTTTACCACAGAGTATAAACGCCCATAATGCCTCAGTGAGAAGTGATACTTGAAAAAGGCCAGTTGGAGGATGAAACTCGCTGTATAAGGAGGAGCAAAGTGGACCTTGAGAGACTCTCTATTTGATTGTTTAATTTTATTTATTTTTATATATATTGTACAAGTCTGCAGCTTTATGAAAGCACTCTCATATTGAAGGAAAAAATATTTTTATATATTTTAAACAAATATTTATTATTTTATTAACCCTTCTCTGCCTCCATTGAACACATATCTACTTGAAGGAACTAGATCCAGGCAGAGAAGAATATCGCTACCCCAGGGTCTCATTTACACACAAAACATATGAGCAGTGGACTGCTCAACAAAGAGCGAGTTGCCACTGCCCACATTTAATTGAAATATTATTTTTGTTAACTATATTACACTATATTGTGTTTTTTTCCCCTTTCTGTATTTTATAGATACATTCATATGGAGTTCTACATTTTGAAAGGTGCCATTTTTTATTTTTAACACTTGGTGTAAGAAGCGCACTATCCTACATTGATTTAATTTATTTGTCTATATTTGTGGTTGAGACAACTAGAGGGATGGTACAGCTGGTGTAGCGAGAGGCACACACAACACTACATTTTTTTGCAATAACTATTTTTTAAATGGGTGCCAAGGAGAACTCTTGCCAAGGGTTCCATATGATATAGCTGTACCTTGCATAGGGGACAACACACAATTTTAAAGTGTCCCTTTAACACATTTATCTGTGTTTTGTAGTTCATAAAAACTACGTTAGCCTGTAACTTTGTTTAATAATTTAACATCTGTGATGGCAGAACTTTGTTACTGTCATTGTACAATAGAACACATTCAGTCATTTCAAAATTCATGAATAAGATTCTATACTTTTTGAAATCATGTAGGAAACTTAATCTGTATATGGATTATATATATTTATTGGCATATATTTTCTGTAATGACCCACAAAACAGTAACAGTTTATTCTGGTGTGTAGCAAAATGGATTGTTATGCAGCAGCACACACTTAAATGTTTTTAAGTATATGAGCCGCTATGATTTTGATTCCTGTTAAAGCTTCACTGCATGTTGGTTTTATTAGGTTCACTGGAAGTAGAAACCCATAGGTTCCTTTATCACGGAGTTCAAAAGTAAAAGAATACTTGATTCCTATATCATACGCCCAGTCATCGCTGCCTCCCGGTGCCAGATCTGTTGAAATGAGAAAGAAAAAAAAAATAGTTGCATATTTTACTGTAGTTTTTAATTCAATTATTTTCCATAAAGGTGCAGGATACACTTTTATTATGCTAACCATAAGCTATATTCATGCAACTCCCACAGTGCTCTTCAGAACAATGCACTACATTTTAAGATGAAATAATAGACTTTAGTTGTTTATTTTATAAATAACACAATTCTTTAGATCACAACATCATGTCTGTAGTTCCTGCTCACATTACTTACATATGGTGTCTGCTCCTGGGCCATATACATATCTGTTTTTATATGTTTGCCTCATTCCATCAGTTACCTTGTTTGCCAACAGGAGCTGAAAACAAAAGAAAGGAACTATTTGAAAAGCAAATGTCCAGTAATGTTAAATAATAACATTTACTCCTAGTTAACCTTTTAGGTTTAGATTACAGATCACTGATCTCCTAACCACCTCTTAGCTCGGACTATAACGTGCATCTCTACTATTTAAAGAGCTCTTAACAAAACTAATCGCCCTATATGTAATCTCTTATCTATTAATACTCTCCTAACCTACCTCTGCTTATCCCACTCGTAAATGTCTCTTCCACCATTGTCAGTTCTTTCCTTTCATGTCTCCAAGTTCTGCCACTTCTTCTCTGGAGTTCCTCTCCTGCTCCTCTACTTATCCTAGCATTAAATGCTCACGAAAAACTAACCTGTTCAGAGATGCAATATATCCTCTTAATAGTCCACAAGCTGCATTATGGAAGAAAAACCTTCTGTATGGGATCTCCATGCCACTGACTTCACTTGACTTTCACCATGATCAAATCACCCTTGCCCAAGCAGTTTATTACATTCTGCTTCTTAAACTTTTTAATAGACTGCATGTTTGCAAATGGAGGGCCTTCTTCTTTTTCTCTATCTTTATAGAGATAGCGTTGGAAGGCATTCCCTCCTTCAGTGCGAGCCGTATCACAACGGGAAGGTAATGTCAGTGTAGTGAAGACCATGTGTTATATGTATGAATATTGCTTCAAATAAAGGACGTACCCGTCTTGGAAACAAATTGTGTGGGTCACAGTAAACACACAAGTCATGGTTGAACAAATATATGTGTTAAACATGGAAAACAAATCTTCATATTTTTCGGTTACAAAAAAAAAACATTGGTCATTAAATGGTTAAACAAAACATGCCATACCAGGGAACTCTTGCTTCATCTGCAAACTGCTATTAGACCACATGAGATAATTCTTACCAGCTCATCATGGTCTTTGACTTTATCCCTTGTGTATGAATATGGAAAGAGCACCATCTGGGAATAAGAATGGATAGTTATATATCCCTTAACCACATCTTTATTCTCTCGGAGAAAGTTAGCAACTGCTTTCACTTCAGGCTCAGATTCAGGATAAGGTCCACAGTATATTTCTCGGCAAGGCTCACTAGAGGCACCAGGACCTGGAAAATATCAACATATTAAACTAAGTATGTGAGATTCACAGGACATATTACAATTTGTTTCAGAAATCATGACATAAGTGTATAAATATGTATTTATTTTGATGGATTGTAATAACTGCCTCTATTATGAGTGTAAAGTCCCAATTTAATAATTGTGGCCTAAAATGAAATTAAAGACCATGGTAGGGTATGGTAAAAATGAAAGACATTAACATTATTCAAAAAAAAAAAAATAGCAATACATACCACACCACCCAGCATTAAAATTCCTGTTCAAGTCAGTCCCGAAGCAATTGCTGTTACCATATTTTGAGCGGTTCTTTCTCCACATTCGATTCTGTAAGGAGTAAATTGCGTATATATATATATATATATATATATATATATATATATAAAAATATGTATAAAATTGGTTTAATTTTATTTTTAGAAGACATGTATGGTATATGCATGGATGTAAAGGACTGCATTGGGATGCGGGTCCCGCCAAAAAAATTCCGGGCGCGGTAATCCCGCGCAGTCCCGCAAGGCTGCCTTTGCGCTGCTCCCTCACAGCGTCTCTTCTCTTGCTCCCCCCAGGAACATAGCAGAGTCACATGATTTTATGTCACTTCCCTTAACTGCGCTGTGTTCCTGGGCGGAACAAGAGAAGAGACATTGTGAGGGAGCAACACAAAGACGGCCTTGCGGGACTGCGCGGGAAATCTGCAGTTCAGGTAAGGAGGTGGGGGTGATTGACCACATATGTGGCGGGAGCGGGCGGGATTGGAAAACAAATCAGCGGAAGCGGGATTAAAAAAGCAGTCCCACGCAGGGCTCTACATGGATGTTGGGTAACCCAGAGTTTCTAAAGTCTTAATGTCTGCAATGTCCATCATTTCAGACACTATATCAAAATTATTCTCCTTGACTTTGTGACTTTCACTGGACTCATTAATTTTGCTAAATCAATAAAAAGCTCCAAATGCCCCCCCCCTTAGAAATTCTATTGTCCAAACCATTTGTACCAGTTTAGCCCTTCTTGCAAAAGAAGCCTGTAGGTGTTGGCCCTTTGTATTAGATTATAACTTGAGGGAATTGAAACCACAACTCTTTAGTAAATATTCCTGATAACTCTGCCTTCTGTGAATAAACTCAATAAACTAAGACTGCTCACATGCCTTGTGCGTTTCCTTATTTTGGATATACTTACAGTAGTCCATGTGTAATCATAGCCATCCACATTCATCACTGGCAAGATGTAGAAATCAATATATTTCAGTAACTTTGTCATGGTTTTGTCATTACCATAGAACCCTACTGCCTAAAAAACACAAAATGGGATATATTGGTATAAATAACTTCATAATAATATAAAATATAAAAGAATAAGCTGTGATCCAGATATTTTTTCAGTGGTAATTCGAGTGACAGCCATTCAGTAGCACTTCACTTAACCAAGTCAAATAGCAGCTTATCTATTCATGAAAGTCAAGTACTCTCAAATTAACATTTGAGAGTTTGCTGTCAAATTGCATGTCACGTCTGTAATTCATTTTTCTTGTGTCTGTGAGCAGTTGAGTTTGTCATTCGATCCGATGGTCGATGTCATTTTCACATCTATGAGTCCTATTGAACGTCATTAACTTGCCTTCACTTGTTTAAGTTGACTTTGTTAAGTTGGAGCTCTTTTAAAAAAGTTCCTATAATTTTAGTAGCAAGTTGCTCAAGCTTGTCAGTCAAGTTATTTGAACAGACTTTAGTAAATAAATGACTTGCTCCATCTTTTGCCAACTCAGTTGAGTTGGTAAGCAACTCAACTTGTCTGCCATCCCAAAACAATGTTTACCTTTGCAAATAGATCCCAAATAAAATCTAATAATATATTAGAATATAATTACTATGTCAACAGTTTTAAAAATATAATTAAAGTAATTGTGTGCCTTCTATTGGTATGAACCAAGTGTTTCCTTTGTAATTGTGGATTATTCATAGTGGCTGCCTTGTTGCTGCATCCTTTGAGACAATACATTTGTATCTATTTCTGAACCAAGCTCCTTGGACTTTACATTCTGACTTAGTTCAGTGTGAATGTTATGCTAACCATACATAAGGACAGGTCTATCCCCAGGCAGCCTTTAGTGGGCGAGGAGCATGAGGGAAGTGGGAAAGATGTAGGCTAAGGGCGGGCATGACCAAATGCTACTCGCCTGTACGGAGAAAGTAGAAACTGGGCTTCACCCGGAGACTCTGGGTCCAACCTGGTATACCCAGTTATAATTTACTTTTACTGATTGAAAAAAAGCAAATAGGAAAGCAGTAGTTACTAGGGATACACCGATATATCGGTGGCCGAAATATATGGTCCGAAAAGGCATTATCAGCAAAATGCCGAAACAAAAAAAAAAAAACGGCCGGAAATAATCGTCTGCAGGCGAGCAGCGTCTCTTGTACTGCCCACGAAAAGCAGGAACTCACCGGAGTCATGTGAATGCACATCACATGACTCTGCCCCCTTCCTTCTTCACCTGTGGGCGGGGCTAGAGAAGTTGCTCGTACAGCCGGGACCCTGCGGAAGTCTATATATATGAATTTGACCACACTTTTAATAAAAGTAAGTAATACACCAAAATTGAACAGAAAAAACAATAACACTACTAATATATATATGATGAACAGCAATCACACTCCTATCATGCCAAGTCAACCAGTACATGCTGGAATCTGGGTATGCCTTGGCATGATAGGAGTGTGATTGGTGGTAATCATATATATATTAATGTTGTTGATTTTTTTTTTGTCTAATTTTGGTGTGTTACTTACTTTTAATAAAAGTGTGGCTATTTTATTTTTTTAAAGGTTGGCGTCATTTTCAGTTTCGGCCAAGTGAATCCTGAAATTTTCATTTCGGTGCATGTTTAGTAGTTAACATTAATAATGGAATTTAATAATCTTGGAAGCTGTGTTCTGTTAGCTTCTAAAAAATTTGCTCTGACATTACCTGTCTTTTGTTTTGGAATACGAAAGTTCCCAGCATACACCTGACTTCTTTGTAACTACCTCAAATATGTTTTGTTCATGTTTATTTTACATCTACTGGATAAATCAGGAGAGAGCATGGAGATATACATTTGGGTTTTATGTGCCTTATTATAAAGAGCTGTTCAGCAGGCATTGTTAAGATGTTTTTCTTTTCTTTTAGTTTTGTCTACGTACTTGTCTTAAGGCCAGACCAATTCCGAAGGTATTTAGTTAGTCCGTATAATGGTTCAGAATAACTTAAATCTGTACATTTTTGGCACAGATCATGTCTCTTTAGATTGGGTTTTTATCCGTTAATTAACTGAAATTAATTGTCATCGGTCTCCTGGTACTCACATGACCAACAAACCACATGCAGAAAGCTGGGGAAATCCATTCTCTTGCATGTATTCCACAATCAATCCAGATTGCAATTTTTGTTCCTTTCTCTTTGCCAGACAGCTAAAAGTAGAACACCAGAGAGATATTATTAAATAACAGTTAGTCTATACATCAATCTTAGGTATACTAGGTACAATGTTTACTGTTGCTGCCACCTTATCCCTTTTCTAAAAGGATTATGTCCTTTCAATGTGGGAACACAGTGGGGAATGGACAAAAAAACAACATGCTGTTTAATTCTCGTAAAAGGTGACTCTTGATTTTGACCCAACACGGTGAAAAATAAGTAATATGAACCTTAAAGCAGCTTCCCTTCTTTCCCCAAATATACCATGCTTTGTTATTCAGTAGAAGAAATAACATGGTGCAATGGTGTTTACAGATATATATGTATAAGAAACATGTTTCACAACCACCTCAACTCTTTCATACAGCAACCACCTAAACTCTCTGCCCTCCAGATTTCGATGATTACGTGCCCTCCTCTATTAAAAGTACCGTATTTATCGGCGTATAACACGCACTGGCGTATAACACGCACCCCCATTTTAACAAGGAAATTTGAGTAAGAAAAAATAATTTTAACTTGGAAGCTATGAACTTAATGTTGGAATAATATTTATTACATTATAACATTTATTATAACATTTATACCACTTATAAGGCAAATATGAAAGAAAAAGCACCTCTTTGAACAAAGAAACTGAACAAAAAAAACTTCATCAGAATCACTGCTATCTGGGAAACCACACACACACACACACACACACACACACACACACACACACACACACACACACACACACACACACACACACACACAGTAAGACACACACACACTCAGACACACACACAGTAAGACACACACTCAGACACACACAGTAAGACACACACTCAGACACACACACACTCACACTCAGACACACACGCTAAGACACACACAGTAAGACACACACAAACTCAGACACACACACAGTAAGACACACTCACTCAGACACACACAGTAAGACATACACAGTAAGACACACACACTAAGACACACACACTAAGACATACACACACACTAAGACACACACTTAGACACAGACACAAACAGACTCAGAGACACACACAAACACACTCAGACACATACTCCCTAACCCCCCTTCTCAGGATCTCTCCCTCCCTAACCTCCCTTCTCAGGATCTCTCCCTCCCTAACCTCCCTTCTCAGGATCTCCTCTCATTCCCTAACCCCCCTTCTCAGGATCTCCCCTCTCCCTCCCTAATCCCCCTTCTCAGGATCTCCCCTCTCCCTCCCTAACCCCCCTTCTCAGGATCTCCCCTCTCTCTCCCTAACCCCCCTTCTCAGGATCTCCCCTCTCTCTCCCTAACCCCACCCCCCCCGGTCACCCCCCCCGGTCACTTACCTTCAACTCCTGTGTTGGAAGCGTGAGGCGTTTGTCTCGGGTGCCGGCGCTTCACTGCTGAGCGCCGGCGTCTGACGTCATATGCCGGCGCCCAGCGTGAAGCGCCGGCACCCGAGACAAACGCCTCACGCTTCCGACACAGGAGTTGAGGCGCTGAGGCAGGCGGCGCTGAGGCAGGCGGCGCTGAGGCAGGCAGGCGGCGGCGGCCACGGCCACGGCCACCAGCAGAGGAGTCCTGGATTTCTGTCAGTCAGGGGGGCCCGAGAGTTGCCGAGCGGTCGTCTTCAGCAACCGCTCGGCACCCCTTGGACCCCCCTGACTGGCAGAACTCTAGGGCCCGGTCGCAGTTGCGACCCCGGTAGTTCCGCCACTGGCTCTAGGATTTATCGGCGTATAACACGCAGGTAGGATTTCAGCTTCAAATTTTAGTTAAAAAAGTGCGTGTTATACGCCGATAAATACGGTATTTTTCCTATTCAATTAGGAAATGAATCACTTTGCCGGTTTAGGTGCATAAGATGAAAGATGTCGCAGCACGTTGGTGCTCAGGTGAATGAAGAACACCACCTAGTGGCTTAATTTTAGTTTTAATTTGCTGTTTAATGATCTTTCTGTGTAGGTATACTTTAATCGATAAAGTCGATAATAATTGATAATGAACATCGTTGTCAACGATTTTCATTATCAATTAGTCGAATCGATTTTTATTGATTATAAAAAGATGTTTTCTTCAGAGCAAATTCTCTGAAAAACTCCTCGCCTTCTATAATCTGACCTCAAACAGAGATTGGATTATAACACTAGAATCCAGATCCCCCGCAGCGCTGGGGACCTGAATTCCCCTCTCTGTCAGCCGGTGGGTGTCTGTGCGCCTCTCCCCTCTACTTCCGCTGGGGCTTCTATGATGCAGCGCCAGGATCACATGACTTTCATCGTAGGTCCATCGTAGAAGCCCCAGCAGAAGTGAAGGGGAGTAACGGAGGCTGTCTGTGCGCATCGTGCAGACCCCCACCGGCTGACAGAAGGGAGAATCCAGGTCTCCTGCAGAGGATCATACTCTCTGTCAGCTGGTGGGTGTCTGCGCGATGCTCACAAACAACCTCTGCTACTCCCCTTCACTTCCGCTGGGGCTTCCATGAAGCTCCAGTGAAAGTGCCAGCCAGCAACGGAGGTTCACCCCCCACAAGACAGCAGGGAGTCGTGGAGAGAGGCAGAGTGGTGTTTGGGGGAAGAGTGGTGCATGGGGGGTGAGGCAGAGTGGTTTATGAGGGAGTTATAGTGGTGTATGGGGGTGTAATGAATTTCAGGGAGGCAGAGTGGTGTATGAGAGGGGGGAGGAGGCAGAGTGGTGTATGGGAGGAGGGAGGAGGCAGAGTGGTTTATGGGGGAGTTATAGTGGGGGGAGTGGTGTATGGTGGTGTAATGAATTTCAGGGTGGCAGAGTGTTGTATGGGGGTGTAAAGAATTTCAGGGAGGCAGAGTTCCATATCTGGGGGCGTTAGAGTGGTGTATGGGGGTATAATGAATTTCAGAGTGGCATATCTGGGGGAGGCAGAGTGGTGAATCAGGGAGTATAATGAATTTCAGGGTGGTGTAGGGCATTTGTGGGGGGCGGAGTGGCATATCAGGGTGCACAGTGGCATATAGGGAGGTATAAGGCATAAATGGGGGGCAAGTGGCATATTGGAAGGTATAAGGCACATCTGAGGGGCAGAGTGGGATATAGGGATATAAGGCATATTGATATTAGGCATATCAGGGGGGCATAAGACATATCTGGGGGTATAAGGCATATCAGGGGGCTCAGTTGCATATCACTGGCATATAAGGCATATTGGTGGTATGAGGTATATCAGGGGGCACAGTGGCATATCAGGGGGCACAGTGGAATCTCTGGCATATAGGAGGTATAAGGCAAGCTGGGGGTCAGATGTGCATAACTGGGTGGCAGTTTGGCAAATAAAGGGAAATATAAACAAGAAGCTTTTTTCTCATAGTTTTTATTAAATATGAAAAAATAGTTAACATATAAATTAATATTTGCTAATAACTTTAAGTATTAGAACCTAGTTTGAGAAACACTGTGTGTGGGTTCTTGTAGCTTTTATTATTATGGCAGTAAAATAAGAAGGTGAATAGAGAAATGCCATTGTGATAAAGAGATGAAAGTGTACATTTTAAGTTTTTTATTCTGTTTTTTTTTTTTTTTTTTAACATCCAGTTTGTTCATTACATTATTTTAAATAAAAGAAAAATTTGCATTTTTTTATCCGATTAATGGAAAAAATAATCGGCCAACTAATCGCTTATTAAAGTAATTGTTAGTTGCAGCCCTAGTATACTTTTACTTTGTTGTTTGTTTTATAAATAAGTCTGATATAAGGAAACACATGAATTAGGAGTACTAGTGAATGTGCTACCAGAATAACTAAAACAAAATGAGCTGTATCACTGTACGATAACACTTTTATATGCATTAAAATGAATATGCAAAAGAATTATTGCAGTAAAGCATGGCTTTAAGAAACAAGACAGCATGAGTAGGACTAACGCCACCTTCCCTAGCCTTTGCTTCTCATTGACTTTCACGTTGCCTTAAAAACCTACCTGGCTCCCATAGAAATATGCTTTAACTCTTGTGTTTGTTAGTATGATCATACCTGGAAACTTCCCAGGGTAGGCTAACTGTCAGACCCGGCGGGGACCACCTACCTCACTGCGGGGTCCGTCGCCTTGTGGCCGCACGGTCCCAGGACCGTGGATTTGCCCCCTTTTTGTACTGCGTTTCTGGACTTTGTGTAGTGGTGCCTGCGCCACGCTCTGCACCCCCCCACACCTGACACTAACCAGAGCTCTCTCATTTCTAGGGGGTGGCTTTGTGAAAGTGTGGGGGATAGCCACACATAGGGGTGAGGAAACTGACCAAGTGACCTGAAAAGCAAGGCTTCACCTAAAGACTGCAGATCAAACCCAGAAAGTTACCAGGTATGATTATGAATGTGAATGGCTAGAGTGTCATTCCAACCCGCCTCATTCAAAATGCTACATGTTGTCTTAGGGATTTTAGCCTTATCTTACATCTGCGTCAATAAATTGAAAAAAAAAAGTGTGTTTTATTTTCAGATGTGTAATAAATGTGTCAATACCTTCAGCACGTGAAGAGGGCGGTTTTCAAATGAATAGCCAATGTTAATTTTTTGCAACATGTCCGAATGTTTGTTTGTCATTT
This sequence comes from Spea bombifrons, assembly GCF_027358695.1. Taxonomy (NCBI): domain Eukaryota; kingdom Metazoa; phylum Chordata; class Amphibia; order Anura; family Pelobatidae; genus Spea; species Spea bombifrons. The sequence continues at coordinate 108,953,350 of NC_071088.1, forward strand.
CTTCCATCCAGAAGTATATCTACCAGGAAAAAGAACACATTTATTATTTGTTCCTTCCTTGCTGTAAGCATAATTTTTCCTTCATTTTTTCTTTCCTTTTGAAAAAATATAATGTACCAAACAGTTTGGTGTATATGGTGGGCTTACTGAAATTTAGTATCTGATTATATGACATGAATACATTAGCAATTCAAACATACAGTGGATATAAAAAGTCTACACACCCCTGTTAAATTACCAGGTTCTTGTGATTTTAAAGAATGAGACAAAGATAAATCTTTTCAGAACTTTATTGACCTTTAATGTGGCCTAAAAAGTGAACAATTCAATTGCAAAACAAACTGAAATCTTTGAGGGGGGGGGGATAAATTAAAAAAACTCACATAAGTGTTGCATAAGTGTGCACACCCTTAAACTAATACTTTGTTGTAGCACCTTTTGATTTTATTACAGCAATCAGTCTTTTTGGGTAGGAGTCTATTAGCATGGCACATCTTGACGTGGCAATATTTGCCCGTACTTCTTTGCAGAGCCTGTCCTGATGTGTGTGTTTGGGTGTCGGTGTGGCAGAGACTGTCTTGGTGTGTGAGTGGGTGTACGTGTGGCACAGCCTGTCCTGGTGTTTGTTTGGTCATCTATTTCCTGGCACTTAACTTTCTGTAAGAATAAAATGAACTATGTATTTTTACTTATTCAGAGATAAAACACCCTCCTGAATTTGTAGTCGCTTCAGAGGACAAAACTTTCTAGGCCCAGAAAACAGTGAGAGGAAAAGTAAAGGTATTGTGTTATTTACTCTATTTCAATATGCACATGATATCACAAAGGTATAGTCACAGAAACTTAGATGGTGGTTAGGATTTTCAGAGTCTGTGAAACCCAATTTAATTGTAAGGCATGATTTCATTCTGCTCTACAGGGGACAATTCCCTGTCCTTCCCCCTTAAGGGAGAACCTTTTACATACGCGCTGGCAGAACTAGAACTTTTTCATCTAAAAGCTTTTGCAGCAGCAAATGTTTTGATTCCATTATGTCTATAATCTCTGTAACTAATTTGGGCCTTTTAACATTTTTGGTTTCTGGGTTTGTAATACAAATAATGTGATAAAAACGAGTGGTTTATATTTATTTGGATGGCAAATAGTGTGACTTCAAATGTTTCCAGGGCTGCTTTTCATCCCCAGTCTGGCCCTGCACCTTCCTGTAGACTTTTGCTATTTACACAGTGTAATTTATTGACTCAATAGTGATTTTCCGGCCAGTTAAGGTGAGATGAACATTTCATCTTGCCTATTTAGCAGTGCGCATATCACTTACGCAGGGCCAACCTAGTATCACATCCCTCTAATCTGTCCATTTAACAAAAATGAAAACAGAGATCAGAAGAAAATATTTCCACAAATTGCATCTGACCGACTACACAGGGAGTTTTTATTATTATTATTATTATTATTATCACATATACAAATTGGTAATGGATACTGTGGTGAGATTCTGTAGTTTTTGTTACTTACTAATGATAACAACTATAACTAGCAAATATTCTCACTCTTGGCCTTGTTCCACAGGTCACAAACTGAGCAGGATGACCTATCATGTGTTACAATAAAAAATTTAGCGCAAACCCATAAACAGTGAACAATAAAATCTCACCCATATTAAAATGTTATGAAAAGAGGATTTTCACAAAGTTCATACCTCATCAAGGTTGTGGTACTGTTCATAATACGAGCTGTCACTGCGTTTGCCAACAGACTCGTTGAATGTCTGCTGTTCAATAAGACTTTGAGCATTTTCAACCAGGACACTAAGTAGAAGAAAAATGCAGAAATATAAAACCAGGATAAAGAAATGCAAATGGTTAAGGATGGGGAGAGTAAGTATACAATCTACAGGCATTACTTACGTGTAAGAGATCAAAGATATGTTCAGCTGGTCTTTCACCTCATCCACAGCAGAAGCATTTACATAGAAATGAACTTCTTTGTTTTTCTCTATATACTCAGGGGCATCAGGCTTCCACAAGACAACCTAGAATAATATCATATTTTTAGTAGACAATCAAAGTGTTTTAAATGATTTCAGAATAGTGAAAATAGAGTTTACACTGGTGGCATCAATGTCAGATAGGGTTATTACTAAATTAGTATTAAAATAGGTTGTGTATTAATTCAAATTATAATCATTGATTCCCCTTCACAATTTACTGATAAGTAGAAGTTGTGGGTGTGATTTACCCCTCATTTACCACCACACTTGTTAGAATGCAGTTATCTCAACTGCATCCTCAAACCTACTATTTAAAGTATTGATTTGGTGCATGATGTATCACAATATGCAAAGGAAAGCTGGTTTACATTCTTGATGGACATTTACTACAGATGCCTGTCCCCCCACATGCAGGATGGGGCATATCGAAAACTGATAGGGTCAAAACTGAAATATTAGTACCTCTGACATGGAAGTTATATTCTTTAAAATGTCAACCTGGGGATCAGTCCGTGGACGAACATATAACACCTGGTCACTCCTAAAAACAGGTATAGTGAAAAATAAATAAATTAATGGCATTTGTATAAGGCAAAAATGAATGAATTAAAATAGCAGTTGTAGTTAAATATTGTTAAATAAATCTTGTAGCCTTTTCTAAAAAAATGTATACACCAGAACTATTATTACTCAGAAATATCATATACTGGACAAATGTTCAGCTTTCCTTAAAATACCATCTGGGAAGGCAATTTCTGAAATGCCAGTTTCAGTCGAACTAAAGCTTTTATGATTCTTTACTTCCCAAAGCTGGGCCAGGGGTATATCTTAGTAATCAGAGGGTGTCTGTCTATACTAAGCAACCCAGTTAACCCAATCAACCAGCAAACTAGTAACAAACAAGGTTAATGGGAAGGATTTAATTACCGGTATAATAAATCGCAAAATTACATGGTCGTATGGAACTACTAGAAAATTGGTTGAGGGACCAGGCACAAACATTTGATCTGCAGACAGAGGGACATACATGTTTATTTTTTCGTTACATACTTATTTTCCTGTATGTATAAGGGAAAGAAAACTAGAAAAGGGTAAAGTTTTCAACTATTTGTTTAACCCCGAGAGTAAAATGGATAAAAAATGGCCTGATACTAAATGTGCCTTTCACTGTGATGTCAGTTGGTATTTTTGTGATCAAGCACTTCAAAGCAAAAAGGTTATTTTTACAATGTCATCTAAAGTAAATAAATTTAAAAGAAAACACTAGCGTGCCTCCAAACATTTCACCACCAGAGAGGGACATTTTTATTATATAATGGGTGACTTTTTATATTGACAACATTTAATGCAAAAAAGTAAAATATCTAGATAGAGAAGAATGGATATTTTGAAACAACTGAATTTATGAACACATTTCCTACTGTTTCTATGCACATCAATGTGACTTTTAGACCTGTAAAACATTGTGAACTCTAGTGAGGAATAGAGTTGGGTCACAAATAAGGACTGTTCCACCTAAACAGAGGTACTTGGGAGGTATGCACTAGAATGACATGAATGTTGGTATATACAATAGTGTACCTAAAAGAACAGATGTTCAATAAACATATATTTCAATGCATACCAAACCCACCATAATACATTAGCCTTCAATATCTTCAGAAGTATATGAACATAAATCTGCCATCCTTGGACTTGGTTATTTTAAACTTTCTGATGAACGTTGATATTAACAATTTGGTTTTCATCCAAAAGCACTTGTTTGCCATTAAAATGCAGATGTCAAGTTTTATTAAACGCCGACAGAACGCTAACCAAGGTGTTAGCAGGGCTAAAAAAAATTACCCTAAATACACCAGGTAAAATAATATATTCAATTTAGTTATGGAGTAAAAACGTGAAATGTATTAAAATCAATCTCACCTGATAACAGGCTTCCCCTCATTGTTCTCAATAAATATAGCCAGTGCTAGTATTAATAAATAGAACATTTCGAACCAGGTCTGTGAAACTTAGATGTTTGGAAAGCAAATGTCCAAGGATTCACAATCGGTCACCAACACTGACAATTGTGGGAGTGTTTGCACTATGGTTAAACGTTAATTTGTACAGACCTAAGTGCTTACAATAACAAATCAGTACTGGCAATCCAATGTTTATATGCCTCCTACCACCTGGTTTGGTCATAGGGAATCACTTGAATTTAAAAAACAATTATACATTTGGGATAATTACTTTCAGAAAGGGCATAGCACTAGACATTGTCATTCTAAATACAAAATAAAACAATCTTTTATTTTGAGAGTTATAGATAGATAGATAGATAGATAGATAGATAGATAGATAGATAGATAGATAGATAAAGATAGATAAAGCCCACAATGGCTATAAAATAATATTAATAATAATGTTTGTATGCAGTGATTGGCAAATGGTAAATGTAAAAAGCCTGCCACGTCACGGCAAACCTCTTAGGCGAGTGCTACACTGAACAATTGTCAGGGTCCATCCAGGCTGCGGAGCTGCATATCTGTTTTTCCCTGCCTTGCCTCAGTTCCCATGTTTTGCTGTGATCCATTCCTGGATTTCCGTATGTTCTGTTCCACTGATTCCTGGATTCTAGTTCTGCTCTTTGCTTCAGCTCCTGTTTCCTTTATAAGGTGTGTTCCACTCGTTTGTTCTGTTTGTCTCAGTCTGCAGTATAAAGGTATGTCCTTCTCGGTTCTGTGTTTGGATTCAATGTTTGGTTTATCAGTACTTTCGTATGCAGGGCTTAGCGTTAGGACCCACCATCATTGGAGTACTTTGGCGTAGTGGTGGGCTAAGCATACTATGGCCATATGTTATCTCATAGTCCTAGGCTAGTTCCTGTATTCATGTTTGTCTGTCTCTTATGTACCTTTGCCCTCCTTCCCTGAATCATCTGAGGATTCTGGTTCCTCTCTCCTCTCCCCATGTCCCAGTTAAGATGTCCTATCCTTGATTAAAGGAGAAGTGTCCGAGGATTCCGGCTCCTCACTCCTTCCCCTATGTTCCTTGCCTTGTTCCCCGTCCTTTGTTGTGCCCTGGATCATATCATCGTGTCGTGTCTGGTTATGTTTCTTGCTTGGTCCCCTGCTCCTTGCTCTGTCCTTGCTCGCTATGTGTCTGTTGATCCTCTGCTTAGCTTCCATACTCCCTGCCTGCAGCATCCTGCACATTATTCCAGTGCTACGTTTCATGCCTGCTCCAGGGTGCCTGCAGGATATCTCTAAGTTCTGTTCGTTTTGTCGGTTCGTTTAGTTCGGATTTCCACATCCAGCCAAGTTTAGTTCCGCCTAGTTCTGGACATCATCAGCTGCTATGTCAGGGTGCTGGTATGTGGCTGCTCAACCCTAGATGCCCACCTGGGAGAGTGCAGTCGCCCTCACCAGGCCCTGTCCAACTCCACTACTGCGCAATACCTCCTGAACTCCATCTTTGGGTGCTCTGGGTCTTTACAGTCGTCTGTATTGACCCAGTTCCTGACAACAATTCACCTTGCTGCTTTGAGCTAAATGTAAAAATCTCTAATGAGACAGAAAGGGGTATTCTCTGAACCCCTACACACTTATTAACCCTTAATAGGGACCACGTGGGGACCACAGCATTTGTAACCTGGCTGTGAAATACAAAATTGAAGTACAAACACATAGAAGAAAGCCCTGATATATAATGCCTAGGCATATTCAAATATATCTATATAGCTATAGAGAAGCATTTAAAATTGCTAACATTTGCCCCATCTACTACACATCTATAAATATCAAGGATAGGAAAAATAAATACACCATTTTTTTTGTTCCAGAATTATGCTCATCTAGTAACACACATGTAATAGAGTCACTTCTCTGAAACGAGACAGAAAAAAAAATCACAAAGGCCATCTTAAACAAATATTTGCAAGACAATTGATCTTTGTCCTGTAACTTACTAGAGTCATGGGTGGAAGAATCAGAGAGGATGAAGGGAACCAACACCATCCATATTATTCCAACTGGCAACACTACGTCACCAAATGCAGGCAAATATTCTATCCACCATTTATTTCCATTTCCTATAACCATTGTGTGTTCCATATGTTCCAACCATTAAATAAAATGGCCAGGTACTGTATGTAGTTACTGATGCCACCAAGGTATGGTGTGATTTTATTTGGCGTAACACTTTTATTTAAAGTAAGTAACACACCAAAATAGGACAAAACAATTAAATAACAATATATATATATATATATATATATATATATGATTGTTAACACCAATCACATTCCTATCATGCCTAGGCATACCCAGATTCCAAGATGTACTCGCAGACTTGGCATGATAGAAGTATGATTGCCCTATTTACCCCTTCTCACTCCCTTCTCCTTATCTACCCCCTATCCCCCGTCTCACTCCCTTCTCCCTATCTACCCCCTCCTAACTATCTACCCTCTCCCTCTTTGAAGTTCACTTACCTTTCAGGAGTCCTGCAGTGGGGGTGCAAGGCCTCTGTCTCCCAGCTCTGCCACTGTATGGAACAGTATAGAGTGATGGGAGTTATGATGTACTTTAGAGCATAATTATATAATGGAAAAATACACTGGAAATGGTACAGCATAACACCCATCACTCTCACACACTTACCAATCCACACATATACCAATCCACACATATACCAATCCACACATACACCAATCCACACATATACACCAATCCACACATACACCAATCCACACACACACCAATACACACACACACCAATCCACACACATACCAATCCACACACATACCAATCCACACACATACCAATCCACACACATACCAATCCACACATATACCAATCCACACATATACCAATCCACACATATACTAATCCACACATATACTAATCCACACATATACCAATCCACACATACACTAATCCACTCTCACTGTCACTGTCACTGTCACTCTCATGCTTTCCTACCTTTCCTCTTTTCTCCTTACAGCTCCTTTTCCTCCTCTTCGCTCCTCTTCTTCAGTTCTTCTGTCTTCTTCCGGTTCAGAGGGCAAAGACAGCGGTGGTCGCGGCTTCAGTGTTGTGCACCGGGATCTGACAACAAACCCGGCGCACAGCAGCTGTTGCCGCACGGATCGCAAGGGAGCGGTATCGGAGGTCTTTAACAGACCTCCGGCTACCTTGAGTGATTTTAAGCCGGGTTCAAGGGAGATCCTTGAACCGGCTTAAAATCACTCAAGGGAGCCAGGGGTCTGTTAAAAACCTCAGATACCGCTCCCTTGCGAGCCTGCTCCTCCAGCGGCGGACATTACTGTCCGTCTCTGGAGGGGTGCCGGGTGCCGGCAAGTTGGCACCCTCCTGATGAGCGGCACCTGGTGCGGACCGCCCCGCCCCCGCTAGGTATGCTACTGTGTCACGTGTTGCTGTTCATCTGGTTTTGTATTTATCTCAATTTTAGACCTGCTAAGGAACAGATGATTGTTATTATGTCCTCATATGTAAAACCATAAAATTCAAACAGGGTGTACTTTTTTAAATGACTGTACATGTATGGAGCATCTCATTCCTTCAGAACGTGAGGCATCCATTCAGTTTTGCTCGATCGCGTGTCTGCGCGAGACTTTGGACGTGGGGGGAGCATAAATAGCAGTTCCCAAGGACTTCTTCAGGTGTGAGGCAATCCCCTGCAGGGGAAACCATCATTTATTATTTTAAGCTTGTTTTCTTATTATTACTTGGTTTTTTTTAACTTTACTGTGGCTGCTGATAGGTCAGCATATAAAGTTTCAATGATTTCTAAATTAGTGAATTCTGAACCATTGCCCCTAGAGGAAATATAGTGTTATGCCCTTGTGATAACCTTGATACTTAACCTTGTTTTATGTGTGTTTTTGCTTTAGGTGGGTACTGCACACACACACTAACACACTAACAAACATAATTGCACACATACTAACACACACCCTAACACTGACACTTACAGACTAAAACACAAACTAATTTACAGTACTCACACAGTAAGATATAGATACACACACCCATACATACATACTTCTTGAATGAGGAATCATCGATTTTGTGGGCCCAGGATATCCAATACCTTAATCCAGGGCTTGACAAATTTGTTTTGAATCTAAGAGCCAGCTAAAAAAGTTAGGAGCCAGGATTTTTTTTGCCCTACACGCACACTTTGCCCCAGCACTTTGCCCTGCACCCGCACTTTGTCCTGGCCGAAACCGAAAATGACCCTCCCCTTTAAAAAAAATAAAATAAAAAAAATAACTTCACTTTTAATAAAAGTAAGTAACACACCAATACTCTACAAAAAAATCAATATATATATATATATATATATATATATATAAATAACAGCAATCACAGTCCTGCCCAGACATACCCAGGTTCCTAACAGCAATCACACTCCCATCATGCCCAGGCAACCAGTACATGCTGAAACCTGGCTTGCTGCCCCCCTTGTGTATTGATGCTGCACATCACTTAGAGCCCCCCTGTGCCATGCTCCTCCCCCCACTTACACAACCATGCTATCACGCACACACACTCATTCATATACTCATTCATACACCCTCCTTCACCCCCTTACCTGCAGTGCAGATCTCTCACTCGCAGAATTCCGTAGGGGCCCTGCTGCTTCTCTCTCTGCACCAACTTCTCTTGTCCCGCCCACTGGGAGGAGGAACGGAGCAGTCATGTGGCGTGAGATGAATTCACGTGACTCCTCTGGTTTCCTGCTTCCTGTGACCAGTACAAGAGACGCAGCCCACACAGTAAGAGCAACACACAGTTAAGCAGTCCGGCCCCTGCGAGGATTATTTTCGGCCGTTTTTTTTTTATTTCGTCATTTTGCCGGAAATACTGTTTTCGGCTGATACGTTTCGGCCACCGATATATCAGTGTATGAGCGTTCGTTGTTGCACCACGGTGCGAACTTTGTTTGACAGGCCGACAAACACCTAGGTGCCAGGACAAAATTCTCAGTCGTCATGGCGACCTGGCACCTGGGATTTGTCGAGCCCTGCCTTAACCCACCAAATAACACACAGAAGCAAACTATTTTGGATAAAGATGTGGCCACAGATTTTAATATGTATGGGAAACAAACACAATCAATTAATAACACAATAAAGTCATTGTCAGAATTAACACTACAAGTAATACAGAGCATACATTCCTCATTGTTTTCCAATCATCCCCCTGACAATGACACCCCCTTCCCATACATATAACACGACCATTAACTCCAACACCAAAGCCACCGACCAGCTTGAAACCACTAACACCAACCAAACCAGAAACACACTATTTCCTATTAACTAACCATTATTTCACCCCCACCTTAAACTGACCAGCCCCGCCACTGTGGTAAGAAAAACTCATTAAAAGTGACAGTCACAAAATGGAGGGACCTATTTATACAGGACCTCCCATAGTCCTCTAACCAATGTCCCTTAACCCTATTATCCTAAGCTACATTGTTGTACCTCTGCTTTTGTTTGCTCAGGAAGTTGCCTGCTCTTCTGCTCTCTCTCATTCACCATCTCTCTCACTCCATCATAGCCCTCACATGCTGGTTACGTTTGAGAGCTGAAAAATGAAGTCATATCCCTCAAGAATATTTGGTGCTAAAATAATACATATGCCAATCATATCTTCCACACGTAGATAGTCCTGGTTGCATATGAATGAACATGGCCCATGGATTAAGTGGTTACATGCTATGCATAACTCAAAAAGCAACCATCCCAGCTCACCATGGGGCATTTGCCCTGGATGCCTTATAGCCAGCCCAGACATTCTGAGTTTAATTTAGGAATAAAATAATGTCGATTCTAAGTTAATGGAAACAGTTACTATAAGTTTTTACTATAGGTTTTATTTTTTCATAAGTTCATCCATAAAATAAACACTTCCATGTGTTTCCATCCTCCCTGATTTCTGTCTCTGAGTTGCATTCTCATAGCTCCTATACAGTGATCTTCTTAAAGATTTTGTCAGTTGATTCCGGAACCTTTTGCTGGCAAAATAGTATAGAATGGGATTTACACAACTGTTGGAAAATGCAATGCAGACAGTGATTGGTATTGTAGCATGAATAAGCCTAATGATTTTGCATGATGTGATAATTTTCAGCTTCGCTAAAACCTTCAAGAAATTTGCAGTCTGAAATGGCAGCCAACATATTATGAAAGCACATGCCATCGTCACCACTATTTTTAAGACCTTATCACTCTTTTGCTTCCTCAATTTTTTTTTCGGTGAAGTTAAAATGTTTTTATATATTAACCCATAACATATTCCTTGGAAAATAAAAGGTATTACAAAACCTACAATAGTTTTTGTCAGCTCCACAAAAGTCATCCAAAAAATACTGTTCTTTGGGTACTTCATGGAACAGACTGTGTGCTGGTGTGTGTTTGAGTAATAAGTCTGACGGAAATACATGGTAGGCAAGCTTACAGCACCAGCCATGCACCATACAATAGCTGTTGCTATTTTTGCTTTGGTTCGAGTCCTTTGATTAAGAGATTTCATTGGATGAACAATGCCAAAGTAACGATCTATGCTAAGGCAAGTCAGAAGAAAAATGCTGGCATACATATTTAACGACATGATAACGGCACACAATTTACACATGAAAGCCCCAAAGATCCACTTGTATTTTTCCAACATATTTACAGCCCAAAGTGGCAAAGTGGCCACAAAAGACAGGTCTGCAATTGCTAGATTTACAATGTAAATATTGGCCACTGTCTTTTTTTGAACACAGCATGTTAATCCTACTATTATTATTGAGTTTCCAATAGTCCCAATAACAAAAATGATGACATAGATTGTGGGTACAAGTACAAAAACAAAGTCAAAATCTTCAGTCAGCTTTGAGCAGTGAACATTGGGTGATAGAGCAAGCAAAGTCAAACTGGAACTATTCCAAAATGGTGAGTCTGAAGTGGGAGATTCCATAGAGGTTGTAATCCAGTGTCTTGTGTACCTAGAAGGAGACTTTAATATATTCAAAAGAGTTTACAATATTACCACCATTTGTCATTTTTTTTCCACAAATATAAATATACGGGACAAATAATTACACTGCAGCACTGAGCTTTTTTTTGTACATAAAACATACAACGGTTGAGATCAGATAATATTACAAGGTTACATTTTTAAGATGTCATTTCTAAGAACTAGACATTACATGAATATTTTAAGTTCAAGAGATAATACTAAAAATGAAAACTGATTGGGTTCTAGAAGAGGGATTTTTAGCAAGTTTAACTTGTCAATGTATGGTTCAATGTTGTAAAGAAACAAGCTGGGCTTTGTTACTGGGATGTGCAGAGGCATTTGATAACACTTCAGATGAAAATTTTCATATGATTTAAAGCCACCTTGGTCTTTACTGATTTTACTCCCAGTGATGAATTCACATATTCAGATGTCTCTGTTTGCAAATATTAGTTTAGCTGGAAAACTGGAAACTAGTTTAGCTGGAAGCTACCACCATTTCTTTCCAATTGGTAGGATATGGTGAGCCAGATGGTGGTGGTGTGTAAAGAGAGAAGGAGGATTCAATGAGAGGGATTTAATGAGAGAGCTGATGTAGTGGGAGGCAAGATGATAGGCGTGAGGTGATGTGATGGGCAGACAGAATATCATTAAATTTAGCAGCAACAAAGTGGCAAGAGTTTGTCATTTTCTTACCAAAGTTCTTATGCGCTTGTTTGCAGAGATCTGGCTTTCTTGTATAAAGTGTTCACATTATCTAGTCGACAAGAATGTGAAGAGGTATACACTAAGACTGTGCATGAGTTGATCAGCTACATACCATATGGGCTGTAATTACTGTTAAACACACTAGTTTGTTTGCTGTGTTATGCAAAGGCAATAAAATTGATTTCCTGTTTGACTATGCTAACCTAGTTACAGGTCCACTTATTTCACTTCTCATCCATTTGCTTAGATCTTGAGGAATCTTAGGGACTCAAATTGAATGACAATATAGAAAATCTATACTGTCTAAGCAGTCTGCATATTATATAAACACTACAGCTAGATTAATTTTTCTCTGCCTCTGTTCCTTATCTGCTGCTCCGCTCTACCAATCACTTAATTGGCTCCCCATACCCTTGAGAATCAAATTTAAACTTATGCCCCTGACCCATAGCGCCCTCAACAACTCTGCACCCCTTATATCTCTATCCTATCCAAATACACCCCTACCTGCCCTCTTCGCTACTCTTATGACCTGTAGCTATCTTCTATTGTTGTTACCTCTTCCCACTCCCGTATTCAGGATTTCACCCGTGCCGCACCCATCCTGTGGAATTCCCTTCCCCGTTCTGTCAGACTTTCTGCCTCATATGCAACTTTCAAAACCTCTCTGAAAACCCACCTCTTCTGGTACGCGTACAGCATTCCTTCCCAGTACTTTCAACCATCATCATAACCAAGCCATCTGAATAATCAGCAACTTCAACATATCGTCGGCACCAGATCAACTCATCCTCATCCAAGCAGTCCTCTCCTATTGTCTCACTTCCCCCTCAACCACTGATTTGATCGCAAATGCAGGGCCCTTTTTTCCCTTGTACCAGTTTATTGTGTGTGATTCTAAGATGTTCTACTGACTGTTCAGCGCTGCAGAATCTGCCGGCGCTTTATAAATATATGTAATGTAATATAGTTACACTGCACATACCTTACATCCCCTCTATAATATCTTATAATATGATGGGATTTTACTGTGGAGATTTCAAGATATAGTGCTTCAAATATCAGCACAGTAGTTTGCAACTGGCATTTTTCAACATTCTACATGGGATTAAAAATAATTCCCCCATTGGACCAATACAGTTACACTTCACAAATCTCACATACCACCCCCTCCATAATATCTTACAATATGGAGTTTTTTAACATGGAAATTTAAAGATATAGCGCCCCAAATATCAGCCCTGTAGCTAACAACTGCCATTTTCAACATTGTACATAGGGTTAAAAAAAATTCCCCCATTGGACCAATACAGTTACACTGCACATATCTCACACACACACCCGCTATAATATCTTACAATATGGTGTGTTTTCCTGTGGGAATTTAAAGATATAGTGCTCCAAATATCAGCCCCGTAGTTAGCAACTGACATTTTTCAACATTCTACATGAGATTAAAGAAATTCCCCCACTGGACCAATATAGTTACACTGCACATATCTCAAACACAAGATAGTAATCTTTTATATAAAATTATTTATCAAGATAAATTATTCCCAAAGGGGTTGAGGTCAGGGCTCTGTGCAGCCGGCCAAGTTCTTCCACCCCAAACTCATCCAATCATGTCTGTATGGAGCTTGCTTTGTGCGGTGAGGTGCTAATGCCGGGAAAGAAAAGGGTCTTCCCCAAACTGTAGCAAAATGCACTGGAGTCCACGCGAAATGGGCTTCAGTATCCATTTAACGGGGAAATGTCATGGAGGTAGAGTGGCATATAGAGGGTTAAAAGGCATATCTAGAGGGTTAAAAGGCATATCTGGGGCAAGAGTGGCATATATGGCATATCTGGGGGCAGATGTGTGTAACTGGGGCAGAGTGGCAAATAAAAGAAAAAAATCAGAAAATGCATTTTTTCAGTCAGTTTTTATTAAATATGAAAAAAATTGTTTACATGTGAATTAATATTTACTAGAAAAACTTTTTATTAGAGCTGAAACAACGAATCGATAAAATCGATAATAATCGATAACGGAAATCATCGATAACGATTTCCGTTATCGATTAATCGAGTGATCAATTCGTTGTTGCTAGGCTCCTTTTACTTACCTCCGCCAGCGTTCCCCGCTTCTGCTCCACGCTCTGCAGTCTCCGCCTTCTTCAAGCTACGTGACGACGGATGTGACGCGCGTCTACTTGGAAGTAGTTGGAAGTGGAACAAGTTCGTAGCGGAGGTAAGTACTCTTTGTCTATTGTCTGTGCGAATGTTTATGTGCGAGACTGGGTGCGCGGCAGAGTGTGTGTGTGTGTGTGTGCGTGTGTGTGTGTGCGTGTGTGCGTGTGTGCGTGTGTGCGTGTGTGCGCGCGGCAGAGTGTGTGTGTGGGTGCGCGGCAGAGTGAGTGGGGGGGTGCGCTGCACAGTGAGTGGGGGGGTGCGCTGCACAGTGGGGGGGGGGTGCGCTGCACAGTGGGGGGGGGGGTGCGCTGCACAGTGGGGGGTCCGCGGCACAGGGGGTGGGGGGGCAGGGGATGCAGGGCAGGATGTGAGTGCAGGGCAGAGTGGGGCCAGGAGACTGGATGCAGGTCAGAGTGGGGGTGGGAGGGCAGGGTGGCAGACTGGGTGCAGAGCAGAGTGGGGGTTGGGATGCAGGGCAGGGTGTGAGACTGGGTGCAGAGTAGAGTGGGGGTGGGGGGGCAGGGCAGGGTGTGAGACTGGGTGCAGAGCAGAGTGGGGATGCAGGGCAGGCTGTGAGACTGGGTGCAGGGCAGGCTGTGAGACTGGGTGCAGGGCAGGCTGTGAGACTGGGTGCAGGGCAGGCTGTGAGACTGGGTGCAGGGCAGGGCAGGGTGTGAGACTGGGTGCAGGGCAGGGTGTGAGACTGGGTGCAGGGCAGAGTGGGGATGCAGGGCAGGCTGTGAGACTGGGTGCAGGGCAGGCTGTGAGACTGGGTGCAGGGCAGGCTGTGAGACTGGGTGCAGGGCAGGGCAGGGTGTGAGACTGGGTGCAGGGCAGGGTGTGAGACTGGGTGCAGGGCAGAGTGGGGATGCAGGGCAGGCTGTGAGACTGGGTGCAGGGCAGGCTGTGAGACTGGGTGCAGGGCAGGCTGTGAGACTGGGTGCAGGGCAGGGCAGGGTGTGAGACTGGGTGCAGGGCAGGGTGTGAGACTGGGTGCAGGGCAGAGTGGGGATGCAGGGCAGGCTGTGAGACTGGGTGCAGGGCAGAGTGGGGGTGGGGATGCAGGGCAGAGTGAGGGTGGGGGCACAGTGCAAAGGGGTGGGGGCACAATGCAAAATTCTTTTAAATAAACGAAAAATTTGCATATTGTTTTTTTTATCCGATTAATCGATTAATCGAAAAAATAATCGGCCGATTAATCGATTATTAAAATAATCGTTAGTTGCAGCCCTACTTTTTATCCTGTAGTGTAGTCTTATATTGAGGCTTTTTTCTTTTTTCCTTAAATTAATATTCAAAGGCCGCTTGTTCCCTAAGGAGAAAAAAAGGCAAGACTTAAGAAGAAAAGGTGCAGAAAGAGGGAATAGAGGAGAGGAGGCAGGCACAGGATAGGTAAGAAAACATTGTGAGAGGTGCATCACTACAGGGGGCCCATGGCTTTTTCTTGCCCAGGGCCCTGAATGGTCTCAGTCCGTCCCTGGGCTGAAGATAACAGAGTGAGAACTCGTACACACGACTAATATGCAGCTGCCTGAAAACATAATGTCAAAACTAGAATTAAAACAAAGTGTGGTTTAAAATTATAAATGTGTAATGTGACAACGCCGACCTCATAAGAGGAGTGATATCATAGAATGTTAGGAAGGCAGCTCTCTGCACAGACTAACCTCTGGTCAGCGAAGAGACACAAGTGACTGATTTGTGGAAATCGCATTATCAAATTATTATTATTATTATCAGAAATCAAATTATTATTTTCCTGATAATAAGATTTGCCTGAACAGCGACAGGACTGCCTCCTAGTGGAGAAAAAGTGTTCAACATGAGGATTATATTTTTGATTTTCTGGCTGCTGGCGTCTGGAAGACACGAGAATAAAGACAACATCGTCCAGACGCACGTCGTGGTTCCTTTGGTCGCCGGAGGCATGCTAGCCCTGCACGTTGCTCTCTTCATCTTCCTCGGATTTGTCTTGAAGAAGCTTCTGGCAAAGAGCGAAAAGGAGAAAGGCCCCACATTTGAAGTTTAAATGGCTGCCTCGCTGTGATTGGCATAAATTCAATAAATGCATTCACTGTTTGAATGCAAATTAAAATAGACTCTTTCCTTTATTATTACTAATCC
This sequence comes from Spea bombifrons, assembly GCF_027358695.1. Taxonomy (NCBI): domain Eukaryota; kingdom Metazoa; phylum Chordata; class Amphibia; order Anura; family Pelobatidae; genus Spea; species Spea bombifrons. The sequence goes on from NC_071088.1 coordinate 108,969,368, forward strand.
CTGGATACAGCAATCAGAATGGTGATGACAGGCGAGGATAATATATTGGGGAGGAATAATCATGAAGATTCCGAGAACAGGAAGCAATGATGGCTGCTCCTATTGTCTAAAGAGGGGCTATTCTAGAAAAGCCAGAGTAATGGGATTCTATCAACAACAATAATAATAATTCTAATAATGAATCAAATAATACATTAATACTAATAATACATTAATAATAATAATATAATATACAATCTGAATTATATATCTAAAAAAGCTATTGCATTTCCACATAAGACTGCTGGTTGCGGTAATTAACTATTGCCCTTTTCAAAAAATGGCCGCAGAGGCTTCCTTACACTAGGCTAGCACAATGCTGTCTCCGTGGTAACACTCGAGCGTCAAACGAGCGTCAGGCAGGGATGCGTCAAACTGTAGCCTGTGGCGCAAACAAAACAATCCCGAAACTCTTCTCCATACTGAGCTCTAAAAACCATATATCGGCCCATCTTGGATTGATGACATCATGTCAAACCGCCGCCTTTGAACTGCGTTTATGTCTCCGTTACTTGGAACTCCGGTCCGCATGCCTGCGAGGCTCGCTGACGCTGTCAGATAATGGCAGGCAGCGGAAAATCTCAGGTGTGAATGGCTAATGGGGGGGAACCTATATTAATTGGATGAGATTGGATCAGGACACTCTGCAGACTTCGGGTGACTATCGTGGTGAAATAATAATAATATGTCATTTTATTGTATGAAAGCATTAAGTTGCAGCCCTAATGATCTTACCCAAACAAAGGGCTTGACAAATTTGTTGTGAATCTAGGCGCCAGCTAAAAAAGTTAGGAGCCAGGATTTTTTTTAAACTAACAGTTGGTCAGGAGTGATCTGATCATCATCAGCCCACTTACTAAACTCACAGCGTTTGACCTGGAAGCACCCTGGACTTTCAGGTCAGTGCTGTTTTTTTTTAACTCTTTCAATGCTGATGTTCCATTGGAGCACAGCATTGACTGATATTTAGTCCCCACAAGCTTGTGGGGACAAATGTTAACCCCTGCAATGCCACGAATGTGTCATACACAATTGTGGCATTGAAGGGGTTAACGCTGCACTGTCGCTCTCATGGAGCGATCGGGCAGCAGGGGAGAGTTGGAGCTGGTCTCCACACTCATGTGGAGACCGAAGAACCCTCTCCCCTGAAGCTGCCTCTGGGCTATAGACCAGCCATTGCAGGGGGAGTATCTGATGACTGCAGTAGGCTTCCATGCCTACAGAAGTCATCAAAGGGCTTGTGGGGGCTCGTTTTTGCTGTTGCTGGTCTGCCTGGGCTTCCAGGTAGACCACCAGCAGCAGAGCCCCGTACAAAACGGGAATTAACCCCTAAAATGCGGCATTGAAGGGGTTAACGCTGCACTGTCGCTCTCATGGAGCGATCAGGCAGCTGGGGGATGTTGGGTCAGGTCCCCACACTTGTGTGGGGACCCAATTAACACACAACCCCCTTCCATGAAGCTGCCTGTGGCAGCTGAAAACACGATTGCTGGTTTTCCTGCAACTGCGTTTTCAGCCTACAGGATCACTCCGTGGGAGTGATCACAGGCTCGGGGGCGGGCTCGGAGTGGCTGTGCTGGTCTGCCCACAATTTTTTGTGGATGTAGGAGGCTGACAAACACCTAGGCGCCAGGACGAAATTCTCTGTCGCCATGGAGACCTGGCGCCTGGGATTTGTCGAGCCCTGCCCTAACAGGGCACTAAAGTCAGGCTATCATACAGTTTCATATGAGTGGTCAAGCCATCAGACGCTTTTTGTTTCAGATTAGCATTAGTTGTATAAGAACTGCAAACGTGATAATAAAGATGTAATGATACAGTTATGACTGGATTAGGCAGCGTTCTCACACATTTACATATCTCCCTACAAAATTATATAATTATATTAAACAAATTAAAGGTAGAAATATATTTGTCCAACGGGGGAATTTTGTTTAACCCCATGCAGAATGTTGAAAAATGTCAGTTGCTAACTACTGGGCTAATATTTGGGGCGCTATATCTTTAAAACTCCACGGTAAAAAAACACACCATATTGTGAGATATTATAGGGGGGGGCTATGTGTAGTGTGTAACTGTATTGGTCCAATGCAGGATTTTATTTTAACCATTTGTAGAATGTTGAAGAATGTCAGTTGCTAACTACTGGGCTGATATTTGGGGCACTATATCTTTAACTTTTCACAGGGAAATCTTTTCATATTGTAAAATATTATAAAGGGGGGTATATGTGATGCTACTGTACTTTTAATGTATTGGTCCAATATGGGATTTTTGTAATATATGCAGAAATGTTAGAAAACATCATTTGCTGGCAAAAGTCTGATATTTACCTTTAAATTATAAGTTTGTAGGGAGATATATATATGTGAGAACTCTGCCTAATCCAGTCATAACCCTATATGCCACTCTGCCTCCCTGATATGCCTTTTAACCCCCTAAATGCCACTCTGCCAGAAGACCATTAAACCCTGCCCCCATGCCCCCCCGACTTACCATTACATCCCTTTACTTATGACCTGTGCTTTAGACTCCATGGTGTCTAGTGGGGCAGCCCAGTCTGTGCGATGTAGACCTCCGCTGCTGGTGGCAAGTACTTAAGCCGGGGCTTCTATGGCCTTCACATGATCTTCCAGTGCTCCACCATAGAAGCCGCGACGGAAGTCCCGGCAGCAGCAGAGGTTGTCTGTGCGCATCACTCAAACATTCACTGGCTGCGGGATGCGTACAGACAATCGCCGCTGCTGCCGGCGCTTCCGCTGGGGCTTCTATGGTGGAGCACCGGAAGGTCATGTGATGCCGGTGCTCCGTCATAGAAAGCTCCAGAAGAAGTGCTGGCAGCAGCAGAGGCTGCCAGGGAGGAGAATCTGGGTCCCCTGCAGCGCTGTGGGGGGTCTGGATCTTAGTCTTGTAATCAGACCTCTATTTGAACCTCGTCTTATAATCGAGCAAATACGGTAATTATCTGTCATTACAGACACCAATTGGACACTGACCCCTTAAAGATGTAAAGTATTCCCACACTGCTATACAACACTCAAATGACAAATGACAATATATTCCAGGGTAAAAGTAATACATTTTAATGGAAATGATTCAAAGAGGCTGAAATACAATTTTAAAAAGCCTGTTATTATCATTAAATCCTGCTGATATTTTGGAGAAGCATTTGAAAAACGTCTCTCCAAACAGTGAAAAAGCTATGAATTGATGGGCTTATAATGCAAGACAGATTGCATGTTGAATCCTTCCATATTTATTGTGTGTGTTGGGATAGTTAGAGCTAAACTACAAGAGTACTTTTTTTGTATGAAATGCACTGCATCCTATGAGAGAACCAGTACATTTTCAGAAATATATTTAGCTTTTATATTTAAATCTAGCATATTATTCTTTATAAAGCTATTATCAAAATGTCTGCATAACTGTAAATGAATCATTAAGTCTCACCACTACCCTAAGGTGTTAAAAAGCTACAGGGTCTTAAAAAAGCAACCTCATCTTCCTGATGATATTACATTTGGTGTATACAAGGAAACCAATTCCTATCCAGAGAAATTTACAGGGCCAGCAATGAGCAGGGCCCTACATTCTTCTAAACCTTTAATCCTCTTCCCATGAGACACGCAAAGACAGTCATAACCATTTTTGGCTTCACTTCCACCAGATCTTCTGGGAGAGCGTAGACTCTCGCACCAATTTTTCTTGCCATTGAGATGGCATATCTGTATCGAAGCAGAGGAAATAAAAAATAAGCGCACATAGGCATTTTGTAACAGATGGTGTTCAGGGATTTATGACTGTTTTATTACTGGGAGAAGAAACTGATAGTTTATCTTTTTTTTTTGCTTGCTATTATCAGTAACAGTGTTTTTCCTGTTGGGCTATATAACTCTATTGTGTTCCTCCAACATTTAGATAAAGAATAACACATATTTTCAGGGTGTGTGATTAGGAGCATGGCTAGTGGACAGGTGTTTATTGGGGCTTTTATCTAACTGTGGCCCTAGAGTCTATTCACTAAGAAGTCGAGTGATCAAACGAGTTAATAGATAATTGTTCTGACCAGACTCGACTCCAGTCCCATTCCCCTTACGTGCTAACACTGCAATATAGTATATTGTATATTGTCAGAAAGATTAGGCTGGAAAATATTTTCAAGCATATTATTTTTCACACAAAAACAAAACATCTTGTCTTCTCTAAAATCCAATAGGGGTTATAATTTTCTTATACCGAGAACAAAGGAGTTCTTGGTGAACCTAGATCTCTTATCGCGTATGTCCTAATTAAAGTTACGGCCCAGTCAGGAGTCATTTGATGAATACAAACTGTTTATCTTAGCGAAGGTCATGGAATGTAGAATGTTAATTTTAGAGACTGACATCCACTAAATATCTGAAATTAATTGATACTTAAATAGATATGATCTTTTAAGGCAAGTTATAATCTTTGCTCCTACTGTTATATTAATTTTGAATTAGACTAATATGGTATAGTATACTTAGATATTTTTTTATATATACCGTATTTTATTGTACCTGGTGTAGCATGTGTACCATTGTCACTGCCTTACATACAATATTAGGCTACACTTACGTATATTTTACGCAATTATAACAGTATCTATTTAAGAAAAATGTTCTTAAATAGAGATCCATTTTGTCTTCTTCCACATTTAGAATAAAAGTATAACCTTTTATTGTATATATTGTATAAAATGGCTTATGAAAACTGCAGTTTAGTACCCCCAAAATATGGCAATAATGCATAAGATATAATCCAGTAGTTGTATATTCCCTTGTTGGAGTTTAGACATTATTTACATCTATTAAATATGCCAAGGTTTATTAATTTATTAGGTAATTCTTTGAGTACTTGTTGGTTTCTTTTAAAATTGTTGTTAATAGTAACACTGCAACAGACTAGTACAGTGACATATAGTAATTTTTGTTTCTGTGCTAATTAATGCTTTCTGCCTTTTGTCACTTTGTAATTTCAAGATAAGATTGTTTTGTTGTTTCTGAGTGTATTGGAAAAAGTTAACTGGTTTGGTGCCAGCGGTGGAAATATTGCATACTATCACCAGAAATGGTATAAAAGGTATTTTAAACAGTTAACATGTATTTTGGTTACCTATGAAAAATAATTTTGCTATTTGTTGATGTACATTGGTTTTCTCAGATAAGTGTTGTAGCCAGCAGCTATTATATGCGTAATTTGTGTTTTCCATTTGCTATGCAGATTACTGTGAATTAATATTTGATTTACATTTCATTTAAATCACAGCACCCACTGTTCTGTTATATATAGTGAGTTCTGTTATTTGGAGTTGATATCGTTGTAGTTACACAAACTATATGAATTTAAGAAACATGCTGTTTATATAATGTGGGATGAATATGGGATATTAAATCCATAAGCCAGTAACTGATGTTAATGTTAATGTTTTGAAGATTTTTATATGTTGTACTTCACACAGATCACATAGATCTAAATAGTTGCTTTCACAGTAATTATATTTTGAGTAGTTATTGTTGTGGTATAATATCTTGTTTTGAATTTTATTGTAATCTACAAGAACTTAGGATCAGAGATAAAATATAGGGTATCGCTTTATATTAATATTGTGGGCTGGTCATAACATATTTACAATAGTGCACTTGTAATAAATATGTTTCCTTGGACAGTATTTGAGAAGCAGAAAACTAGTTCCCAGTTTTACAGACTTCAGTTTAAAAGCTAAATCCCCAACATGTTCTATTTAATCAGATAAGCAATTCAATCATACTTATTATTTGTGCCAAAGGACTTCCATGGCACATTATTACTTATTTCTAGCTCCTTTCAGACTTCTTATTTGCCTTAATAAATATTTTTATGTGATATTCTCATCTGTGATGCTCAAAGTTAATGGATGTTATACATACTTAGCATTGTTCAGTTTCTCCTCATCATTTAGATCTTCTGTTTTCAAGAGATCGTATTTGATGGAGCCTGGTTGAATTGCATCGATTAGGTCCAAAACTGGCATACTTGTGCTAATCTTCCCATCCTTAACAAAGAAAAATATTTTAGATTAGGAGATATATAAGCAAAAAGTACAAAAGTATTAACCTAATAAAGTGCTGAGACAGTGGACAGTGTAGTTGTATATCTATGGGTGTCAATTTTTTAATTATGAAGGAGGTACATAATCAACTTCACTGAATTTAATATATAAAAAAACAAATATGGGGAAAAGGTATTACTTTCAATAACTGTGATAGGAACATTGCTGGGAACTTCCCAGAGTGGAGTGGATTCATGTGGGGGAGGACTAATCACGCATGATGTCCTAGAGTGCTTTTTGTGGGATTGAAAGTGGTGAGGATCAGGTGGAACTTGGAGTGGGCATGACCATATGCCGCTCCTCTGTCTGGAGAAAAAAGAAAATGACCCGGGGACCATATGAAGTTCTAAGGTATGCCCATAAATGATAGAGAACTGTATTTTTCCCAATCTACGATATCAACCGTAGGTGTTGTTTGAGTGGCTAGTTCTTGATTTTCACCAGCACGCATGATTTAGTGTTTCGTGAGCTCAATGTGTCTGCAGGACTCAGGAAAAGGCAAAAAACCTCAGGCAAAAAACTAAGGTGTAATTAGTTGGGCAGCAAATATTCACCCATATCTGGTCTACCTTTTGTATTATCCGTATGGGAAATCTTCCTCTGAGTAGCATTTGTACATCAAATGTAAACAATTTATTTGTGTTACTTTCACCTTGAATCCACTTATAGATGATTGCTTCCCGGCTTCTCTCAGTGTCTCGTTTGCCCAGTTCACAATGGTGTCGTCATTAACCTTCTGCCCACCACCAATGCCCTCAAGGATATTCAGTGTGTACCTTTAACAATAATAAAACTACTATAACGGAAATCTCAGAATGCAAATTCATGTAACTACATTTAACAATGTTTTGTATTTGAAAAAATCACTTGAATATGAAATCTATTGGAAATACATGATCATAGGTAAACAAATAAAAGACACTGCATAGGTAAACACTGAACTGCATATTTTATAGTTTTGGATAGGTGTGCCAAAAAAAATATTTTCAGTCACCCGTGTAATACTATTGACACACTGTCAACATGTGTAAACATACGCATCATCACAGGCTCATATGCAAGCATTAGAAGATAAAGACTCAGAAGTACATCTAATATGATGCATTTAGTGGATGCCCCAGACACAGAGGTATGCCCAAGGAGATTGCTGTTTGTACCACTGCTTGCTACCTAGAACAAGGAGTTGGGTGAAGCTCTGTCAGATACCAGTAACCTAAAATATTTACAAATAATGGAAAAAGTGACTTCCTAATGTAAAGAAAACTCGAAATTCCATGGGTGTACATATACCCTAAAATGATAATTTTTTTTATGTGAGCATGCTTTTGTTTGCCAATAGATACACCATATGTAATATTTCTATTGAGGAATTTACATGTGGTCACGTAGCAGAATACCACCCTGAATTGCGATAATTCACATCCTCTTCCTCTCCTTTCAGTTTTCTATTTCATTAAGCTTAGAACTGTCTTTTAGATGCACATAAACACGTTTTATATGACCAGCTCACCCCTTTCCCTCTCCATTTTTTTAACGTTTCCCTCTTTTTAACTTTTGATAAAGTTCTTGGCTATTTCCAGCCTCTACCATCCTAATTTACTTAACCTCAGAATTTTTTCCTGTTTCTGAAGATTAAATTAAGATATCAACATTTCGGTATAAAAACTGGGTTTTTTTTTGTTTGTTTTATAATACAAAAAATACATAATTAGAAGTCTTTTGTAGCAGCATCCCAGAGTAACCCATTTCAGTCCAGTACCTTCTCATCAGCTGCCAGAGTAATGCCAATGTCAGTGTCCGATTTCCTTCATGAAGATCTTGCCCGGCAATGCCAACCAGGGAGAATTTGGCCTTGTTCTTGCCCAGGTCAACAGCATAGTTGCAATTTTCAAGCTGACAAATATAAGTGTGCTTATTGTGAGGAGCATCAATCTAAGAAAACTTTAGTTTGCTTATTGTGTACTACCCTGGCTAAGCGTGTGCATTGGAAAGCTATAGAAAACAAGATGATTCAGAGTATATACAGTCTGATTTCTAAAAATGCCCACAGCAATAATAAAAACCACTAAAGCTAAAATTATTAAGTTTAAACGATCTTTAACTTTTCACGAAAGGAGAACTGGGACATAAATCTTGATTTACGTTTCTACATCTTACTGTTTACCCTTAAAAGGACCACCTCATTTCATGAGGGAAACTACATCGCTAACGTCTCTTTTCTACTTTAACCACTTAAGAACCAGTAATGAGCCAGTCTTCTACTACTAGTGGTAGAATTGCTAATGGCAAACAAATAGGACATTTAATGTAAGCATTGGGACCTTAATTGAGTAATTTGGTGGACAGAAGAGGGGCGTTATTAAAATAATGGTATGCAATAGTGGATACTGTTTATCTGGAAATGTATAGAGATGAGGTGGTACCTTTTTCATTTTTTCTCCCAGTTTGGGATATGGTGGCTTGTTTACTTTGCTCCAATCCACTGGAACTTTAATTTTTTCATACAATTGGAATATGATAAGTGCATCAGACAGGTCACTGAAACAACATTATAAATTATATTAAGCCAATTCGATGAATATTAAATGAATAGAGAAATTGTATAACAATTTTGTATCACTTCTATTATTATTATAGTGACATGTTTGCATGTCTATTATCTACAAGATAACATGATCTCTGTAGAACATCACAAATGTAAAAACAATTCTAAAATAAATATGCATACTATATCTGTGTGTATATCAGATATTCTACATATTTTACAATATGTACAGTGTTTGATCTTAGAGATTGATTTCTTGCAAAGTAAATATATATATATATATATATATATATATATCTTGCAGATTAAGGTTAAACAGTGTTTAGTTTGCTGGGGGGGTGTGTGTAAAATTTGCTGGGGGGGAATGGAGCAGGACTAGGGGGGGTGGGGAGGGGGGTTAGATGGGGAGTTGCAGGGCCAGTTGATGCTCTTCAGTCCAGAAGTTAAATATATTATAATATTGTAATCAGTTCTGATTTTTGGAGACTCCAGGCAAAATATGGACACTTCCCAGATATGCTGGTATTATATTAAAGCAACTGAGGGATCAATTAAAAATAATAAATTGGCTGCAATGCGCATTTCATAAACAACTCTTTCTTAAATTATTAGTGTTTTTTTATTATTATTCTATTTCAATTTAAGTGCAGCCCATCTGTAGGTCAATATAAATGTAATTAAATTTTTTAGTGTTGCTTTCAGTAGAAATGGCTGGTGTTTACAGTCTTTCGGTTGGTTAAGAATAAGCATTTGTACAAAGATAAATAAATAAAGCATTTGTACAAAGATCCCCCCGTGACTAGTAGGTTTGTGGATTTCTTTGCCCATCAATACCTGCTCTGATACTGCCACTATTCTTTTGTCTTGTTAAAGGATGACTCAAATGTGATTAAACACTTACCTATACAAGTGGTTTACACGTGGATTAACACCCAGTGAATTAATCCAGTTCCTAAATGTCCTCTCCTCCCTTGTTTCACCTAGAACAAAGAAACCAGTTTATAGGACTGTTCGGTCTGGCTACCTATCACTCGATCTTTGTGCAAAGAACAAAATAACACTTAATGTGATAGCTTCCTTGCCTTACATATATGAAAATTATGATTATATTATATTATAAAGTAGGAGAACAGGACTTTTACAATTGCAAATGTTCATAAAACCACTGGGGACATCACATTGTTGCGCTGCATCGAAGAGATATAGTTGTACATGTACACAGAAAGTTGGAGATAAAGCTTCCATTATCTACATAGCAGAACTAATGGTCAAGGGAAGCCTGTGCAGACCAAGCACCCCACCCAGGCAGTGTTTTAGACCACTAACCACTGCTGCACCCTTAGCTGCCAATCGTTCTGTTATGGGTTTTAATCATAGACTATAATAACATGAAATCATATATGCGCCTTGTTATTTATGTAGAGTAGAATAACATATTTAACATGTTTAACTACATTTGTTTTGGCAAATATTTTTTTACCAGTATGGTAAAAAAAATAGAAAAAAACACATCACCAATTATTTATTCAAGCAGAGAAGAAAGCCTCTTTCATTGCAGAAATGAAATCCTGTAAATAGTTCAACTACCTCTTCAGAAGAGGAAGAGCAGGGACAGTCCTAGACCAGGCGGCACTCCAGGCAAGCGTATCCTCTTGCCCCCCCCATTCTTTTACACATAGTGCAATATTTTAAAGCCTGGCAGGATCGAGCAGTGAAGAAGCTTTACAGAGTATGATGTGGGGCAATTCTTATGCAGGCACAGCTGAGCCAGGTACATGAAATAATTGCTCTGCCCCTTACTCTGTACAGCTAAGTGCTCCCTGTCTGCTCCCTGCATCTCACTCTGCGCACCACCTTCCAGGCTCACACTCTAACACTATATGCAAACACACACGCTCAGTCTAACACCATGTACTAACACACGTTCCATACACCATACACTTTACCCAATCTAACACTGTATACTGACAGCCTACACACTCACTCTAACACGATACACTAACATCCAACACAGTCTAACACTGTACACTGACAAAAATCATATAAACAAAGCTTAACATTATAACCAACAACCCCCCACACATTCATTTCATAGTCTATACTATACTATACTATACACTTAGGTACATACATTCATTGTAGCTCTGTACACTAACATTTGTTCTTACATTGTACACTGACACTCATCCCCCACATATAAACATCACACAACCACACACACACCGACACATACACAATTTAACTCTTACACTGTCACCCCCAACACTTATTCTAACCCTATATACTGACACACACACTTATTTTAATCCTCTACACTGACACACACTAATTTTAACCAGGGATAGGCATGAACATGGCTCATGGAGGATATTTTCATAAGTTACTGTACTGTGAAAAACAATACTAAATAGTCTCCCTGGGTAAACATGTTAAGAGTGAATAATTCTAAAGTACACAGATATACAATACCCTTACATGCCTGCCCACACATACATACATACATACGCACATTCATGCTTGCCCTTACCCACAAGCATACTTACAGACATACAATTGCCCTTGCAGCCACATGCTTACTTGCCCTTAGACACAGTTGCCCTAACATACAAACACTTTTAAAACATGCACTGTCTCTCCACCTTTTTTCTATATCTCTCCCTTTTTTTGTTATCTTACTTCTTTCTCCTTCTCTCTGTCACTCTTTAACTCTCCCTATCTCTCTTCACATACTGATATATGAAATTATATAATACTTGTAACTCTGTTCCTTGTAAAGTAAAAATAAACCATTTGCCTTCAATAGAGCTCCAGTCGATATCTTGGTTCTCTGGTTTATGCAGAGCTGGATATTTGTTGAAAAGGTTGGCAATGAAAGCCAAGTTAAGCTTTGGATTTCCACGCACAACGTCTGTGGCTGTGACAAACTGGCGGCAGCCCAGCCTGTCCGTCTGCACCAACATACACTCTGCTCTCTTCAGATCGTCTTTTTCCTGGGATCAGAGAGCATAAGTTCAATAAAAACAAATATAGCAATGCAAGGTTATACAAAATGTTATCACTAACATTACTATTGCAATTTCTATTTTTAAGTTCTTCCTCAAAACGTCAGGCAATGTCATATATCCCAAGTGTTTCTGTTTTAGGGGGGTAGTCCTTCTAAACCCCTCTGCAACCCCCTTCCTCCCCTGATGTGACTCTTATGCAGAAACTCAGAACGTTGGTGTATATAACACTATGAAAGAGTTCTGTAGGACTACAACTCAAAGTAATGGAACTGTGTAAATACAATACATTATTCATCTTCTTACAAAAATTACTATTAATAGGCCAGACAGTCGTATAAAAGGTGCTGGTAAATCCTTGCCATCTAGCAATATCTTATTTTAGGGACCAGTCCCTAAAATAAAGTTGCCCTGATTTGTCTATCTGCAGTGTTGAGTGGTGTGTCCATTTGCATAACCCTACCAAACTTTGGGTAAATATGGAGAATGGATCTGTTTTGAGAAATCAGGGGTGCAGGGGTTCACTCTCAGGTGGATAAATAGGAAGGATGATAGATATTGTTAAATATTCTCATTGAAACATGTTCACTATTTTCAACCGCAATATGAAAGTATAGGTGGAGAGTAAAACAGTGTTAATTAACGATGCCCCTGGAACTCACCAGTACCTAATGCTTATGAGACTAAATTTATTTAGGGTGGTACAGCCTTGACATTCTGGACAAGTGCTCTTACCCGAAGTCCCGTCATATCAATGTCCACAGCAGGAATGCCCTCTTCATCTCCCTTCGGAGCAATTTGACTGAGTAAGTTATAGTAAGCCTTGGAGTCCTGTAATATAAGAGAAAACAATGTGTCTATAATTTATCCAACTGTGAACTGAACAATACTGTATCTGTAATTGGCTAGTGCTGTTCAGGTACAGGGTCTTATACAATTGAACTTATAAAAATATATAAGACTTAGTAAGCAAAGAAAATATTTGGTAGCAAATAAAATCATATCATGCATGCGTCCTACTTCCAAAACCCAAACTCTGCCATAAACCTCCAGATTTAATTAAACAACTACACCTGACATATATGTGAGAATGCACTGAACTGAAGACTTGCATCAAGTCATGTTACAACTCAGATTTCATTATTGTACTTATTATGTTTTTTCCTCAATATTGTAGATGTGACATTTCGTGTTTTTAATTTCCTGTTTACCATTCATTTCCTTTGTGTATTATTTATTTTATATTTAAAAAAAAACAGATTAATGATAAATCTCATTATGGTTATAATATCTAGCTGAGCTAGGTATTTCTAAATCAATAAAAATGTTTATGAGTATCTTTTATTCTACTTAGCAAATAATAAATGACAATGCTGAATGGAATGTTGTAGCAACTTCAGACTGCCTCTGCAGCAACACAATCAGCATGGTTCTACAATGGTTGGTTGTTACTTTTCATTACTGGCCTCCCTTTTTCCAAAATAAAAACAAAGACAATCAAACAGAACTAAAAAAAAAAATTAGTCCTACTGCAAAACATTGTGCTAAAGTCTGTCCACAAAATGTCACATAGACTTGCCCATCTCAGCCACATGTGCACTATGACCTCTACACTGAGAAGCCGTAATCATATGCGCTCCATAAACAAAACAGAAGGGATGCTCTGATGCTACTTTTACTGTGCAAGTGCAGACAGGCTAAACTTTGGCACAGGGGTTCTTTGTGAAGCCATAAATCCATGTGCATGGTTTAGCGGACTGTACATATGACACTATAGTCAGTATGTTCAGTTGTTGATCTCTCCACCAACCTTTATGTCTGAGCTGAAGTTATTGATTTTGTTGCAGCCAGCATTTTCCAGATGGTAGTTGGCCCACCTCAGTAGCAGTTCTTCTGGGGATAGTTTCATCAGATCTTCTAGACTCTCTCCTTCTCTCAAAAGTGCAATCAGAGCTACATACAGTGCAGAAACAGCGATCATAGTATCAATGCTTCAAAAATAAATGATGTTTCTAAGGTGGATTATGGATTTCAGTTCTGTGATCTATTACATATATTGTATTTCACTTTGGTCTTTCCTATAATGGCACTTAATGCAATTGTAGAGCTGGTGGACCAGAAATGCCATTGTTTATTAATTCAGTTATATCCACTAAATATTGCTAAAAGTGTGAAAGTGCAAAAGACAGAGACAAAGTTATGATCGTGGTTTTGTTTTTATAATCTATTTCTTCTTTTCTTCCAACAGAACAAATCTGTAATACAGTCAAATGTACAATATTAACCAATCATTTTGTTACTGAAATGCTAATTGTATCATACCTTCATTACGGCTGAGCTCTATGTCTGCAAACAGTCCTATTTTAATAACTTGCCACAAGAGTCCTAGAACCAAGTAAGGCTTTCCTTCCTTCAGATCCTCGGCACCAATATTTACCACATGGCATCCAATGGCAGAAGCTGAATTAAGTGCTAAATTCAGATTTTCCTGTATATGCAAAGAGAAACAAAAAATATTCTTAAATAATATAATATGCGTCAAAATCAATGAAAAATATATAGGGAATTTCTGGTTCTGATGTTTGCTTTACTTTTATAAACATTGCAATTATGGATGATTAAAGTGTACTTTAACTATAGATGTAATCAAACACTTTTTTAATGCTAGCTTAACTAAAAAATATTATGTTTTTTAGAAAAAAATTAAATTTTTTATTGTGGAACAGAAATGAGCTGGACACGTTGGGCTTGCTTTAGTCTTTACATCTAGGCATCAGAATACATTTAATGCTAAATCAAGCAATGGATACCCTGAAACAGCATCCATCTGTAAAGAAAAAGTGTGTGTAAAGTCTCTAAGCCATAAGAGTAACTTGTTTCAACAATCCTTGTTAGGGTGATGATCCAGGTATCCAGCTACTGAAAAATGAATACATTATACACAGGTATCTTTGTGGAACTTTTAGTTAAAAGAAAGAACCTTCCTCCCTGAATTCTTCAAAGTAAAGCTTTTATAAAGAAGTGACCAAAATATATTTTCAACTGTAATTTTAATATTAATATAGCTTTCTCCCTTTCTAAATGATCTACCTGGATGGTGAAAGGAGTTAGCTTCTTTTTGTTGATAGCCCTTTCGTCAATGGTGTCTGGCACAGACAGGTTAATCATTTTGCTGAAGATTAAAAGAAAAGATTCCTTAAAAACATATACGATTAATGCAATCAGAAATGTTTATTAAAATAGGTTACACTATACTTCCAAATATGTTTTCTTTACCCAAAACCTTTTCTGTCCACTTACATGTAGGCTAGCATTCTCCTGGCCAATGTTCTAGAGAGCAAATCAGTATTGTATACATAACGACCCCTTAAGATATCTATTCACTTGGTAACCAATTTCAAGTACCTAGTCCAGTAAGGGAAATGTGGGTGAAACTCAAGTTAAACTTGGCAGGGAGCACACTGCAAGCTTACTCAATGCTCAGTTGCTTAGAGTTCGGCTTTTCCACCCCATGCTGGTGTTAAGTCTCTACTGAACACATGGAGTTGCACCTGGATTAAATGCCAAATCCCTGACTCACAGGAAATACTGTTGATAATAATGATGTGTACTGTACATTTCACTAAAACTGACAGTGAATGTAACTGTATATTTACCAAAGAACAATTCCATCACCAACTGCATTGAACAAGTCATCTGTGTCTGGGTTCATGGGTATGACATGCTTGCAGTCTGGGTCTTTCTCCAGTGCTTTGTTGATCCAGTTTACAAATGCGTACTTTTCCTCCTCTGGAAAGATATGAAATATTTGATGAATCTTTATCAGCTTCATAACTATTTCTAGGCAACACTAGTTGCATTGTAAGGTGGGTGTTTATTTCCATTACAAGTATAATGATATTCTATTAAATCGTAAAAAAACACAATACTATGTTTTATAACAAAAAAATTGCTTTGCTTATTCTAACTAAAATAGTACATGTAGCATCAGGTATCAGACACTGTTGCTATTTTTGCCCATTATTAAGTATTTTTGCTCAATCTAAAAGCCACTACAAGATTTGTTTTTTCAGATGATACAAAGAATATTCTTCCCCTGTCGTTAGTATTGTTCTTACCTGAGTATGAATGCTGGGTGCCAGCACTGGACTGTTCAGACGTTCCACCAATTGCACAAAGACCTTCTTTCTTGTTTATGGCTTTTCTAAATGTTTTAGCAACATCAGAGCTTTTAAGATCATGAATAACCTAAGAACATCAAAAGACAAACCACAAGTACAGTAAATGCCAAATTTAAGTCAGTGATTGAAATGTGCTAAATAAATGTTACTCAGCCAAGAATGCCCTATGGGAAGAGTTTGTATCTATTATTTAATAAGGATGTAGCTATTCTGGCTTTACTGTCAGCTTTACTAAATGCCACAAGTGGGCCATTTAGAAGTGCCGAAACAGATCTGGCATACATCCAAACAATTATTTCAGCACTTCGCGGCATTGTGAAACTATGCTGTATAGGAATCAAAAGACAGGAACACAGATAACATCTACTAGTACTAGAAAAAAAATTATCTTTAAATTGACATCAAATTTGTCTTGATGCTCCCTCATAGTTAAAGAAAGCAAAAGTCAATCCTTACAGGCTGCCCTTGCATCCCATATCCATCCAGTTGACATGACTTTAACATCCCATGTATAATGACAGATACATTTGATAAAATCTTTGACATCAATTAAGCTGATATTTGTATCACAGACAGAAAAAAGCAAGGCAAGTGGTTTATCGTAAAATATTTTAATATGGGTGAGGGTTGGCCACCGTTACCTTATTGCTTATAAAGTTATAACACTGGAATCCATGGGACAATTTTAACTTACTGTGATAAACTCATCAAAACTAATCTGTCCATCTCTGTTTTGATCTCCGGATTCCATGACGTTTTTAATGATTTCTCGCAATTTATATCCAGGGAGTGGCAAATTAGCAGCTTTGAATAAATCGTTCAGTTCATTAGGGCTTATAAATCCATTGGCATCAGTATCTAAATGTAAAAAAGTTTGTTATTAATATATATATATATTTATTAGTTGACAATATTGTAAGCAATGTGGAAGTTGTATTCTGTCAATATAATTTTATATTATTATATTATAAATTATATTTTAATTGGCTGACATATATATATATATATGTTTAAATACATACAATATAGTCATGTGTTTTTGACATTTATTCATGGATTTATATATATTATATTTTTCATATTTAAAATGAACAAGTCCTAATCTTACTACATTGTGGTAAATAATGGAAGACCTAGCCCTTAATCTTCTGGGAAGGAAATTTGACTAATTTAAGTCTAGGCGAGAAAGGATTTAATAATCTCTGCCACAAAAAAAAACTACACAGTTATTACATTACATTATTCTTTATGTACAATATGTATTTGTGGGGACTTTCAGATATCTTTAGATTTATTATTTTGATACATTTTAAAATTATATTATTAGGGATCATACAAATTCAAACTGTGTTACAAACACTGTTCAGAAGATTTATAATAACTCTGATTATTACAAGTTATTTATCTTATATGTGTTTGTCTACCTTTTGTAGCATGGAAATCAAATTTTGAAGGAAGCCTTCCTTGTTATAATGGCAATTTAAAAGTCTCATGGAAAAAATATATTTTTTAACTTTTAAATATAAAATACAGTGGTTTACAGTAATGTAGTTAGGATTGACAAAAAACTGTTTATTCAGTATGGTGATTTTATGAAGTCCCTTCTTATATAAACTTTCATTAGTCAGAGTGTCCACCTGGGTAACAATGAACCAGTGTATTGTTTACCACAAGACAGTATGATATGGAGTCAGGGTGTTTGTCTAGTACATTGAGCTGAATTAACAGAGTTAGAACATGTACAAATGGCTATTATGCGGCCAGTGGCATAACTACAGGGGTTGCAGCGGTTGCAACTGCGATGGGGACCCACCTCTCTACCAGTTGTTCCAATCTCCTCATTCCTGTCTCTCTGTGCCCTTTCAACAATTATGAACCAGCACGGAGGAAGAGACAGACATGCAGCGGGGTGACGTGACCCCGCTGCGAAACCGAGGCTTCACCGCATCTGAAAGTGGATCGAAAGCTGCAGGATAGGTAAGGAGGTGCGGGCAAGAGGGAGGGGGTATGTTTGTATGTATGGATGTAACCATGAATGTCTATGTGGGCATGGATGTCTAGGTATAAGTGTATGTGATCATGTATGTATGTTTTCAAGAGAAAAGCTCTTCATCAGAATTCCATGAGAGATATGTATCATTGTCTGATACTAAAGAGGAACCATAAACACTTCATAGTGTCTGTTACAGTATACCAACTGTATTTTGGATTCATTGTTTTTTAAACCTGTTGATCAGCTCTTAAAAGGGCAAACGTATGCATCAGCACAAGGTGCAGACGCCAAGGGACTTACCGATTTTGCTAAAAGCCTCTCTTAGCTCCTCCATCTCTTCATCTGTAATCTGTGTTTTTGATGCCATCTTCTTCTCTTATTCAGAGCTCAACTGAACATTATACACAATAAACTATTAGTTTTTTTATCATACAGTATTATGATTGATTATACAGAATTGATTACACAGAGTATTTTTGATGTATACATAACATAAAGGGTAGATCAAAGGACATATAAAGCTGTTAAGATTCAAGAAATCTCAATTTTACACTGACACCTGGGAAATCCCTTTATATAGTTTATTTCTATAGCATCAAACATACAATGAACAATAACGCTGGCCTGCCACAACATTGGCTGAGACACCCAGGATGAAGTACATGTTTGCAACTATTCCATTACATTTATTTCTATATCACCAGCAGATTTTCTTACAATATAAGGCAGTGAAAATAAATGGCAATTTAAAATGACATTGTACATTTTAACACATACTGGTACAAAAGGAGAAGAGGGAACTCCTCTTGTAAGCTTACAATCTATTTGAGTGTTGAAGAGGGAAGTGAGACAGCAAGAGAGGACTACTTGGATGAGGAGGAGTTGATTATTATTAATTATAACATTAAATCAGATTTAGATTAAACTATGTCATTAGGTTATGCTTCCTGAAAAATGTTATCTCCAAAGCAGACAGAAATCATGCAGAAATTTTACTTCACCCATATCACATTGTGATCCCTGTGTTGGGAGTGTAATAAGAGGTAGGGATTGGCAGGGCTAGCCCCAGAAAGAAGTGCAGCTGGCCTAGAAACTTGACACCTACCCACCTTACCCAAGGAGCCTCCTGGCAAACACCTTCAGCTGAGCATTGCAAGGTGACCCCATGGGAGAACCAGTAGAGGCCTGTGCTGCAAATCAGACCTGCATAAATATTATAGCTTCGTAGTTTAATCAGTGACGATCAAAGCATACTCGGGACAGCAGGACAGTGCCCAAAAATTGGGACTGTCCAACAAAAACTGGGACTATTGGGAGGTATTGTGTACCAAATTCTGTGGGAACAGTCTGCTATTTCTAAACATGGTCAAATTATAGTTATAGCCCCCAGTATATGTGGTGGCTGGCATAGATGCCCTTTGTCATACTTTCAAAATGACAGCTACCAACTAGTAGTGAGGTTTGGTGGACCTTCAAGTAAGTCATCAATGATAATATTGTTTTTAGGCAATATGAAATATCATCAATGTGCCATTGGAGCTGTTGTGGCTTCATGTTTGAAAAAAGATGGGGCAACTTTAATTTGTAACTTTTCTTTAGATAATTTAGCACGAAGAAAATGCCAAAAAGGATACTCCAACACAATTGTACCTCTGTCCAACAGCATCATCCAGTGGTGACCATTTTGTGACACATTTAACCAATGTGAGAATAACAAGTGTCAGGGGCACTAAACTGCAACTACTCAAAGGAATGGATGATAAGACATGAACTTAAATCCCAGTACCCTTAGGCACTGCCATGCTAGCAGAGGATGTAAAAGTGCAATTTTACAGATTCCTTCCACTAGGCCGATCCAGGAGCAGGTGTGAAAATATCCCTTTTGGGCTTCTCTCATTTTAATATTTTGGACCGCAGCAAATCATTGTTGTTACTTACAATTCCACTTACAGCCACCAGGGTGCTATATGAAGAACTTACTCATTGACAAAACCCTCGTTCTATTCCCTTTATGTATTTTTACACATTTTCTTTCTTTTAATGTGTTTTCAAAATGTGTCTTTGGCTGCTTAATTACTGGGCTTATCACGCTGATAAAGCCCACCAGCTCAATGTTGCTATTTCTCCCATGTAGCCATCATGACAAGTATGCATTCAAGGGGAAGAAACACCAAAAGCTGCATGTGGCCTTGTGATAATTGGTTCCTCATGTAAATGTTGCAGTGAGTACAGTACGTCAAGTGACATATTCTGTCCTAGGCCGACTAAGCACAGAGCGGCAAGTCCAAGGGGGCGGCAGTCCCTATGCCGCAAAACTGGGGGGGTATTAACCTCAAACAGTATGCATTTTTTTTAAAAAAGACCTACCTTTTTGGAGTTTAACAAATTATTTTCCCATACAGCCACGAACAGGTTAAACCAGCATGCAGCATCACACATTAATGAAAGATAATGTTAGTGCTTTTTCAGTATATGAAATTAGGAATAGTGACAGCACAAAATGGCTGGTGCTGCTACTGCAATTTCTTCTCAAACTCTGCAGCAGAAACCTGTGAATCATCTCCATTACATATGTTGCATTTTTCTTTAATCAAAATGGATTGCACCCAAAGTCAGCGGCTCTCGTAAACCAGAAGAAAAAAAATAACCGTTAAAGTGCTAACCATTTCCTGTTTCCTTTACCACATGGATGGTTTCAACGTCCTCCTAGCAAAAGGCTATTTTTGTTTGCAGAACTGCATAGTTAAGTAATACTGGTAAATTCAGCAAAAAATGAAATCACTGAAAATAACTTAAATGTCTACTCATTAAAATCCCTGCAGTTCAGAGATGCAAATTTATAGAAAAAAATACTAATAATAATTTATGTGTCCAATTACCATACCTGGGAAGTCTCCGGGTTGAAACACTTGAATCCTCCAGGTCACCGGAGCATGGTCTTGACACTACCAACTCTCTGTTCATTTCCCCTT
This sequence comes from Spea bombifrons, assembly GCF_027358695.1. Lineage (NCBI taxonomy): Eukaryota > Metazoa > Chordata > Amphibia > Anura > Pelobatidae > Spea > Spea bombifrons. Next base: position 108,990,212 of record NC_071088.1, read on the forward strand.
TGAATAGGGGTGTTTCCCCAGTGGCAGCGGGAACACCCACTAACATGGGATGGACCACCCACTGACACCAGCGGGACCACCCTCAACAACCGCAGGACTACCCACTGATGTCAGTGGGCAGTCCTGGCTGTGTCCCACAAAGGAAGGCCCCGGGTAGCCCGAGCCAACAAGTTCCCAGGTATGCCAATCACTGATAACTTCTGTAAGTTCTTAACCTTTGAGCACATGCATCCAGTTATGACACACCTTAATTTTGTCTTATCAATCAGTAGAGTGAACACAGACACACCATATTCCATTTAACAGCATTTATGGAGTGACAGAGCCATGAATAATTTCTGATGATATTACATTTATATAATAGGAGCTATGTAGAGAAAACACTGGGGAAAAAGGTTTATTACATGGACACTTGGCTCTAAGCAGATGTTTTCTATGTTTTACCAAGCCTGTGTAACTGTGTTACTGCGTCTCTCTTCCACCGTTATCACTCTTCCCACTCGCTTAGGATTTTACCAGTGTAGTACAAACTCTACTTGCTAAAACTAAAAACTATTCAGAGAAGAATGTAACCTACCCTCCGAATGCCCTCAACTTGCATCCTGATGAAACCATCCTTCCTTCCATCTTCAAGATGTCAATGCTACATTTTCCATATCAACCTTGCTACTATGAAATCATCTCACAAGCAGTGTGATTCTCTTCTGTGTTATGATCCCTCAACCTCCTAAAAGACTGTAAATGTGCACAAACAGGGCCCTCTTCTGCATCTATTCCAGTATGTCTTACACAGAAACATAGAATTTTATGGGAGATAAGATCCATTTGGCCCATCTAGTCTACTCATTTTTCCTGATGTAAAGAATCAGACCTTAATCAGTCCTTGGTCTTGTCTTAGATTCAGAATAGCTTTGTATATACCACATGAATTCCCTAACTGCATTAGCCTCCACCACTGGGAAGCTGCCCCACTTATTAACCACCTTCATAATGTAATATATTGCAAAGTGTTCTGCAGCTTGAAAATGCCATGAAAGAGCTGACTCAGGCTTTAAACTTATCAGATATTAGTAAATCTTATACTTCTATTCAATAATATAGTAACTAAGACTATTCTCTAAAAATAGGGAAGCCTCTCAAATCTATCACACCTCATTGTACAACTGGGAGAGGACAGAGAGAAACCTACAACAAGAGGGGAATGTGTGGTAGTTAAACGAATATATGGATTTAAATAAACACATCATTGACTTAAAAGTATAAGATAATGAAATTACAAATATATTTCACAATGGACTGAGAGCTGTCTAGAACCCTTCAGTGCCCCAGTGTTTGTTATCTTGAAAGCATTCTTTCATTTCAATGGTTAATGGGTGTAGTTGTAAGAACATTACAAACTTTTAAAAACCCTATTAAGTGCCATCTGATTATTACTCACTCACTGCCATGGCACTGGCTTACCACAGGCTTCCTGCATAACTGCAGAACCCAATGGCTTCCTGCTCTGTTGAGTCACAAAATGCCAATCTAAACATCAGTAAGATAACACATTTATCCTTTTCATGGGTTTAAGAGCCTACCACCATCATATATTATTTATTGGACAAAAGTTACCATTGCTCCGTCTCCTTACCTTGTATTACTTGTAGGCTGTACGAGGCAGCAAACAATAGGTTGTCTTGAAAGCACGCCTGTGCGATCAGAAAACTTGTCAAGCTTGTGGTATCAAGAAGGAAGTTACTTGAGTGACAAATGTGATGTGATCTGAAAAAAGATGTCTTTATATGGAAATTTGTGTTGGTGTCTATGGTGTTTTAAACCTTCCCCTATTTCCAACGCCACCTGATTAGTCAAAGAGATGTTAACACAGTTACCACTTCCTCCACAGCTTCTCTGCACAGCTCTTTTGCAACCAGTCTAGGTCTTAAAAAAAATGAACAAACGCTATTGTTGGCCATTGCAGTAGTCGTAATAAAACATGCTTGAAGAGAAGACCTAAGAGAACATAAAAGCAATAATTTATCGAGCCGATAAATCTATCACCTTTAGCAAATCTACTCGTCAAAGGTGTCCATTTGCATTCTCTGGCTTGTTGAGCAAATAAACCAAAGCAGATCTGTTATTTTATCCTTTCCTCTGAAGGTTTAATGACATTAAAACAAAATATAAATGTTAAGAAACTTTTTAAGTTTCTGTGGCAACGATCTATCAGTGTCTGCTTTCGTGTCACATGCGTGCAGCAATTTTTCGTGATAAAAGTATTATTTCCGTATAGGTTTAGACATTCAAACACAATAGAAATGATGTTTCCTTTGGACAGACTCTTTGCTGCAATGCATTTCTTTAAATATTTAGTTATTTCTCTACGTAATGTTGAAGATTACATAAAACAAATTCTATAATGCTCCTACAACAGCAATACTATAAGAATATAGCAATTGTCACTTGTATGAAGAAGAACAGAGGTTTTGCCAAAGAGTAAGGAAACACAGTCTTAACTAGATTACTTCCTTTCCCTGATTTGGTCAGATTGGAGAAATGGGCAGCCAATTGGTAATTGAGATATAATAAGAAATGTAAAGTTGTGCACTTGGGGAAAATAAATTAATGTTCAAACTATACCTTAAATGGGGTTGTGTTTGGGAAATCATTAAATGAGAAGGACTTAGGGGATAAACTGTAGTCAATACATTTATCAGTGTTCAATGTCAGGCAGTTACTGCAAGGGCCAGCAAGATACTATTGAACATATAAAGAGGGATCCACTCATGTGAGAAAAATATAACTTTGTCACTGTAGTACTGTAGGTCTGGGTACCTGTTCTTAAAAGGGACATTATAGAGCTTAGGGAATGTTATACCTGATATAAGAAGAAGGGCTAGAAAAGTTTCATTTGTTTACACCAAAATATTCTTAGAGAGAAAACTACTACCTGCGTGCACAAAGAACAAGAGGTCATCCATTCAGATTTGGACAAAAAAAAATGAATTTCTACCTAGAGCATCAAAGCGTTATTCACAGGAAGAACAATAAGCATATGGAATTCACTTCCCACAGATTTTGTGCTGTCAAATTAAACTGATTCCTTTAAATCATTGAGAATTTGCTCCTTTCTGAAAATATGGAGTTTATGCCTGGATTAGCAGTGAGGTTGAACTTGATGGATTTATTCAAACAAAATAACTTATTTTATGATGTTACTAAACCCTAGAACAGCGGGATTCAACTTTGGATATATCAGATTATGGGCAACACCACGGCCCTCCATTGGCTTTACAGCTCCCACGGTTGGCCATAGGAGATAAGAGGATCCCTCCAACCGGTCCATGATTCCCACAAAAGTGGGACATTTGTGCGGCTACGCGGGACAGCGCCTGAAAATCCAGACTGTCCTGCAAAATCGTAGACATTTAGGTGGTATGAAAAAGGAAGGTGCTCATAGTCTCTTCCCCCACTGACCCATCAAGCTGGCTACCAAACACTGGAGCATGACATCAAATTACCGTCTATGAAGTGTTTGCCACATTCACAGATTGTCTTCTTCACTATACCATTGGGGAATATGTTTTCACATATGACACAAGGCACCCATGATGTTTGCCTCTGTAATGATAAGCATAAAAGAATGTTACATTTTTACCTGCATCTTACAACATACTAAAGTAAGACAAGTCTATTATACAAACATACGTTTATTTGCCATCATAAACTTTAGAGAATGCATATACAGAGATAAATATATCTATTTCAGTAAAAACAATGTTTTGTCATAGAAAGTTACATGTCATTTGGTATTTGTATATACATATATTTGGAGTTTTATTGAAGGAGAAATATTTATTTCTTATGGACTCTATAAAATTGAGGACCATATATCCTAACTTTCTCTGCATGTTTTTTTAGTGTACAATTTAATTGTTGCAAATACCTGCTGAATTTCAGCACGAGAACTTGCACCGAAATTAAATATGTTAGGCGCTCTTGCATTAGATTTAATTATTAAGCTTGTCACATGAAACAGCTCACATTAAAGGCAATATAGCACTTTTATCCTAAAAAAATCAATTAGAAAACGTTATTTTGTGGAAGCCAATAGGTGAAAACCACAGAACTCACTCCAAAAGAACAAAACACCATCAATACAAGTTATTTGGTTAAACAAAAGCTTTTAAAGTGTAAAACTCAAAATATATTATTATTATTATTAATAACTATATACCACAATGCTGTAGAGATTAACAGGGCATCACTAAGCTCTAACTGTAGAACATGAAGGAATCAACCCCAGTGTCTGTGACTCTTACAACCTGTCGGTTTCACCAAAATACCCCGAGATATTTGTCACGCGTGGTTTACACTTCCCACAGTCACCAGCACTTGGGGGCTATGCACAGAGACACCCACGAGTCACTTTGCGGAAGTTCCCTCATTAGGGGAACAAGTTATATCGTTAGTATCCTCATGCAACACGCATACGTGTCCCTATAGGGCCTGCTGTGGCCCTTGGTGACGACACCGCTTTTCCAAACGCCCTATACAGTAGCCTAAATCGTCCTTAAAGTGTACCGGTAATCCATTATGTGTGGAGTAATGGTAATACGGTAATATGCTTTAAACATTTTCAACACTTTGAAATAAAAGTTCAAAAGCTCATTGGCAACTGTCAGTATTTTATAATAACGCATAAACCCAAACCGAATCCTTCATTTTATTCATATTTTTGTGTTTTTTAAACCGCCAAAAAGTGCCCTCCACACGTCTCTCACAGGCTCTCCTCAAGCTGCCTGAATGCACTGCACATGCGCAGTGCTACTTTGCCCTGGACAAGCCGCCGTGCTCCGCGTCCCGTTGCTATGGAGTCTCCGTGTCTGCGGCCGGGGGACGGAGCCAAGGCCGCTACAGGTGCAGTGTGGGTCCAAGAGACAGGGGACCGAGAACGAGGGACGGGTGGGATTTTGTATTCTCATGACAGAACCTCCGCTTTGTGTCAGGATAGCGCGTCGGTATATATCACACTCTTGTCTGTACTTTCCGTATTAGAGTTTGCGTCATGCATCAGTCTGGTCATTTTGGAATCTATTACATTGCTCAATGGCACTGAAGGGGTTAACTGACTTAAGACCACCAACATAAATAGGACTTCTTTAGTAAATACGGTCTTAATTTAAACGGATTACTTACATAATGTATTTATATAAATAGTAAGAAAGGGTAATATGTGTTCTATTGCTAAATAGGAACAACCAAAACTTTATATAAGTGTTGCACTATATTAATAATTAAAACAAATAATAATAATACATTTTGCACATTAATATACTTTTAGGTAATATTTTATTTTAGCGCAGGTTATTAAATATATTAAAACCACTAATAAAGTTGCAACCCACATAGTAGATAATGAATTACCTCTGGGTATTTAGATGTATTTTTATTATTGTTATCATTATTAATATTATTGTCTTTTATTTATGTAGCTCTAGCAATTTATAGAGCACTTCACCATTTTCCCCATATGATTCATATATGTATAATATATACTATTATTTGAAGACTGTTTGTTTTCTGATGCTGTTGTGTGACTTTATATCACCTTTTTCCCTCTTTTGTAATATATTCTTTAGATATCCTAGCTGTCCACGCTCTGGTGATAATAAGAGATCATAGCCTGTCAGTCGAACATACATGTTATTTGTGTTAATGCCTGAGGCGATACATGCTTTTACTATCACATATGCAGTTTAACCCCTTAAAACACCTTGCAGGTTTTAAGGTTTTTTCATGGATTAATGAAGGATTTGGTAAATTGTGTTAATCCACCTGGACCGATGATTTTACTAGAGAACTTTTATTGTGGTCCGAGTCTGTGGCAACCTTGAGATCTGTCAATAGGGAATTTGGTAAACTGTAAATCAGAAATGAGCTAAAGGAGACAGTATAAAATAAAACAACACATCAGATTAATAATTTACTATAACCCTATTCTAGTTCTTTAAAGTGTTTGGTAAATACACCCCATATGCATTCAAATTGAGAGATCCACCAACATATTTGTGTATGAGTGTTCAGATAGAGATTACTAAGACTTGCGTGTGTGTACCGCATAATGTGGGCCGTGTGCAATGCTAATAGGCTTATGGTTCGGTAGACTTATTGGGTTGGTTAGGAAATCACAAAAGTTATACATTTGTTACTTTATTATATACTTTAACATTTTTGTGTCCGCTAGAAATGGAGGCTCCATTTATATCTCTGAAGAGTCCCCCGGATCCACCAAAACTCTTGCGTAAACCACTTCCCCCAAAAGTTCTGCCTGCACTTGATGTACAGAGGCCAAAAACTAGCAACCGGAAAGGTAAGCACCCAATTATATATTTTATTATTACTTTTCAATTAGTAGATAGTTAAGGTAACTATAATATTCTGAAAAGATGACTAAATGGGATGCACCGATGCTTTTCTTTTCCAGTATAGCTGCCTGGATATTTGATACAGAAGCCAGTATATATGCAAATTTTTAAAAGCCCTACGTATAAAAAAATGGTTAGGATAAAAGGATAAGGGATAGTATTGAGCAGTAAGCATTGAGCGTGCTATCTGCCAAAAGATGTTTCAGGTGCCATTACCTTTTTGGACAACCTGGTGGGGTTTCCTATGGATCAACATTTGCCACCTGACCAATGTAAGCACATAAACAAGGGTGCATGTGATATTATTGCTCTGAGGACTGGAAAGAACATTTGAAGATCACTGGCCTAGCTGAGTCCTCGATACACCCCAGATATTGCAGTGGTGGTGAGATGCAGGATTAGATAGAAATGTATTGACACTCCTTATAATAAATATAATAGTCCAACGTAGTCAACAGTCTCATTTCCAGTATCCACTAATAGATTTTAGTGCAAAAGAAGATAAAGAAAAAAACAGAGACATTTTCATGGCTAGGTATGCTAACGCACCTACACTCAATGCTCCTCAGTTTTGTCTATTAGAGTTGCTGCAGCATCTGTTCACTTTGTTAGCTTTGATATCTTCAGTACCAAAATGGCATTGAAAATTACCTGGACTTTACTTAAACAGGGATACCTGGATAATCTAGGTTGTAAGTGCCAGGTTTATTTTTGTTATTACTATTATTATTGTTGTTATTATTGTACTGCATGATTGCAGATGATCTGAGGTATGTATTTCCAGTTGAACTTTCTATGGTAAGGGATTTCAGATACACCTTTTCAGATTCTATCTACCTGGGCTTGATTAAGACATTTATCAACAAATTCAGTTTTTAAAAAATAGGGAGGTACCTAAAATGTAATCTGTTTAAGTTATTTTCTACCAACCAGTATGTGGTTAAAACTGATCCACAGCTAAGAATGTTATCAGAACATTATCAGATGGCACAGACTAAACAGATCCATGTGTGAAGGATTTTTCGAGATTTATGTAGAGATTTATGTAGAGATTAGGGACCATACAAGACAATAAACCTGGAAGTGATACCTCCATAAATTATGCAAAAGTCATTCAAACAGTGTAATTCGGACAAGGGGCAGTAATTGACGCCTTGGCTACTAGCTTACTAGGCTAGAATGTATTTAATAATGGATGAATTCAGTTTATACGCGCTTGGATGCATAAATTCCAGTAAAAAAAGTTAATAGTTAAAATACCTTTCCTAACAAACTATATTGCACAGTATCCCAAATAACACTTTATCTTATCTTCCTTTCTTGACATTTTCCCTGACCAAACTCTTCTCTGAACCGTCCTCATTTTTCATCTTACCCCTGCCTGTCTTCCCTTTCCACCATTTAATCCCATTTCTTTTTTTGTTTGCCCTGGTGTTAGCCGTTTTATTTTGGACCCCCCATTCCCAGCAGCATATTTGCATATGGTATTATGTGGAAAACATTTAGATTGTTTATTTACAAATGTTTGTTTTTAAAGTGGCAGATTGGATTCTTGGTCAGCCGTCCCCGATACCAGATAATGGTGAAATAAACGGTGCCCACCTGCCTTTGCAAGGGAAAGGAGGACTTCTACAGAGCAGACTCAATAAAGAACTCATCTGCCGTGACCAGGCACAAAATGAGGAGACCAAGAATAGTGGCTCTGCACACTTTCCTTCTAGGACACAACACTGGAGGCCTCCAGTCAATTTTTTGCCAGCTATTAATGATAACCCTGTGAATGAAGACTTGCGCTTCCAGCCGCCACCACCCAAATTTACTCTAAATGACCTTATAGCAAGATCCTGTCAACATAAAATGATGTCAGAGACATTAAGCAAGCCAACTATCTCTCATCAGCACTACAGTAACATAGAATTATTTATTTCTAACCTGCAGAATGGGAAACAAACCAAGCTTCACAAAGTAGTGTTATCGCCTAATAACATACCTATGAAGCCAAAGAGAATACCACAGCAACAACTGCTTCTTGGTAAGGATTATGTACCGTTTACATTTAAAAAGAGTATTTCATGTGTATCATATAGGAAGATTTATTGAAATGGGGAATAAGCAGTAAAGAGGCATATGTATGTTCTTGATGGCAAAAGACTATATAGTTGTGCACAGTGTCAGGATGCTCCAAAGAGAGCAGTGATACATCATCATGTATACAATTATATTGGCACCATCTGCGTAAAACTGGAATGCATTGCTGGGTAGTGGCAAACGCATATGTTTTTGAAGGATTATTCATTTTATTGTATATTACACCCTTTACAATATTATTGATTATTATGTAATCATTAATTTCAGCTTAAGGTTCTGCCTTTGTTTCCTTGATAGAAACATTCATTTAGGAAAACATGTATATAGTGTGATTATTTCTATTTTAACAGAACAGCTTCAAGAAATGTTTAGAAAAGGAAGAATAAAACACATGGAGTGCACTGGTATGTAAAAAACCACAACACATTGTACTTACACGATAAATGAACAGCAGAGTTCATTGGTCTGTGGTATCAATATGACCCATATTACTAAACTTTCACCTGAATATTGCATTGAAATCAAAGCAAATTGGTTTCATCTGAAAAACAAACATAGAAACATTTCACCCTGGATAAGAACGATTCCGCCCATTTTTCCTGATGTACAGACTCTGACAGTAATCAGTCCTTGGTCTCCTTTTAGATTCAGGGTAGCTTTATGACTATCCCGTGCACGGTTAAATTTGCATACTGTTGTTATCTTCTACCACTTCTTATGGGAGTCTGTTCCATTTATCTACCAACACTTTCATCGAAAGACGAGGTGGCCGAGTGGTTAAGGCGATGGACTGCTAATCCATTGTGCTCTGCACGCGTGGGTTCGAATCCCATCCTCGTCGTGTTTTCTATGATTTGAGTCTCATGTATTCAATCTGTTTGCACATTCACCAGATTATTTAATTTCATTTTTGTTTGCTGTTGTGTTCCTTTTTACAGCTAATTCATTTTAAGGACAAGCTTTCGAGAGTATGAACCTCCCTTTATCAAGTCAAAAGCAATACTGATTACAAAACATCTAAGTGAGACACTCTCGAAAGCTTGTCCTTAAAATGGTATGTTAATCCAATAAAAAGTTATTCTATGTTGCAGTACTCATTTTTAAAATTTTATACTACCGATTTAAGTGGCTATTCCAAGCTACATAACGTACAGAAATATATATTCTTTCATTATATCGTAAGCTATTAGTGTGGTTGCACAGCTTAGTGATTTGTGTCCAACACGACTTTTGTAGGAAACCAAGAAGCATTGCAAGAAATGCTAAAATCTCAATATATGGAAGATACGCAAAATATACATTCAGATCAGGAGGATGATGTGCTTGTGACTTATTGTGACCTTGCCTTACTGGAGTGCCTGGTACATGGAGGAAGCTCTTTGAGCCTTAAGGTAACAAATAATATATACTCTTTTTTTAAAGCTGAATCTTCTTTATATTCTATGTAATAACCCTTGTTTTGCAAATTAAAAGCAACCTTTATTCATACTGCAGGAAACCCACCATTATTGACCTCTCACAATTCTAAGCCATTGCCAAATGTATCGATTCCGTACATCAGTTTTCCATTCTTCTACCTGGTCTAATGAATTGCATTTGTTTGATTTTAGGCCTTCTTTATATCCAAAGTTCCAGACCTAACTCCTGTGTACACCACTTTAATTTACCTGAATTTATCTTTCAATGAACTCCAATACTTTCCAACAGAGGTCAGTATCCAGCTTGTGTTTTCACGTCGGTAAATAACACAGGGTGAAACATTTTATTTGTTGCATAGTTAAGCAGTTTGGGGGGAAAAAAATAATTGAATACATCAAGTTCATCCCTCGCAGTTACACATGTTTGATGACCCAGCAGAAAATTATAAGACCTCCCTTGACAATTTTAACCTAAGAGTTAAAAAAAATCCTTCTCAAATTCAGTGGAAGCCACATTTTAACCAGGATCAACATTACCTGTTCTAAGGTTAAAATGCTCTAACTATAAATGCTTATATTCATTAGAAAGGCATCCGACTTTGTTTTGAAAGTTCTCATTGCTGTTTGTTGGCTTTACTAAGCATTATAAAAGGACAAACTCGGCAAGTTTCTCCTGCTATAAGGGCAAGGTCGGCTTTGCATAATGCATAACTGTGTGTTATGCAGGAGCAGTCTGGCAACCACAGAGAATGTGCCAAGGTTGTCCCGATATAATGCACGGTTCAGTCAAGGAAATGTCACCATAACTCATCAGCACCTGACATCTCTGTGAATAACCCAAAAGGCACAACATTTTACATATAGAAAAATAATGTTTTCATTACTTTATAGGAAAAGTGGATGTTTTCTATGTTGTTCGAGAGCTAAACCCACCAGTTTTCTTCTGTGTCTCACCTTGCAACTCTCTAGTGGAGTTACTTTTTGAAATCAAGGGAATTCTTGTCGCTGGGTGCTGCCTTATTGCAGAGGAATTATCGTATTTGCTTGAATATAAGACAAGTTTTTTTCAGCAAATGCTCTGAAAAATACCCCTTGTCTCATATTCGAGATCGTTTTATAATCCGACCTCCAATAGAGGTCTGACTATAAGACTAAGATCCAGATCCCCCGCAGCGCTGCAGGAGACACGGATCCTCCTCTCTTGCAGCCAGTTGATGTCTGTGCGATGCCCGCAGACAACCTCAGGGGCTGCTTTCGCCGGGGCTTCTATGACGGCGTGCCGGTTTGACATGACCTTCCAGCGCTCCATCATAGAAGCCCTGGTAGAAGTGCCCGGGCAGCAGCAGACATTGTCAATGCACATATCACAGATGTCCTCCTGCAGAGTGGGGGCAGAGGGGCATATAGGGGGTATAAGGCATATCTTGGGGGGCAGGGTGGCATATAGGGGGATATAAGGCATATCTGGGAGGCAGAGTGGCAAGCCTGGGGGTAAATGTGCATAACTGAGGGGCAGGTTGGCAAATAAAATGCCAAGAAACAAGAAATGCATTTTTCTCAATCATATTTTTTATTAAATAAGAAAAAATAGTTCTGATAATGTGAATTACTATTTACTAGTAAAACGTTGTTCTAAAGGGTAGTCTGATATTCAGGCTTTTTCTTTTTTCCTAACTTAATATTCAAATTTTTTGGGGGGGTCGCCTTGTGATCAGGGTCATTTTATAAGTGAGCAATTATGGTAAAATATCACACACTCCCTGAAGTACATCTGAGCACTGTGAACACATACAAGGGTTTATGATGATTTACAACAATAAATACAAATTTGTGGGGCCATGTGCTCAATGAGTAGTTAAAGATGCACAGGCACCTTGCAATTTGATAAGAAAATATTTTTTATCCGATGCTATGAGAACTCATCACGAAGGACAGCGATCGGTGTAAGGAAATACTAAAAAGTCACTTAAAGAGGGGTTTTGTTTTTGTGATTTCCTTTTTCTACTGAGCATATTTCATATAAATCTGATACTGTTACATGATATCAATTGTGCTACCTAATCCAAATGTCCAAATTCAAGCTATAGCCTGACATTTTCAAAAATATAGCATAGCATTTAAATATGTCTTGCTAGATATGCAGGTTCTCACAATTTGTTATGATTTATTACTAATCTGCATTTATAGGTTTACAATCTCGAAAATTTGGAAGTGCTCAAACTGAGAAACAACCCTATAAAGGAGATCCCATTTGGCATTCACAACCTAAAGAATCTTAGGACCTGTGTCATGTCATTCTGTTTGCTTTCTTCGCTCCCTGCCGGGTAATTATTACCACCTAGTGCTGCAGTGTCTCCACGTAGTCCTTATTTCAATGTCTGATGGCAGGGGGTATTTTTTTGTAAAATGTAGCTGAACAAAAATGAGAAAACATGCAATATTATTATATCAGCATCTTGTAAACTTGTGTAACTAGACTGGAATGACAGATGTCTGCATATAACTATAAATATAAGAGTAATTCCTTTTTTAAGTTGTATAATATGCCTGAAGAAAAGATCCAAGAAATCATGCATGAATGCATGCAATTTAAGCCAATTCAGTCTTACCAATTTTGATTGTATATTTTACAGTGAAATGGTATGTTTTGTGTTTTTATTGTACCTGGGTGGCATTGATTTGTAGCAGGTTTAAATATCCTGTAATAATTGGTAAAGTTAATACATTTAACATGCAAATGCATGACTCTGTAGTTACATTCATAGTAACCTAATTAAGTTCAGTGATTAATGAAAGAATGGGTGTTATAATATGCATCATTCTTATCGTTTTTGGTTTTTAATGTAACACTATTTTTTTTCTTTAGGCTATTTGTTCTGCCATATCTTCAGAAGTTGGATATTTCTTATAATAGCATTTCCTCAATTCCAAATGATATTTGTAACCTCAGGTAATGAAATGTGTTAAAAAGCAGTCACTCGCCAAATAAGAACCAATCTGGTCTTGTCTTAGATTCGGGATGGCTTTATGCCAATCCTATGCATGTTTAAATAAAGTAAATACAGTTTTACTTTAAAAGTTCTAATAAAGATAGTTTACAAGAAGTGGGAGAACAAAATACAGCACAGCATTGTCAGTCAGGCTCCCTTTACTCATGCACCAGTAACCTGGGATGTTAATTGTCCAATGGGTTAGATTCAGGTTTGATCAATGGTAATTTGTTTATCTTTGTTTATTAAGGATGGCTACAATTACTTGCATTGCTGCCACTCAGTTTAATGTAGCAGTCAAGGGAACGTTCTAGTCCCAATAGTGTAATTTTTATTTTGGATGCATGTTGGAAAGTGCAGATCCTCACCTGCTGTCTCTGTTAGTCAATTTGTTATGTTACATGCTACTTGTTATGTCCTGTCTACCCATTGTACAGCACTACGGAATTTGATGGCGCTATATAAAGCAAGAAATAATAATAATTGTACTGCATGTAAATGGGGTTGTGCATCCTGCAAGAATCATACCATATTATACCTGTAGCAGAAGAACGCCACTAACAAAATAATGTTGGAGGTGGGGTGCACCTTTAATACCAAATAATGTTTCCTTTGATGCTGCCTTATCTTACTCTTTGCTACATAGTATATCACCTGCAAAGAAAATATTTTTCCATGATATTGTCCCTTTAATTACCAATTGAATATAACATTTTGTTGTGTTTGAGTTCATGCGTTACCTTTCTAGGGTGTTGGAGTTTCTGAATGTAGAAGGCAACATGCTGCCAGCTTTGCCCCGTGGAGCACTAAAGCTGCATCTGAAAAACCTGCGTGTTGGGAATAACGCTATGCACCCTCTCTTCTGGAGAGAAAACACTCATATTAAGCCACAGCGGCTAGCGGATTTAGCAGCCCTCTCATTTGCAAAAAATAATATGGAGAAATATTTCACTGCTATTCCAGAGGAAGTCAAATACACATTACAGAAGTAAGTACTTTAAATAGCACTCTTTACAAATGTTTTTTTTTTTTAGATCTAGAGTCAAAAGACCAGTCATACTATAGAATGCATATTAAAGCATGTTATAAGTACTTTAATATGCATTTTTCCAAGACGAAAATAAAACACTTACCTGACACAGAATGTTACCCCATTGAAATCAATGGGGCTTTACACATGCATGTTTAGACCCCTGCATGCAGAGATCAGCAGAACCAACACTGGAGCTGACTGGAGGCGAGTACATCATACGCAGGGCGATACATTTGGTCTAATGCATCTCCTTTAGGGCATTTGGCTGGGGGTGAGGAAAGGGGCAAATGCATTTGAGTGGATTTAGTGTATTCACTAAATTGGAGTTTGCAGGAAAGTTGAACTTTTCATCTCCCTGGTATCTATGTATTGCGAAGGGCTAACTCATCCCTTCCCGCGGGAGAAGCTCACTGGGGTCAGTAATTAGACTGCTTATTTCCTTTAAGTTTTAAAGACTGTGACTGCTGCAGAGGACCGCTGTATGGTCAAGGTCTACGATTTATCCGACCCTGTGAGAAGATCTTCGGGATCCGCAAGCTTCCTTTCATGTTTCACTCCTGCTCACCATCCTGTTATGAAAACTTCATGAGCCAGACAGATTCTGTTGCTCAGCATTTGTATGAAAGTTGATCTTTGTATCTTGTGTTAATGCTTTAACAAATACCATAATAAAGATTGTCTTCGGTAATTCAAAAAAATGCTGTGCATGAATTATATAGAAGAATGGAGAGGAAGGTATTTATTGCTGCATTATTCTGTTGTAACTACAGCATAATCCCAACAGTCAGGATTCAGCTCCTAATATCTAAGCGGCTGCCTGGGGTACCAGGTTAGTAGAAGGTTCTCTCCTATGCTGGCAAGCAGGTACACTCAGTAATGTATACTAGAAACAGTTTGACTAGGGCACCAGAAACCCTAGGGCCAGCCATTCTGATGTCAGTTCCTGACATCTAACCTCATATGATAACTGTCCAGACCAGTAGAGGAGCCATCTATAAATGACCCTTTGTTTTTTAAATTACCTGGTGAATGATTAGACCTGAAGACTCTCATTGCTTAATTATACAGCACCATGACAAATTCCGTAGCGCTGTACAATGGGTAGACAGGCTATAACAAGTAGTATATAACAATTTGACTTACACAAACAACAGGTATCAAAAGAAGGCACTATCTCTCCTTGAGAAAAAAAAATATAAAAAAGAGGAATAATGGTTGAACCAACATATGTCAAAAAACGCCTTAGTATTTGCGGTAGCAAAAAACCCTGGCGGTGAATGGATTAAATGTTTATTTTTTTTGTAACAACCCACACAGAAAATTTGAAAAGTAGTAAGCACTGTGCTCAAAAAACAGGCGCAGAAAGAGACACAAGAGGGCGCTAGCTAACAACAGATTTGAAATCCGAATGTAAACTTGTGATTCACCAGAAGACGTTAACTGATCCATTAAAACTTACTGAAACCAGTTAAACAATAAAATTCAGCTCCATCACACCAAAGTAAAACTTTGGAAAATAATTATCATTGTGATGCTTATTCAAAATATACACATTTTATACTATAATGTATACAATGTACCTCCATATGACTAAAAAAGACCATCCAGGGATGCAAAAAAATTCCCCAAAATAAAATAGGAGAAAGGGTAATGAAGTTGAAAACTGAGCAGATCATACTTTAGCAATTTCTGATATTATTCATAATTATTAACTTTCACTTTTCAAAATATTAATGCTCATTTCCTATATAAATCTGAAGGTTGTTATATACCACTTATTACTGTCTTATTTTTACCACAACGGTAGAAGAACAATACAATTTAGATGTTTCTTAATGCCATTGCTGAGCAGAAGGAGTTAAGAGTGTGAGATATTAAAAAACACATCAGCTTCTGTGACCTTGATTTGCAGTAAATATGTGACACAGTGTGGGTTCTTTTCTTTTCCATGATTGCACAGTTTATGTTGTTTATTTCAAAGTTGTTACATGACTACTAGCTTACTGACTGTGATGGTTTCAGATGTTAATGTCAGTGTGTAATCCAACTATTTCGCTGTTCATGTAAAAGGCTGCCGGTTGCTCATTGGCGAATGTGCGACATGTCATTTTGTGGATCATGGTCATCATAATAAACAATAAATAAAAAGTACCTTATTAACAAATCACAGAAGAGATCACTGAAACCTTTACAAGAAATTTCATTTAGTCATGTTTGTTATAAAGTCGTCTGTGGCAGATATGTTGTCCAATTACAGACATTTTCAGTTATTACTTGTGCATGTGCGTATAATGAATAAAAATGCTTGCACAATGGGATGCTACACAAGGTGCCGGTTGTCTGTGAGCTAAACCGTTTCATCACACCTACAAACTGATAGCTTTGGGGTTCATTCACAAAACTATTTTGTAAAGTCTGTCATGGAAATTCCTGATATTTAATACAAGATCCCATTTTTTTTATCTAGATTATCTGTATACATTTTTATTCTTATGCAATAAAAAACACAATATCCGGTTGTTGTTTTTTTGTTTTGTTTTTTTTTAATAATGAAATTGACTAAAGAAATACAATTGTATTCAAAAGATCAAGCTTTCACTTCATTCAATAAATGCTGGTCAATTCTCTAGGAATATGGCTAGACAAATCACACCACACAGTTCTCAGTGCTGTTGGAACCTAAAACAAAACTGAACCCCCTCTTCCCAGGTTCACGATAAAGAGAGTTGTGTTTTCAACTCTTGGACTTCATGTTACATTATGAAGATCCATCTCCAATAAGCCTCTGCTGCAGGAATAGCCTTGCTGGTACCTTAGCATACCTAAATTATTGAGATTTCTTCAACGTCCCCTCACCCATTGAACTATACATCATAAAGGGCAGGCCAGCTCAGCCCTTCTAGCTGGAGAAACTTTCCAGCGTAGGCCATTCATAATTCATGCTGAAGTGAAACTTGAAATCACAACTCTCCTATTAACCCCCCCCCCCATTAGTGATTAAACCCCAGTGACTCAAGACTCGGATACACTTAGAGCTCAAACCATTTCTTTGTGCAATGCTTATTTTGGCAAATATCTTCATTCATATACCTTCAAATATCTTGTCAGTAGACAAAGTATTTACAAAATACATTAAAAAGCAAAATGTTTTCTTAAAAAAAATAAATTAAACATTTATCTGACAATATGTGCCACCTCTGTGTAGACCTAGCGGATTGACCACGCAGTTTGTTGCCGGTTTCGGCACCGAAGGGCATAAGCAAACAAATTAATAACCTTAAAACGCTAAAAACGTATCTTTTCAGTTGGATCCCGTTACCTGATAAAAGCAGCTTATAAACATTTTACGAAGTACATTCATTCAGGGATACACTTTTCACCATTAAATGCCCTACATTTTTTTTTAAATAAAAAGTTTGGCAATTTTAAAAATGTAAAAGATTCAGGTATAAAATCTTGACACATTATTGCACTGGTATAAAGTCCGATTCAGCGTCCTGTAGAATGGGCGATGTACTCCTTTTGCAAGCTTCTCGGGCTTGTATCCTGCGACATTTTGGACAATCGTTGTTTTTGAAACATTTCTTGTGGAAGCATGCTTTGCAACCTAGGTCAATAAGGAAACAATGTTGTCAAAAATCACAATAAAACATAGGTAAAAATGGATTACACAAGAGTATATACAAAGAGTATATCTAATGCCCTGTGTTTTCTTATATTACATGGGGTAACCAGACAAGATATATAAAAATACATTTTCCAATGAATTGCTTGAAGAAAATAAAAACCTCAATTTTCCTCCTACTGCGTTTTGACATTGATTCAACAGCCACAGCTACTGTATATGTACCAAAACATACGCAGCATTAGAGCATGTAACCAAACACATCTCTAATTAAAAAATGGCTACCCTCTGTAATTTTAAGACATTACCACGCTCCCTTTAACAAAGATATTGTCCACTGTTGTCTTTTAGGGGATTTGTCCCAACTTTCAGCATAGCTAATTTATTAAAACCACCTACAGCTTGTGCTTCTTGCCAATGAGTTTTTAGTTTACAAAAGGACATCAGAGAAGGAGATAAGTGCATAATTTGACATTTATGACAGTGAAACAGCTATCCTCTTAAATCCTCTCTCCCCACACTTCTAAAGGTTGCCAGGACCTGTCGTCAAAGGGGGAGTAACTTTATAGAATGTGAATAATGAAAATCCTGGAAACACCATAATAAGCTCCTTTTGCAGATGTGTATTTAGGGTAACTCTTAATAACTTATAACTAAAGGTAGACTTCCCTATTATGGAATGCAAAGCACCAGTGTTAAATACTGTAATTATTTAATGTTTAGTGTGAATAACAAGAGTCGTTTCAGTCCACCCTCCACTATTCCAGATTTGTTTTTAGGAACCAGCACCAAGTCCAACCAGGACAGCCATATAATGCCTACTAATGATTTTCTTGGCCTTTTATTGAACGTACAGTATGGGTGGAAAAAATATATATAAAAACGGAGGAGGTTTTAAGGGAATGAATCATTAAAGCTGTATCAGAAATGCAGTTGTGGGTATGACTGGCAACATGCTCAAAATGTGCACCCCATAACACACATTAAATGGCTGTTTAACCTATAATTGATTGGGTTCTCACAAAAGTAAAACAAGCTACTGGTGCCAGGGTCTTCAGTCACACAAACCTGCATACTTTATAAACGGATGATAGGAGTTAGCTTCTGCCATTAAATGCACACATGGTTTGACAGCAATTTTCCTTAATTAAAATACTACATATGGAAAATGTATGTCTAACTATTGGGAAACCCAAATCCACATCAATAGATGGCGACATACCTTCACATCTTGCACACGTCTCGGTCTGGAAGGCAAAGAGAACATCTTTGGCCTGACAGAATTCACAAATAAAACCTTTGGCTTGACACAACTGAAAGAGAAATGGAATTCAAATATTAAGCAAATGCAAGCTAGAACATTATATGTGCAATGCAAGTGAAAAGAAACCAACAGGCCATAGACATCCCATACCTCACAGTTCTCCACATGAGCTGTACCAGTGTGGAGTAGTTCGCGCAGGGAAGTTACCAGCGTCCGCTGCTTCACCTTTAATAGATCATTTAATGTAAAGACATGCAGCTCCTCTGTCAGGTAGGAGGGCACGTCCTCAAAGGCCTTTAAAACGCTGGGTTGGAGAGAAGGGAGATTAAGGTTTAAGAAAACCAAAAATGAGTGATAAAAACACACAAGCAGAACTCAAACAAAGCCTGCATTTCATATGACATTTTAAATGGCAAATTACCTGTCTGCTAATCTACATGTAGTCAGCAATCTCTTTAAATGAATAAGCTGTTGTTGTAATTCCTGAAAATAAAATAAAAATATGTTACTATGAATGGAACCAGTAGTTGAGGAGAGGAACAGTTAATCACTTAATGGAACAATTCAATACGTGCTCACGGAAGTCTAAAGATTCCTTAAAAACATTAGTTTACACATAAAAAATGATTTTTGAGTTGTTAATAAATAAAAAAAATAATCAGAAATTACAATACAGCGACACTACAAATAAGCATTCCTCCCTAGCCGGATTCATTGTAAAGGATAGTATGGCAGAATCTTTTTTTTTTTTGCTAGCGTCAAAATATCTCTTACCTTGACTCGGTTGAGGTCTCTCACTTTCATGTACAAGGCTGGGTTTTCACACTGAATATTGAATTTATGGCTCTCCCATATACCATCGAGGAGATTTTTGGAGAAATTGCTGACGTAGTATTTACTAAAGTTCCACTTTGAAAGAATCCTGGCGGGAATAGGACTCTCCGCGTAGCTGTGACAGCAATCACAAAAATACTTTCCCAGGTATTCACAGTACCGCAGTCTACTGGTGTATCCTGAAAACAAGAATAGATAGGAAGGACATAAAGACTAAATGTCTGAGTTTCAACATCAGGCCTAGATGTTTCTATGGACTTATTGGGGTTATTTAGAAAAAGTTCAACGTTTTAAAGATGGTCTCGTCAATATAGCAAACAACGATCAGAAAATTGTATTTATTTTTACTTACTTGGCTCCACTTTAGTGCCACAGCCAACACACAAATAATTCTGTGACGCTACGACAACATCCCTCCTGCAAAATACCAAATGCATTTTTAATTTAAATATCATATATACATTTCCCGTTTCCTGGTTGCCCCAGTGAACCAATAAATCTTTCCTCCCTAGCAGTAGAGGTAAACACAGTAACCTGGATGTTAAAGTAGATTTACAGCGTTCAGATACATCTAGGAAGAAGTTGCAGCTCCAGGGAGTTCCCTGATGATGAGCTTCCCAAGCTAGATAGCATGTAGCTGAACGTAACAGGTTTTTCTGATATTTAGGAGGAACGTTGTATCTATTTGTGCCCAAGGTTAGGCCCGTTCTCAACAAAATAGTGCCCCAAGCAGGAAGCCCCACACCGGCGCATGCCACATTTTTTAACATGTAGAACGCTATTGTAGATCTTCCACCACGCATTGCGGAGGCTTCTGTCAGGTTACAGACAGACATCTACACACCGGGGGCATTCTCTGTGGTGACTGCCGATTATGAGACTAGCCAGCCAACCCGGGCACTAAAATCGGTCCCAGAACCATTTTAAAAAGGAAGATCATTGGGGGAGAAAAAGCCGATTGATGAATGAATGGAATTTCATTTATGCTCACTCATAAGGGTTTAACATCTTGATATAGTAAATTTCCTTGCATGACTTGTGCAACACAAATTGCAAAAAATGTGCCCTGGATTCACTTCAAGCATATTTTGAATATACAATACAAACATGATCATGTCATAAGCGATACCATAGATTGCCAATCTGTGACTATACTGAGTATTTGTCAGAAATCTTTACAGTTTTTTTTTGTTTGTTTCTTTTGCAATGGAATCCTTTTCTCAACAAACCTAGAAATACTGGAAAAAAGGACAAAAAAAAAAAAAGAAAAAAAAAAGAAAAACTTTGATACTGGCAAAACTACTTGACTTACAGCCGGCTCTGACTGACCTTGGACACGTCACAAGATCACCAGGTTCATGCACTTTGCAGAAAGACTATATCCCCTTTCATTATCAGTGTTTTTTCTAGTGACTAATCACTTCCACAATTAGTTTAAAACAGATGGTGCCTGTTTGTAAGGACAAAGTACAATTCTGTTTAATCAGCTGCTTGCTTAGCATTGGTTTAGGGTTTATGCGAGTTCTAGCAAAGACAAGAAAGTGAATTTGTTTTCTGAAACTTGCTTAATATTGTAAAATTCACCTTAAAAAGTGTGCTATATGTTTAACTGCATAGCATGCTTTTTATGTACAAAATCAGCATAAATGAAGAAACAAAAGTATTATTTAAGCATTAAACCAGGCAACAGGGCACAGGAGAGCGCAAACACTTACTTGACGTACGGGTGAATATTGGTTATGATCTGGAAACGAGGAGAGCTCCACTCTTTTGCTTCTCTCAATCTGAACTTTTTTATCTCCTCCTCCAAATTTAAACTTGACTCGAACTCTTCTGGAATGGCATGTGCACTCATCAGCTACAGAAAAAGACAAAAACACCAGAATATAAGTTGTAGTTATTTTTAAAAAGGAAATTATTACCCTGTTACAGGTTATAATTAAATCTGTCACGCTCATATCCTTAAGACGCAAACTCGGAACATGGTAACCATCATGTGAACAAAGAAAAGGAAAAAAAAAAACGAGCACTGGGGTTTGGACACATTTCTCAGTGGGGGGGGGGGGGCGGGGGGCAAGCCAATTTCTGTAGTTTAGTTAAAGTTTTTTGGAGGACAAGCTTATTAAACATTGTACACTCTCCATAATTAAGCTTATTTTATTTTTCAGGACAAACTAAGCTAATCATAGATAGATAGTTTAAGACAAAACACCACAGGTTATCATACAAGACTATTAGAGAAACTGTTGCCCAGACCATGATCCGGAGAGGCATTCTCTTTACTGGAAGAAAACATGTTTGCTTGTAAACTTAATGCTTTAATCTTTTACAGAAGTGTCGTGCTGAAGGTGCCACGGCCTATAAAATACGTTGTCGGCATCCCCACTTTCCACTTTGATGACCATGCCCTCCTGCAGCTTTGTCTGGTAAAACGTACCCTGTCTGCACAATGGTCCGCGGAGCCAGTTTCTTGGCATTCCCCACTAATCTGCAGCCATTGCTGTCTGAAAGCCCTGTACAGCTTCTTTGCGGTTTCTTCAGCCGAGTTTGAGCCTGGCGCAGGACTGGGCCTTAAAAGGAAGATGGATAATTTAGAGTTGACGACTTGTATAACTCAAGCTGTCATCTTATTAAAAGTCTATAGAGAATTCCGGTGTTACCACTCTGGTGTCGTTTCACTTTGTTTAGATGCAGGTGCACACAATTTCTCATAGTCTTCTAGTTCTGCAAGGAAATGAAGAAGAGACAGAAAAGTACAGTCAAAAGGGGCTTTATGCTACGTTTTAGTGGAATATTTTATTTCAGCTTTCCTATTCAATTAATCAATGGTGCATCTCTCTACAGCAATCATCTTGCATTATAACCAAGAGATGTAATACCTCATATTCCATAAAACCAGTGGCGTCGGCAGGGGGGGGCCAGAGGGGGCCATGGCCCCCCCTACAGCATGCTGTGCCCCCCAGTGTGCCCCCCCAATTGAAACGCCATCTTTTTTTTTTTTTTCGCGGAGGCAGTACATTAAACGGCCGCGCGCAGAGGCGTATATAGGGTATGGCAGCCATGGCACGTGCCATGGGCGCCATCTCTAGGGGGGCGCCGGTGGGCGGCTTTTAAATGCCGCTCACCGGCATTTTTTTTTTTTAATGCGGAGGAGAGAGAGGGGCGCCTAGCAACTGCTCGGCGCCCCTCATTCTCCTCCACGAGCCCTCTACTCCCATCCCGGTGCCGGCATTTCATGCAGAGCGCCGCAATATGCCGGCATATTGCGGCGCTCTGCATGAAATGCCGGCACCAGCGAGCGGCTTTTAAACACTGATGCGGAGGAGAGAGAGGGGCGCCTAGCAACCACTCGGCGCCCCTCGTTCTCCCCCGCATCAAAAAAAAGAAGACAGCGCTTTAAAGCCGCTCGCTGGTGTCCGCTGCTTCACTGGTGGGCGCCGAAATATGACGTCATATTACGGCGCTCAGCAGTGAAGCAGCGGGCACCAGCGAGCGGTGCAGGAAGACAGCAGTATCGTGCTCCCGTCGCTGGACTTCAAGGTGAGAGAGGGGGGTTAGAAAGTGATGAGGGAGGGAGTTAAAAAGTGATGAATGACGGAGGGGGTTAAAAAGTGATGAATGACGGAGGGGGTTAAAAAGTGATGAATGAGGGAGGGGGTTAAAAAGCGATGAATGAGGGAGGGGGTTAAAAAGTGATGAATGAGGGAGGGGGTTAAAAAGTGATGAGGGAGGGAGTTAAAAAGTGATGAGGGAGGGGGTAGATATAAGTAAAGAGTGTGCATTAATGTGTGGATGCATTGAGTGAATGAGAGAGAGCATGAGTTAATGTGTGGATGAATTGTCTGAATGAGGGAGAGCATGAGTTAATGTGTGGATGCATTGAGTGAATGAGGGAGAGCATGAGTTAATGTGTGGATGCATTGAGTGAATGAGGGAGAGCATGAGTTAATGTGTGGATGCATTGAGTGAATGAGGGAGAGCATGAGTTAATGTGTGGATGAATTGTCTGAATGAGGGAGAGCATGAGTTAATGTGTGGATGCATTGAGTGAATGAGGGAGTGCATGAGTTAATGTGTGGATGAGTTATCTGAATTAAAGTGTGAATTAGTGAGTGTGACAGAATGAGCTGTCATACAAGGCCCCAAGGTAGTCAGAGATGGCTCCAGCCTGGCTGCCAAACAGGCAGGAACTCCATTGTTTAATTAATCCCATCAATAGGATTGCTGATCGGGGATTAAAGGTTGGGTTGAATACATGATTCTGTTAATTTATGTTAATGAAGTTCTGTGGCTATATGAGTCTATGTTTTACTACAATAAACTGTTCATTCCTGCTGTACTCAGTTCAAGGTAGTTGTGTCTACTTATTGGGTACACATAGCAGGGTTCCAAGGTACGCATGCTGACTGCTGCTGGAAGTGATTCTGGGGACAACAGGAGGATACATGTGGGTGATCTCTGGGAGTTACTACAGCTCTCTTGGTGAACCCGTTACATTGGTGGCAGCGGCGGGATCCTCCTTGCAAACGTCCCAGCGGAGTACCAGCAGCAAGCCAAAGATGGTTCCAGCACTACAGGACGTGTTGGTGCACAGCAGAGTCGCAAGTTACATAAATGCCTGGATGGAGGCTCTCAGAGTGGACCAGGGTGTCCGAGGAATAGTCCTCCCATCCTCCAAGGAATGGTACGTGCTACAACTAGACTGGCGAATGCAGTACCTGGGAGAGCAGCCTCAAGAGAATTTGGTGGCTGAGTTGGAGAAGTTGCTTCCACTTGAAATGACTGTGGATTGTGGATACCGGGCCCTGTATTGGCAGGCCGTGCAGTGGTGTCCAGAGCTGAAGGATGACTACATGCCAGAGGGCGATGACTTTGGCGGCCCGGGATTGATAATGGAAAGCCTACAAGAGGACAGAGAATTTGGGAGCCCATCGAAATATCGGTGCGAGGAGATCCGGGAGTTCAGGGAAGGGATTCTCACAGATGTGCCCTGTTACCTGCCCGACTTGTGGGCTGATTTCGATTATTTGGTTTACCAAGAATGGTTCCTGGAGCAGGCCTACCGAGAACTCTTTGACCGTGCTCAGCAGTGTGCCCCAGTGGATCCTGTGAGTATTGTGCCCCCACCAGAAGCACAAACATCCGAGCAGAGCGTAACTGGCCTCTGCCCACTCCCTTCCCTCACCCCAGACACTTTGCCCTATTCCCTGCAATATGGCCCAGAAACTGACCAAGACCCCCCCTGCATGTCCCAGCCAGATCCCCCAGCTGAACTGCTGGCTTCGAGGCAGAGCGCTGCTGGCCTCTGCCCACCCCTTCCACTTGTTCCCAAGCCTGACCGCAGTAACCAAGGAGGGTCCGGTCAGGCAGCCACAGAGTTGGTGGTGCCACTGGATTTTACAAATGCAGCTGAAGAGCTGCCCTCGGGGCAGAGTGCCGCTGGCCTCTGCCCGCTCCCCTCTGTGACCCCAGTTCCATTGGCTTTACCCCCACTATGTTGCCCAGAGGCAGCGATTTCTATGGCTCCTGTAGCCCCAGCAGAAGTGTTGGCAATGGGAGAGAGGCAGATCGACATCTCTCCTCAGCAGATGGAGTATACAGGAGGGGATGCATGTGGCTTTCCTCCGCTCACCGAGGATCATACAAACATTTGTACCATGCAGGTGGATTGGACTACGGTCGCCACCTGCAGTCCCCAGAGGTGCCGAGCAGTCAGCCCAGAACCCCATATGGAAGGGACCCCAGCCGCTCTGTTTTCTCCCCAGCGGCTGAGAGGACTCCAGGGAGAAGGCACATTTGGCCCTTCTCCCCAGCGGCAGGTACACTATTTGGGAGAAGCAGAGTGCGGCTTGGTGAGTACTGGTCCTTTGTTAAATTGTTTTGGGGAGTACCAATTTGTGGCTGGCAGTGGTGGTCCGGATATACAGACTGACTTTGGAGTCAAGTCGTGTGGGGTCTTATCAGACGTCAGTCTCCCCCAGAAAAAGGAGATATGTGATGGAGTGTGTGACGGAACTGTCCATCATTGGGGCCCCTGGAGAGGACTGAAAGCAAGCCTGCTACCCGCAGATTATGGACCCTGTCTCCCTGCCCTGGCGAGTGGGACTGTTGTCCTCGTCTGGGACCCGAACTCCCCAGTCTCTAAGTGTACCCCAGGACTGGTTAGTGGGACAGGTGCCCTTTGCCAGCCCCCTGCATCCACAACTCTAGGAGCGACGGAGCTGTGCTGTCCGACTGAACTGGATGCAGACCCGATTGGGGTCTGGCCCCAGTTCAGTCTTCTTTTTAAAAGGGGAGATATGTGACAGAATGAGCTGTCATACAAGGCCCCAAGGTAGTCAGAGATGGCTCCAGCCTGGCTGCCAAACAGGCAGGAACTCCATTGTTTAATTAATCCCATCAATAGGATTGCTGATCGGGGATTAAAGGTTGGGTTGAATACATGATTCTGTTAATTTATGTTAATGAAGTTCTGTGGCTATATGAGTCTATGTTTTACTACAATAAACTGTTCATTCCTGCTGTACTCAGTTCAAGGTAGTTGTGTCTACTTATTGGGTACACATAGCAGGGTTCCAAGGTACGCATGCTGACTGCTGCTGGAAGTGATTCTGGGGACAACAGGAGGATACATGTGGGTGATCTCTGGGAGTTACTACAGCTCTCTTGGTGAACCCGTTACAGTGAGTGACTGTAAAAGTGTTTGTGTATCATAGATGTATAATTGTGGAAGGGCAAAGATGGCACTAGCAGGAGGTTTGAGCCTTGGGGACCAAGATGGCACAGGCAGGGTGTATATGGGACAAAGATGGCACTGGCTGGACTGTTTGGGGACAAAGTTGACTTGTGCTGGGCTATTTGGGGACACAGATTGCAAATCTTATGTGTGTAATCTGGGTGCTGGCCAGGTTCTATGTGGGCAGTGTGGACGCCAGGGCTGGCTTTGGGGTGTGCAACCTGTGATCTACCCCTGTAATTTAGGGGGTTTTAAATATACCTTCAATGCCGTGTTTTTATGTGAATTCCAATTGATCTTTACCTGCAAAGCTGGGTTTTTGTGTTATTCTGTAGATCCATATCTGCAATGCTATGCTTCCATACATTATTTATGTATACCTGCAAATACAGGGTTTGTATTTCTTATTCTGTTGTGTTGTTCATTTGATCTATACCTGAACTACAGGGTGTAAGTAAAAGAGCGGTATGGTTTAGTGAATGAGGGGACAAAGGGATGATTACAGGGGAGAGGACCTCTCAATGTCATGGTGCAGTCAGAAGGACTGACTCTCACTGTCTTCCCCTGATCTGCAGTCAGTGTGGCACATATATTTTTTTGGTGTGGTAGCGGAGGGAGTGATTGCATGCAAGGGAGCATTGAGCGGGGCCCAAGGAAATGCTTGGGTAGGGTCCAATTTTTTCACTATAAAATATATTGGCAACAGGGTCTAATATTTATATATATATATATATATATATATATATTGGCAGCACGGGCAAATATTTATATTTTTATTGGCAGCAGGGGCAAATATGTATATATGTTTTGGCAGCAGGGTTTAATATTTATATATATAGGCAGCATGGTTTAATATTTATATATATATTGGCAGCAGGGTCTAATATTAATATATATCGGCAGCAGGGTATAATATAAGTATATATCCGCCGCAGGGGTTAATAATAATATATATCCGCAGCAGGGGCTAATATTAATATATATCGGAAGCAGGGTGTAATATTTCTATATATCGGCAGCAGGGTCTAATATATATATATATATATATATATATATATATATATATATATATATATATATATATATATATATATATATATATTGGCAGCAGGGGCTAATATTAAAGAATGAAAAATAACTGCCAGTTCAGCTGTTATTTTAAAATCATATTTTAATCACTTCAAAGAGATAAGTACATATGATGTAGTTAAAAATGCACGTCTAACGCATATATATATATATATTATATGTACCGCTTTATAATTGGCCCCCCTATTTTGTTCCCTGGCCCCCCATGTGCCCCCCCTAAATATGAAAGCTGGAGACGCCACTGCATAAAACTAACCAATAGAAAAAAAGGCTACCTATAATATTACCTATAATGACAAATTCATCGTTATAATAGCCACCGTCTTCATCTTCACACGCGTCACACTTTGAGGAAAGTTTGGTGTCAACTTCTTCTAAGATGGGATCTGATGGAGAATTCTGTTGCGTTGCAGCAAAACCTTAATAATAAAACAGATAAAAAGAGACAAATCAATCAATCACTATTTATGTCACTTGTTTTAGTACTTTATTTCATAAGTAATGCAGTAGCTACACAGAAAACAAATACTTACCATCATAGCCACTGTCGACTGAGGCTGCAGACTCAGAATTGTATTTTTTTCTAAAGAAGCAATCCTCTCGTAAATCTCTTGGAAGCCGATACAGACCTCTTCTCGATTTCCAGTTCTCATACTGTAAACCTTGCAGATTGCTTTTCATTTTTTCAAATACAGATATAAACATGTCCGCTACCAAGAAGTGCTCATTTTCCTTGAGAAATAATAAAGCGAACAGTCAACAAAAATTTGCAACAAAATTGATCATTCATAGCCAGCTTATAAAAGCAATATCTAGTCTGTCAAACCAATATATTTTTTACACTTACTAAAAAAAAAAAAAAAAAAAACACATTAAAACTCGAGAAGGCTTCCCTGAAGATTTTCCATTTTGGTGTCAAATAACAGTATTACACAAGTATTACACAAAGCCGTTCTTACATTCTCCAAATTCACAGCAGGTTCAAAGAGTTTTTCTGTTGAGTGAGGCAAAGGATCTGTACTTGAATCCAACACCTTATCTGAAGCTGCATAAAAGATACATTTGTTATATCACACAGTGGGGGGGGAAAAAAAAAAAATATATATATATATATATATAAAATTAAAAACCCTCCAGCCATATGCATTTAAACTTTAAACATAGTGGGGAATCTCATGCATGCAAATAATAAAAAAGGTCAATTTAAGGGGCCTCATCTTCTCTATTTACAGCCACAACCGGCTCTAAATGCTCACAGTGCAGGGAGGTGAACTAAAAAGTACTTTAGTATGATCTTTATTGGTGGGGTTGCAAGTGGCATTAGACAGCTCCTAACTTTAAAGACCTGGTACGTGCATGGATTAAAACTGTAAATAATCGCACAAAAACACCCAGCGCACTCGGTTGATCGAGGCCCGTTCTCTGCGGGGATGATGGATAGGGACACTGCCCTGCGTCAAGCCTGGCACAGCACTCAAGGTAAATACGCCACTACATAAATGTAATACATTGTGGATATGCAAAAATAATATTGTGGGTATCAGAGTCTTAAAAGGCCACGTTATACAAACAACGCAATCATTTAAAGCATGAACAGAAAGAAAACAATGCTGCCAGATATCAGCACAGGTGTGGCTGGGGTGTGATACTTCATGTCAAAGCAATCGTGCTATACAGAACCAGATCAGATTTTTAATACATGAATAAGTACAGTGAGATTCCATGTGGTCATTACTCAAAGTATTATCTGAATCATTTCAGTTGCTGGGTATTAAGTGTAATACTACCAAACATTTATAGATTAATAATAACCTCTGATTTTATACTGTCTATTACTTGTGGGTTAACAATAAAATAAGGATAGAGAGAATGGCTTTGAAGCTTTAATATTACCTTTTTGGATACTGGAATATGACTGTGACCGATGGAAGGATTTGTCATCTTCCACACAGCAATGCTCAGGGCCCGCTGCATTAGTAACACAAGTCAAAGGAAGGACATCTGAACCAAGATTAGATAAATGTTGACCAAAGTTTAGATGGTGGCTTTCAAGATTAGGTGAAGAAAATCTCCTTGCGTCCTTCTGAATAGGCAAATTCAATTTCTGTGGGAAATCAGACAAACTGAAGTCGATGCTTGCGCACTGCCCATGTTTCGCAAATGGCGAAAGCTCAAATTCCGCCACATCGCTTGATGGATTTACGATGGGGATTTTAGGTGAAAGACTAGGTGGATCCGAGGTGGAAGAACCAGGAGAGTCTGTCTGTGAGTTATCCCAACATGCAGCGTGCCTATTAAACCGAACATCATTCTGGGCACAGGAGATCAAAGGGACACAATACGAGTCACTGTCTGTGTCAGAGTCACCATTATTGCTACTCTCCCAGTACTCGGGGTCACTGTCCTCTAGATCCATACTTGTGGATAATTTGGATTTAAAACTGCTTGGTATGTTTAATACGGAAGCAAGAATTTCTTTGATAGCCGTAGTACTGTCAGTGTATGACCCGCGGCTGCCAGCTAAACCAATCACAGCTGGTCTAGGTAGTTCATCTGCGTGCAAGGAAGAAGAAGAAAAAAAGTTATTTTTTATTATGGCCAAAGACAGATCGAAGAAAGATGTAATTGATAAAATATGGCATGATTTGGAAGATGCACCAACATTTATTAAAAAGGACTTTGGCCGAGTCATACATGTTATGTTTGCATGGCCATTACATGCACCTACAGAGTGGTTACGTGGATTCAGGAAGAGGCGCTTACCTGCAGGAAACAGAATGGTTGGCATTCTCGGCAGCATGCTTATAGGATTTGAGACAGCCATGGTCTTTACTGGTATATAACTACTTGTCATCTGAAAAAAAGATGAACACGAAATAAACTCCCATTCCTCAAATGCAAATACTCTCTTTTGTCCCAAGTGAGTTTGTTCTCAAAAAGAATATTTGAATGCATTAAAACAACCCACATAGAAACACCTTAATTTTACCATGCTATATCACAAAAACCAAGACTAAACAAACCAACCACTGGTAGTCATTAAGCAGTATAGAGATTGATTATATATTAAGATGACAAAATAAAGTATCAGATGAAAAGTAAATATTTATTACAATACGAGTGAGAAGACATTGCATGCCGTGAGTCCAAGCACTTCGATTTCGATTTACGCAACTAGACCATGTATGTCAGCACAACAAGGTGCTCGAGAATGTTCATGGTTAAAAAAAAAAAAAAAAAGGGAGCATTAGAAGACAGAAACTGTCACCCAACTGGAAATACTCCCACTTCATTTTTTTTAGCATTTATATTTCATTGACAAGAAAAGGCTTCAGTCAGTTGTGACGCGGTCTAAGCTCCAGCTCCTCGGGTTAAACTGTTTTTAGAAGAACCATCAAAAACCAGTTAAAGCTGTATTTAAAAGATATTAACCCTACATGTACAGGCTTTGTCATTAAGGATGCCTCCATTAAAATACTTCTCTATACATCAGGTGGAGAGTATGATATTACTGCCATCAGGAGAGTCTGCTATTCAATACAACTTGGGGAGTGTGTATCTTTATTGTCAGTGTTAGGGAAATAACACATTGAAACAGAAAAAAAATCACTAGTTCGGTACACCTTACAGGTGTTCCCACGGCACAAAATGTTTACACAAAACGACACCTTTCTGATAAGTAGGCTTTTATTTTGTCATGTTAAGTCATTTAGTGATAATGAACACACAAAAGGTAATCTTCAAAACAAGCAAAATGACATCCCTCTACACAAAAAAAGGGCTTAAGGGACTGACTCATCTAAATACATTAACCTTGCCCTATTAATCATTACAAAGATTTGTTGAGCTGTACAGGGAGTTACAAGTGTAGTAACTAGCGTATGCATTTCCCATCTTCAGTTACGTATAGTGAGAAACATTCAGACAAAAGGAGCGAAGAAAGGGTTTGGCCTCTAAAGAAAAAGCAGAAGCCACTGATGATATTTTTTGCCTTTCTGCGAGTAGTCTACAGATTACAAACCGTAAAACGCGTGTTTGCGCCGCGGCCATAATTTGTAACACGCATTGAACATTGTATAGATCTGGAATTCATATCACACAAATTGCATGAAACCGCAGCCAAAGAAGACAAAAAAAATATAACTTTCCCAGATATATCCTGGATGCATACCTCCCAACCATCACCCTCGCCTGCTGAACCCCCTCAACAACAGTTATGCATCTGTTAGAAACAAGGCTTTTATATTATGAATGCATATTTTTTCATATTACACTTAAAAGTGCCTATTCTATTCATCAATAAATGTTTTAGAAAATATTTAGCAAGCCAGCATAAACAAAATTATATCAAAAATGTATTTAGAAAGAAAAAAAAAGAGGCAAGTGAGCATTCAAAACTAAATAAGGTGTGCAAGAAGACAGTATAAATACTGTAAATTACATCTGGTACACCCATTACCTTTACAGTTTTAGAAAGCTTTGAGTTTTCTCACTATTAAAAGTTGTCGGAGATATGGCATGTAAAGACATGACTGGTAATCTTTACAACGTTTTTTCTGGAAACAAAAAAAAAAAAAAAAAAAAAAAATGAAAACAAATAAAAATCGCCTAAACTGGATAGTGGAAGAAGACTATAGATGAAAAAAATAAATAAATAAATTACATTAAAAGTAGTTATGCATGCTTTGTGGTGGGTAGAAGTAGAATAAAAGAAGTGTTTAAAGGTCAGTTCTCTCGGCTTTTTTTTTTTTTTTTTTTTTATAGTTCTGCTAAACAAAAAACAGTAGCTGTTGTCAGCGACTGATAAGTTCTTCTTTGTTATCCCACAGGCACAGAACTCAATGACCTCACGTGACAGAGCCAAAGTAAGTTCATGACCATTAATGATACCAGTTATGTTTAATTTATATGGCGCCAAAAAAAGTGTTATAAAAAAGCTATTTTAGGCACAGTGTTTCTATATTTAGATGCATATATATGTTTATTACACACATTGATCCTGAAAGCATTCTGCTGAATATTTTCAAATTGAATGGCATAAGCAGGAGCTAAAACTGCATATATTATAAAGAAATGATATATTAGCAAACACAATAAATGGTGCATCATACAGTGATTGGGTGTGTGGTTATGGGTTTATGTTAAAAGGTCTGTACCATAACAAGTCTATAACATTTACAGCCAGTCAAATACAAACTGTAGCTTTAAAATAGATTTGACCGGGATTATGTATCTAGCGTTAAAGAAAACGCCACGTCGAATGTTGTTGACATCTAATAGACTTTAAGCTTGCAGGAGCAAACCCTCTTTTGTTCTAGCGCGTCTTTATGTGTGTTAACCTTACTGCCAAGATGTATATTGTCAATATTACTGTTCATTTCAATGTCCCCCTTATTGTAATCAGAATTTTCTAGTGGTGTATAAGGGACTGCAATAAATATAGTTAGTTATAGCTGCTACTTTTCTGTACAAAACTAAGCAAGTGAGCCTCGGGGAAGTGGCGCTTCGTCACACACCCAAACATGATCTGCCACACAAGACCATTTAGCAGTTTAGCATATAGACAGCACAAGGCATGCTCCAGTCCTGAACATTGCCTCCAGGGGTGAATGTACTGGGCACACGTGAACACATCATGTCTGTGCCAGGACAAGTGCCTACGGAGAGAGTAAACAAGAGGTGCTCCTACGTAAAGTACTTTAAAGCAGGGCATTCCCAATATCTTTGTTATTATATAAAAAAAAGGAATAATAATAAAATGATTATTAATAATAAAAGCACAATATCTTTCCCGTGACAACTTTGGCTACCCAAGTCTTAAAAAATTGTAAAGAGCTTTTTAAAAGAATTTCTGAAAACATTTAGTACCTGTAACTATTAAAGCCACATAAAACCTATGGTTGGGGTAACTTCTGCTATTAACAGGGCGGTGCTGCGCTTGTCTCATCGTACTTGTCTATCTGACACCCAAGCCTCATCTCACTTAGGATAGCAGCTTGTTGACCATGTGGCTGCCACCCATCTGGAGCTTCAGCAGACATTTAATAGTCTATCAAGTAACACAACGATAAATACCAAAGCTGGAAGAGACATAAATACTAGATTACAGGCCTCAGTAACAAAATATTTATCCCTAGTATACAGGAAAAGAAATCACATGACTACAGGTATGTGTCCAAATAGCACAGAACACAGTGTGCTAGACAGAAGGTAGTTGAAATTGTAATTTGTATGCGTTACTAAAAACATTTTCTATCCTCTTCAGACCCCTCTGCCGACAAGATGTTATACGCCACTGAAATGTTTGTGCTTTTGGGTATTATTTATTGTTTTATATAGCAGCACTCTACAAAGTATATAAAACAGAACCACCCAATGTGTCAAAGAAAGAGAACTGGTAACCGAAGCATAAAAAAAGAACACACAGATGCAAAGTGTTCTATAAAAAGGGAAGTCCGTGACCAGAATATAATTGGGGAATTTACATGAAGCCATGTTCAGTAAAACTAGCCCCCCGAGAGAAAAAAAAAAAAAAAAAAAGAGGAAGCGACAGATTTGAATAAACCTATTGGGTTAGTCTCCTCGCTTGGCAACCCAACCGTGAATTTGTTACACAATTTAAATTAGGAGTTCATTATTTTCTTACTCCATATAATGCATTAGCAATGGTACTCAAAATACAAAAAAGTGAAGCGCAATATTCTAATTAAATATAAATGCATGCACCAGATGAAGCGATAAGCGAAACGCGTAGTGCGTGTTGACGACATCGGGAGGAGGAGTAGCATTACGGAAGTGGATCAGAGGACTAAGACGGCGTTTCTTTGTGGTAGCGCTGCTACGAAGTTTGAAGCCTGGACTCTGTGACATCCGAAACGGAGGACAACAAGTTTGCCTTTCTTTTATACATTAAAATTATCGTTTTTACCTACTCCCCTCCGCTGCCTACCTTCTTTATCTACAAGTACCAGTGTGGGATAAAGAAGCTCCTAAGGAGATCATCACACTCTATGTATGGGCATATTTATGCCCTTTAAATTGTAAGGGTCCGATCTGCTTAATAGCGTTTTTTTAAAAACGTACTTTGATATACTACACCATAATTTTTTTTCTTTTCTCTTCCTTTTTTATATGAACCTTTTGGATACTGTGTGTGAGAACTCTCGCTGGAAGGGTATCTTTGTACATGTTATTTTTGTGTTGCACATATAATTTACTCACTTATTATTTGGGTGCGCAGACACTTGTGTGGTTTTGATTGCATTAGCAATGGTATTATAACTAGTTACAGTCTTCTTGTCTGAAACAATCACAAGCAGACGCAGGGATTCCGATTCCAATATAATGCATTGTGGTTTAACTTCTTTCTCCTTCCGCGGTCACAGCTCATGGTCCATTGGCCATCACTTCTGTCCTCTCCTCTACTGCCCAATGGCTAGTATACAAAAGTCATTGCCTCTTCTCTGCTGGTTTATTAATTAAAAAGTTCCAGTTAAACCAGAGAAAAATTTTAATCCACTTAAAATTAAAAAAATAAAAAAAGTGTGTGGGATTCCTGGAAAGCGCTTCCTTGTACTCTTCCAGGGAATGTGACCATTAATGGAAAGCAACTGACAAGTTTTATTTCACTTTAGGCAGTAATACACATACACAATATGAATAGCTACGTAAAAGAGACTTAAAGTAGAGGAGGGAAGTTTTTTTATAGGATGAGAAGTGTTAGAAAATGTCATGATCTAAAACCACAAGGTAAGAGGATAAAGCTGTTATGTAAGGGCGTTTTACTTTATGGAGGGGTAGGTAGATAAGTGGAACAGAAGTGGTAGATAATACAGTGAGGGTATTTAAACACGCAATGGATAGGCATTGGGTCTCCTGAATCTAATACAAGACTAAGGGCTAATTAAGGTTTGAATCGTTAAGTCTGGAAAAAATGGGAAGACTAGATAGGTTGACTGGCTTTTATCTGCCATCGTTGCTGCCATCTACACGCACATGTGCTCATACTCTCTAAACCTTTTCACCGACATCCACCAAACGCAGGTACG
This sequence comes from Spea bombifrons, assembly GCF_027358695.1. Lineage (NCBI taxonomy): Eukaryota > Metazoa > Chordata > Amphibia > Anura > Pelobatidae > Spea > Spea bombifrons. The sequence continues at coordinate 109,025,747 of NC_071088.1, forward strand.
CTATCTGAACACTGAGGTTTGCTAGCTTATTGTTATCAGTAATACCAAAACAAGCGCTACTGATTATACTAATTCTTTCAGTAAAGGCAGCTGGAGAGAGGTTAAGGAAGTTCAGTAAAATGCATTGTGGTCATTGTAAAATGGACTTGTTCATGGTTACATCCTGATAGGATGAGCTCTGAACTCCATCAACAGAGCTATTTATTGCGTAGGATAGACCAATCTGGTTTTCCAAAAGGTCTGTGTGGCAAATGTAATTTTTGATAGTCTTATCACTAGACCTTTTGGTTGGACTTCGCCCCCTGGGGTGAATGTTGCCAGCCATCCCCTGGTATAACTAAGTCACAGATTAATGACGCCCCCCTGCATTATCTGAGTGAACTCCATGGTTGGTCAGATAAGACCATAACATTCCACTAGATGAAGATAACTTTCCTGGAATATGGCAATAAAGGCAGAATGTGGTGTTGTTAACTGTTCAGTATTAAAAGCATGTGGGGATTCTGCAAAAAGGGAAAAACATGTAAATTTTAAAAGGACCACTGAGCTATCATATGCATTGAAGTGTTCATGGTGGCTGGAGAGTCCCTTTAAGATGCAGCATTAGAAACATCATTTCTAGTGTTGTTGAATGGCCAAGGCCTTCCTCAAAATAAACATTGAATCAAATTAAATCTGATCTCATTGATATTTTCTCACTTGTCATGTGACACAATAGCTCATATTGATTGGTTATTGCCATAGAAACTGGAAAGAAAAGTCCTAAAATGTGCCTGATTAGAAGAGGACTCCCGCCCTACTTTTGTATCATTTTGTTATTCTATGTAAGGAATGTGTCGCAAAAAGTCTCATAAACAGCTATTTTAGAATGTATTTATTTAATACGTTTTACCCAACTACCTATTCTATTTGAGAAGCTACTTCTCACGACCTGGTAGCCACATATCCTTATGCAAGCTACCATTAGAACAAAAAAATAAAAGGCTAGTAAAGGCTACACACAGCTGTGGCAACCAAAAGATTTACTAAGGTTAAATCATCCAGAGAAAACCTATATAACAGTGATTGCCAAGTACTCCACTGTATTTAACATGACACACAAAGATATGCCTTTTTTTTTTTTTTTGCAAGTCTCAGTTTATTGAAAAAGATAATAAAAAAAAACAGTACAGTACATACACCAGCCATAAAAATATGTAAAGCACAATAGACCATACAGTGGTGAGAGCCATGTGACAAGTAATCACACAATCATCAGGCACAGTTGTAGGAACGCCGCGATGAGAGGGCGAGACAGACACATAGCAAAAACCCATACAAGTAAAAAACCTCTCAAATGACAGTCGGCTGGTGTGACAGAGGAAAGCATAATCAGGAGAGCTGATGACCCAGCAACTCGGACTAAACCGAGACAGGCAAAGGAACACAGAACAAGGTAACAAAGAAATGGACGTGACGTGAACATGACGAGGAAACACGCCAAATGTAAGTAGAGCTGGAGAGCGAACATATGCACTGCGAAAAAACAAGTCTATGTAACCACAGCAGAGTTCCATAAGAACTAGCTATACAGGAGCCGAAGCCTGAGGAGCCCCGGGAAGGCCCGGAAAAATCCTCTGAAAGGCAGGGGATCCGAGGAAGGCCTGCCAGGGCAACCACTTCAAATGATTGGCACAGCCAAAGCCCCTAGAGGACATCACCAGATCCTCCATTTGACAGAGGAAGTTAACGTAGGACAGCCAAGAAGAGATCGGAGGAGTGAGGGATTGTTTCCAGAACCTAGGGACAGTGGCTCTGGCGGCATTAAGTAGCTGAATGACCAGGGAGCGTTTATAAGATCCCAGGCTCGACCGCGTGACGTTGAGGAGGGCCCCCCCAGCAGTAAGACAGAAAGCGGGGTCTGCAACCTCCCTGAGTACCGCTTCTACAACATCCCAGAAAGGCCGTATCAGAGGGCAAGCCCACCAGATGTGGAGATAGGAGCCAACGCCCGCGTCGCACCTCCAACATTGCGGGGAAACCTGAGGAAGAAAGTGGTGAAGCTCTGCCGGGACCTTGTACCACCTAGTAAGTAGCTTATAGGACGTTTCCTGCAATTTGGAAGAGGTCGCCCCCTTATGGGTGAGAAGAATTACTTTGGACCAATCCTCATCAGCTAGAGAGAGACCTAGGTCCCTCTCCCACAGTCCGAGGAAATATGGCTTAGCCTGAGACCGGTGCGAAACATATAAACTATACATGGTGGATAAAAGGTGGGCATGACGGTCCCTGTCCGAACAAATAATTTCAAAAGGGGTATGTTGACGCGCCGAATCGTAGACAGGGGAAAGCGCCGACAGAAAATGTTTTAGTTGATGATAGAAAAAAATTAAGCTAAAAGGCAACGGAGTAGCCTGGGACAGGGAGGATAGCGGTCGGAGCGTACCATCTAAGAAAAGATGGTGAAGCCGAAGAACCCGCACACCATCAGGTAGCAAGTGACGAATGACACCAGCACCCAAACCAGGGGGGAAAGCCGGGTTGGAGGATATCGGGTACAAGTGACTGGGGGATCCCAGCCAACCCAGCCGCGCGAGGTGTGTGCGAAGTACCCGCAACGTGGGAAGTAGAGTCGGATGACCAGGAATCACAGGGCGGCGATGGATGTCCGCCAGCCAGGGCACAGCCGAAATATCCACCCCGAAGGAGGATTCCTCGATGTGGACCCACTGCTTAGGGGCGCGAGCCGCCCACTAAAGATATGCCTTTTAACCTTCAGAGAAAGGAATATAAAACATCATATGGGCTAAAGTTTATTTGATTATTATGCAAGCAAGTGCAATAAAACACTTTTATGAACCTTACACAAAGAATACCGGTATATAACAAGCAATTTCGCGCAACCACAGAATACACCAGGCTGTGATTCCCTGTGTAGCTTCACGATGAGTACCCGAGAGAAACAATAATATCTCAACAATAACTGTCTAAATTTGCATTAACAAAGAGGGACTACAAGAACATTAACAGACCGATGACCAGCTTATTGAATTTATATATCAAAGAAAATATTTGGCCATTTTCAAGATCCTGGAACAAATTAAAAAAAAACACCATCAAGTGGCTCAGGCGTTGGGTTAGCCAGAAGCCATGATCAAAGGATGTACCAAGTAGCCCAAGTAGATGCAAGATGACCCCAAGCACTAACTGGCCAAAACTGCTTTCTGATATAGGCATTTTTGGGACCTAAGCACTCCCAATTACTGTATGAGTGCCATAACTTTGTTTAAAACCTGGCCACAGAACTGGACAGGGTCTTAATGCTTTGCTCCTCTATTATACCAGACTATGTAACAGATTCTTGTGCTATCTCAGTTGATAAACTTTGTCGAATCCAACAACCCCAAATGGCAATTGTATACATGGGCCATCTAATTGGTTCCACCATTCCACCGGGTTGATTAGAAGTCTGATGCTGTTCAAAACCACATTGTAAAAGGAATCAGCACTGGGTGTTCAAAGATCCCCTACGGAGCAACACTAGTTGTACTATCCAATAATGGCACAAGTCACATCTATAATGACGTACAGATGTTGCACTAGAAAGCACACACGTCATATCCTCAGCTGTCTAAAGCAATCAGTAATCCTGAGCACGTCTACAAGGCATGAGTTAACCTCTGGTGGCGAGTTCTGTAACAAGTGTCCCAACCTCTGCACTCATACCGGAAGATATGAGCCAAGCAACAGTAAGACGTAATAACGTTACAAACAGACTGGGAATACAATGTATATACCATAACAAATATTACTATCATACATTTTATATACAATGTGGCACCCCCACCTATTTATATAATTCTTTTCGAGGTGGAACAGGATTTTCTGCACATACCAGCGATAGAACATCATGAAAGTGCTTTACAATGGCTAGTATTTTTAGATTAGGAAGCTATGCATAAAAAGGGAGGTAGCTTATTGCTGGTCTAAATGTGCTATCCGTTTATGAAAATACAGAAGTTATTCCAGACAGTCAAAAAGGGGAGCTAATATATTTTTCGCCAAACCCAAGCATATTCCATATTCTTTCAAAAATAAAATTTAATTCGGCCCTTTAACTTTTTTCTTTTATTTTTTTTTACACCATGGTCAAGGTTGCTTGCCAGGATGCACTGTAAGAAAACACCAGTAATGCTGAAACAGTTTGAGGCAACATACCACTTTTCTCGATTTATTAATTAGGTACACAATTTATTATTTAAGCAAAACCTACATGCTTTGTATGTAAAAAAAAAAAAAAAAAAAAAAAAAATCACCACGTGTCTGAGACACCTTTATACACAACATCCACAGTGTTCACAGTGTTGATGGACAAAAATCCACAAATATTTTCAAGGAACCAAAAAAAAGGAATTCATTACTTTGTTACTTCCAATTGCGAGTGCTAATTTCATTATGTTGAGCTGTGAAGCCTTGTGACTGGGGGGGTCCGCAAACACAGCGCTCTTTCGGGAGGACCCCAATGATGAATGCTCCTTTATGAGTTAACTGAAGCTTTAATCAATGGGCCACTTCTACAGCACAAAATCAATAACAGCAGGAAGCGAAGCTTCCATTTCATTTTTTAAGGGAAGAGAATTATTGCATTTCCATTACAATGATCACTTCCTCAACTCCAACCGGATTAAACGTCTTTTTATTTTTTATTTTTTTTATTAATATTTAATTTCAAGATTTTAATTAATTTTAGTGAGGTTTACAAAGCCTTTTGCTCTCTTGGATAAAAGTATGACATCCTATGTTACTTTGGCAACAAGCTATAAATTAGCATTTGTAAATAACCCAAACAGCACAGAATTTTGCATTCCACGATCTAAATCCCCCACCCTCACACATTCTGGCCCTCCATACACCCAGAGGGGCTTATCCGAGACAATGGCTCCATTCCAGGAAGGCAAGGCTTTCAATGAATACAAACCGCCGGTAGGAAGGCAGCATGTGTTTCCAGCGGCACACGTGATCTGCCTGTTTTCCTGAAATCCCACAAGTGCTCAACTTGGCAATAGCAGAAATATCCAGCATTTTCTGATTGACAGGCGAAGGGGAACCGTTTGCTAGGGGTCTACGGCTTTGATGATAAACAAACAATGAGGCAAATTCCATTATACGCTCTGAAAGTATGGACTTTTGAGTAATTAGTGGGTTGCAGATTTTGGCGAATGACACCCAGTGCCAGACTGGGGACGATAAGGCGGCTCTGACACTTTAAGGCTGGCGGCCGGCAATGCCACAAGTGCAGCCAATTGCATCATCAGACTCACCCTGATTTATATAGGGAGATTTTTTTTTTCCTTAAGGTTCTAAGGCTGGGGAGGGTATACTGGCACGAAGTAAAGTTTTGGACTCCCTACATCCATCGCATTTTTCTCTGAACCCCCCCCCCCCCCCATATAGAGCCGATCACAAGATATTGGACCAGGGGGAGCTTGCGGCTTTCTGGTGGGCTCCAAACATTTGACTTTAACAAAGACGTTACAAATACAACAACTGTGATCACAAACAGCCCAAACCAGTGTGCATTCCCGCTTTTAGAGTAACAATAGGAAAGCACATACAGGGTCCATATTTAACTTTAAATCAGTGGACTACCGGTGCACCAAGACCATTAGCGCCATTAAACATACAGGAAGAGCAAGAGCCGCACACAGGCAAACCCATGCTCCCCCTCCCAGTGTTTTGATACAGAGTCGCTTACCTTAGTTACCCCGCCGGCAATCCCGTGTGCAGACCTTCCTGCTTAATGCCTGTAAGCGCCCAGATCCTGGTACATGAGTGCGGTGTCTATGGCTAATATAGCGCTCGCAGAATGTGCCTTACGTATAATAGAATAGAAGCCGGTCTGCCGGTAGATTGCGTACTGCTTACTTAATCCTGACCATTACCATTTCACACGGCCCCGCCTACCTCCGGAGAATGCCCGTCCTGATGCCCCGCCTATCGCCGGAGTTTGCCTGCCCTAATGCCCCGCCTATCGCCGGAGTGTGCCTGCCCTGATGCCCCGCCTACACATATGCTTGCTATTGAATAATGAGGGGAGATCCGCTTAGTCCATGCGGGCGGCTCGTTGGAGGCGGCAGTGTGATTGTTTCTACTGCACAGGGAATGTTGGAAGTCTAGTTTAGTTCTTTATATATTTCATTACGGGCCGTTTTTGCAAAGCGTGCAAAGGTCACTGCTTTGTCCTAGATCATGTAATTTGCCTTTTAGGTTAAAACCAATCTACATCGGTCAGCTGTTTCTGTATCGATTGGTAATAAATCAATAGTAGAATTGGTCAATATTTTTCGCATTTTATACACAAGCTATTTGGTGTAAAAATCAGACATTCTGTACAAAGTCTTTGCCGTGTTTACAAATTTAAATACTATTTCATACCTAAAGGCACATGCAAAATGAGGGTTGGTTTCATTTCAGCATTCAAAAATAATAATCTTATTACACATTTTTATGCTTTGTCTGGGTGGCATTAGGCTTGTGCCTGGGTAACTTGGGGAATGTATGGAATGCCTAGGCATGCTATGGAATGCATTGTTTGCAGGCAGTGTTCTGCTAAAAACCCAGGCTATTTGGTGTTATTTGAAGTGTGGCCGAACTTGGCTGACGTTCCAGATACTTTTAGGTGGTAGTCAAAGGGATGGCCCTTTATATTGAGAACCAGGGTCAATTGCACCAGGCTGTGCACTCAAGAAGGTCCTCGCATGTGCCCATCTACTTACACAACCACTACATGATTATAACCCACACCAACACTAACGTAAGCTTTCAGTGCGTTTCCGCTGTGATAGTGATGCATTTGTTAGGATTTTAGTCCCCTAAAAAATGACAACTGTCATTCTAGTCACCTTATAATAATGCAAATGCCAGACCAGGGAACTGCAAAAGTTCGCCCTGGTCCCTGGTAACAGCTGAAGGACATTATTGTCTTTTCAAGAACAGCAAGCTTGACCTCAGCATGCATATGACACTAGAGAGATCATAGACAAACTGTTACATAACATCAAGGAGGAAATATGATAGGTATATCTGTCCAATCCAAACAAGTTGTTGTGCTTGTCCAACTGGATGTGGAGACTTGTGCCCAATTAGGGATAGTTGACTTGGCCGCCATACTTGTTTCATGAGTAAGTCCAGCTTTGGTTTTCCAGTAATTTAGAATACTACTAGTTTGATTGACAATGGACAGGATCAAAATCCAGTTATTGGTTCAGACTCATAGTATGATAGGAGGAACCAGTGGAAGTCATTATATAGAGCAAAACAGGCCACCACCATAACTAACCATCGGTGGAATAACAATATGGGTGAGAAGAGATGCAAATACCTCATGTCTCAAGGGGCCCAGGTGTACTCTTATACCTGGCAGTCCATTGAGAAGGTGGAATATGAGTGCAAATAATGTGTTCTTCTGGACTCCTCATAATCCTAGGAACACCAGGAAGTCTCAGGAATGTTTTATGATGATGTCATATCTTTATTGAGCTGTCTGGGAGAATTTGGAGGTTTGTGCTGTAGAAAGAAGAGAACCTGGAGGTTTTTTAGATGCTTCTGTGGTCCTAATCCAGCACGTCTGTGTTGCCAGACACATTTAACAATTTCACAGCTGCTCCTTACATGTCAGCATCTGTAAAACTTCCCAGCTGACCTTGTCTGTCAGTATACTATGCAACTTCCCATACTCATGCTAGCCCTGATTCAAAAGCAAATATCCTAAAATAAACACCAGTTGCTTTTAGTTAAGTAGCAAAGACAAATGTAAGCTCTACAAAAATATGCAAATGCTCTACTTTCAGAATTTTAGCAGGAAGGCACTGCTATCTTTCAAATCACAACCTGGAAGAGATGGAAGGTGAGTTTTTGTAATGCAATTTAGAGAATTGTCTATGCTTCACCGCATGTAGCGCACCTTAAGAGCCAAGTTACTTCACCCATGAAGCAGGGACCCAGAGGGAGGACTGGCACCTTCTGGCCCAACATACACCCTAGAACACTCACTCTCTCTAACTCATCACAGCCCTACCTTGACGGGAGCTTTTCTTTATATCGTATATTGACATACAATGGGGTTATATAGCACCACATTATGTGACCCAACTGTTCCCCCCACTGCGATCGAGTAATAGCTCCCCTGGGCCAACTTGTCACTGCAGGGAACCTAAGTATTCAGTGAAGGCCCAAAATTGGCTGATCTGTTATATGTGAACTATACATTATATATACCATATAAAAAAGTCACATTGCCCTAAGTAAGACAAACCACCATTATAAAGTTATATCATGTTATTCAAGTTCAATTACTAGATCATCCATTTGTATTATAATCCTATGAACTGCAGCTATTTTCAACAGCCACAGACATTACACACTTTGTAGCTTTATGTTTCACAGTATTATAGGACCCTTATTGTTTTTTTGCATATTGCCTAACACTCCAGAGAGACACGTTTGTTTTAAGGGGTATGGATAATGGTGTAGCTAGGGCATGGGGCTTTACCAAGATGTTTTATGTGACCTGTTGACCTATTCATGTAAGTCATTTAGAAGAATATATTTTATTTATGCAATTTAGAATGCTTTACAGTTTCTGTATAGATTATCCTGATTTTTAGACTGTACAATCTTGTGATACCCAGCAAAGAAAAGAGGGGCACCAAGGGAGGAAAAGGGGACACAGGAATTTGGGTCAGAAAGAGTGACTGTCCCTCCTCAAGAGGTAGGTCTGGTATCCTAACAGAAGATGTAGGAAATACATATGTATCTGTGAGACAGGTATATCCTAATGTTACAAAATTATATTACCAATAAGGAATATGTAAACATGTGCAGTGACATTTTTAGTTGTGTTTAAATAATTCCATTGCATTAGTGCTTAGGACCATTAAAGACCTAAATCTACCCATTTTGCTGTAGTGGTGGTGCATGGGCCAATACTGTGGAAAATGGAATAATCTAGATTTAAGGTTTTGAGGCACATTATTCACACACAGGTGTTATTTCCATTTAGCGAATTGATATCCACATATTTTTATATTTAGCAACAGCCTGAAGAACACATTCATTTCTTTCTACCCCCTTTGAGATAAAGAGCTTAAGTCACTTAACCTCCTTGCTGCCCCTTGACATTTGAAATATTTTTCTGAAATTTAAGACCTTGTTTCATTCCAAATAGTTGCTCCATTACCCCTGACCCACATGTATTCCATGCAGAACAAGAAGGAAAGTGAGGACAACAGATACAGGACACCTTCCTAAACACCGTTGCAGTAATGTGTATTATTTTGCAGATGGTTAACCTAGAGTAGAGCTTGAGAATCTGCATCACAATCTTTAGAACCAACTTTAATCCCCTGAGCACCAACTGATGCATCTGGGGATGTTGGTGGTAGTGTAGACACAAAATAGTTTTACTATATTGAGTCAACTGGGTGCGTATATTTTAAATCCTTTTAAAAGGCACAGTTTAATGTCCCTGACACCCCGATTAAAGAAGAATGGAGTACTCACATAGTACTTTAATATGCATTCTTCAAAATGAAAATAAATAACTAAAAGACCTACCTGGTCTAGAAGCTGCAGCTCATTTGATGCAGCTGCCCTCCTTCTCTGTGGTCTAACATTTCTGGGCCAAACACATCTGCAGGCAAAATAGCTGGGGGCCAGGGAAAAGACAAATGCGTTGTATTTACGAAAAGGATGCTAGGAAAACTGGGAGCACCAACACAACACAAAAAGGGGTCACGTAAGGTTTAAATGCATATGATGGCTGGGGTATCCCATTAAGATACAATAGAACATTGGAGCTTGAATATAGTATATAATATGTTTATTGTATATGCCTAGAAAAAGTGCTAATACGCAATATAATGATTGACAGCATCACCAAGAAAGAATGAGTTTAAAGCACTTTAGGAGTAATATGCATTCTTGATAAAAAAAACAAAAAAGCTACTTACAGTGGATATAAAAAGTGGATATATCTATACACCCCTGTTAAAATGTCAGGTTCTTGTGATGTGAAAGAATGAGACAAAGATAAATCAGGTCAGAACTTTTTCCACCATTAATGTGACCTATAACGTGAACAATTCAATTGCAAAACAAGCTGAAATCTTGTATAAACTCAATAACCGGGTTGCATAAGTGTGCACACCCTTAAACTTATACTTTGTTGAAGGACCTTTTGATTTTATTACAGCAATCAGTTTGGGTAGGAGTCTATTAGCATGGCACATCTTGACGTGGCAATATTTGTCCACTCTTCTTTGCAAAAGCGCTCCAAATCTGTCAGATTGCGAGGACATCTCCTGTGCACAGCCCTCTTCAGATCACCCCACAGATGTTCAATTGGATTCAGGTCTGGGCTCTGGCTGTTTTATTTTGTGTGCCAAACATACCTTTTGGAATTATGGCCAAAAAGTTCAACCTTGGTTTCATCAGACCATAACACATTTTCCCATGTGCTTTTGGATGACTTGATGTTTGTTTTTGCAAACTTCAGCCAGGCTTGGATGTTTTTCTTTGTAAGAAAAGGCTTCTGTCTTGCCACCCTACCCCATAGCCCATTCATATGAAGAATACGGGAGATTGTTGTCACATGTAGCACACAGCCTCTTGTAGGCCTCTTGTAAGCCTCCCTGACCAGTTTTCTTCTCGTCTTTTCATCAATTTTGGAGGGACGTCCAGTTCTTGGTAATGTCTCTGTTATGCCATATTGTCTCCACTTGATTGTTGTGCCATTTTGTCTCCACTACATTGTAGCAGATTGTAATTTCTTCAGTGTTGTCACATGAAAAGATATAATAAAATATTTACCAAAATGTGAGGGGTGTACTCAGTTTTGTGAGATACTGTATGTATATATATATATATATAAATATATATAGATAGATATATATTATTATTATTATCTTTTATTTATTTAGTGCCAACAATTTGCGCAGCGCTTAATAGAATACATATATTCAAGGGGCATGACAAGATGAGAATTGACAGACTAAGACAAACCGATACATTAGGTGGAGAGAGCCCTGCTCGCAAGCTTACAATCTTGAGGGAATGGGGTGCCAATATACAATATATATATATATATATATATATATATATATATACTGTATATACATATTCATCTGTATATTATTGGAATAGAATTTACTAACAGGTTGTCTAACCAGTCATACAATGCATGTCAGTCTAGAATCAATTAATGTTTAAACCACTAATCCTTAATTGGTCACAATCCCAAAGGGGTCCATAGCCAAAGACCTGGTAGGACTGGTTGGACAGCAATTGTCTGTACTTCTGATTGCTTTATTAGTTTGGACTAGTGGATAATAAGGATACATTTACTTTTTCAGTTATAATCACGCTTTCTAAAACTCCCTTGTTTCACCCCCATCCTATATAATGGCCAAAAAAATGGAGCAATAATTTGGTAAAAAGCAGAGAAATAATGCTGAGTGATACTCACAAAGCTAGAGTACCTTTTATATTAAAAAAAAAATGTTTCCAATGCCAGCAAAATCTTGTACTTTAGGAGTAATAAGCTGTTTGTTCAGAGTAGCCAACACTGTTTACTAACAGACAATGATCTAGTTGCTGACAGTCACACACTGCTGCCGCAGCTGGTAACTCAATTTTTTACCAGGATCGAAAGAGGAGATACTAACTAGACAGTTAAGAACCAGGTTTCTGTGCAGGAGCAATGAGAAAGTATCACTTTGAAATCTAGTCACAGCTGAGACTCCTGGTGACATCATGCCCTTGTGTCTACAGCCTAACACCAACTGGTGTCAGGTACAGAAAATGATGTCAAGAGCAGATGAGAAACACATTTTGTATTTTATCTGTACAGTCATTTGATTTTATTGTGGAAATATGTTTTTAGCTGACATATCATTAGGGCTTTTGGCTGCCTTGACCCCTGGGCTGAATGGTGTCAGCCGCTGGTATAATTCAGCCGCTGGTTGGGAATTCAACCGTTGGCCAGATAATGTTGTCAAATTCCACCAGATGAAGATAGAATTCCTAGAAGTGAAAGCCAAATGGCATGTAGTTACCTATTTGGAATTTAAATATTTATCTGCATTCCTTAAAGAACCTTTAACACCTTAAATAAATGGAATGTGTTCAATTGTGCAACCCCAGAGCTCTTTTGTGAGATTTTGTATGTGGGCAAGGATGTCTATATATATAAAGATATGTGAGCATGGATATCTATGTATAAGTGTATGTGGGTATGAAAATGTATAAGTGTATGATGATCGTAACGGGTTCACCAAGAGAGCTGAATTAACTCCCAGAGATCACCCAGATGTATCCTCCTGTTGTCCCCAAAATCACTTCCAGCACCAGTCAGCATGCACACATTGGAACCCTGCTATGTGTACCCAATAAGTAGACACACCTACCTTGAATTGAGTACAGCAAGAATGAACATTTTATTATTGTAAAACATAGCCTCATATATCCACAAAATCGCATTAACATAGATAAACAGATAGATGTATACAACCCAACCTTTAATTTCCCTGGCAGCAATCCTATTGATTGGATTAGTTCCTACCTGTGCTATCTTTGTTTGGCAGCCAGGTTGGAGTACCTTGGGGCCCTGTATGATAGGTCATTCTGTCACAGTGATCATGAATATGTATGTATAAATGTATACAATCATGAATGTGTATGTATATGTGTGCATATTCATGCATGCCTATGTATAAGTGTATGTGAATATGGTAGTTTATGTATAATTGTATGTGATCATGCATATCTATGTATAAGTGTATGTGACCATGGTGTTGAATGTATAAGTGTGTCTGAGTATGTATGTGTAAGTGTGTATGAGCATAGATGTGTGTGTGAGCATGTATGTGTAAGTGGTGTTAGATGGAGTGTGTGTTAGCATGAGTGGTGTGGGAGGGAGTATGTGTATTACAATGGGTGTGTAGGTGTGTGTTAGTGAGTATGAGTGTGTTAGCATGTGTACATTTGTGTGTTTACATATGTGTGCCATAGTATATGTTGGAGGGAGGAAAGGGGCGATGATGGTACAGACAAACTGGTGGCAAAGGTGGCACAGGCAGGCTGTTTGGGGCCACTGACAAGCTTGAGCATAGATGGCACCGGCAGGCTGTTTGGGGGGACTGATAAGCTGCCTGGGGCAAAGGTGGCTCTCACAAGCTGCTTAGGGCAAAGGTGGCACTGTGAGACATGTTGCTTTGCAAAGTTGGAGCCCCTGGGCAATTTATTTTTACACAAGGGCCCTGCGGTTTCTAGTTACTAGTCAGCTTAGGCCAGATATGTTGTTGCTCATAGAAAGTAACAAAGGGTTTCCCCATCAAATAAACTATATTATGTTTCTTCCTTCATAGGGTCCATAAAGTGTGTAAAGTAATTAAAGTGGTTTTGTTCCTGTATAAAGTATAGTTTTACCTTTACTTCCATGCCGAAGTTGTTCTTAATTATCTATCTAAATGCAGCCATACAATTAGTTTCACAAAGCCACAAGGAAACCTTTTTTACACTTCAAGAAATCAGACAACAGCTCACAATCAATCTTGTTTGTCAAGTGGGCTTTAAAGTTGTTTAGATAATCTATTGACACTGAGTCAATTCAGAGACAATTAAATGCTCAAAAAAGGGAAAAAAGGAAACAGTGATTCACTAATTTGGTGGAGATGTGGGCCCTCTATGCTGGCGGTTCACAGGACAGATAAATCCCAGTATCTGAAGGTAGATGTACAGAAGGTCAAATATGAGGTCATAAATAAGGCAATGGTCAAGGTTACTCATAACAAAATGGCAGAATACAAAAAACAAACCAAAAACAGAAGCTCAAAACATAAAGAATACCGAGTTTCTATTCCAAAAGTCAACAGAACTATTGAGCATGGAGTCATTTCCTTTCATCTTTACTATTATTATTATTTTTGTTTTTTATTTAAGCGCTTCTTACAACACATATATTCAAGGGGTATGACAAGACTAGAATTGACAGACTAAGACAAACAGATACATTCTTACTTGCAAAGATTGGGGTACTTTGACATAGTGGATAGCTAAGCAATGTAGGGTAGACTTGTTTATTTGTTTTCGTACAAACTTTATTTTTAACGGAAATTGCCTATTTTGTGTGTCTGTACGAATCAATGAAAACGTGGACGTTATCCGACTAAACTAGCGAAAACTTATTCTAATGTAGCTGCCATTACAATCCAGTTTGGTGCCATTACAATCCGTTTTGATGCTCCTTGATGAGGACAGTGTATAGGTAGAAAAAGCAATAGTCTTCAGTAAAGTTATAGCTTTAGCAATGTTTTTGTTAGGAATAGGCCCTATTTGAGACCCAGATGCAAGCTAGGAAGAGTATGCTGGCATTTCAAGAATGTTCTGCCAATGAAAATTATATATATTATAAATCACTTGATGTTTTTATAGCTTGTTACAGGTGACATTTGTATCTTAACATATTAACATTTAAGAAAATATCCATGTGCCCCTTCTTACCAGAGAGACAGGTAAATGACCTTATTAACATAAATTCTAAAGAGAATCATGAGGAGAGTTATCCTCAAATGGGCTAAAAAGAATTCCATTTCCTGCCCGTTTGCTTCAGACAAAAATCAGGGGTGATTTAAAATTTGGGAATGTAATTTGTTGTCCAATAACACATTCACTGTTTCTCGTGCTCTCTGAATGTCTCCCACCTTCCCTGGCCAAAGTTTACACTATCTGTTTTTGCAGCTATCTCCATTTTTATATCTGCCAGTTTTACCAACCTCTCTCCTCAGAAAGTTAAGAAGAGTTTGTATATAGTATACTCTTTGCAACCATGGGGCAATAACTTAAGAATATGAAAACATGGTGGGTTCCTAGTTTTTTGGGGGGAAAACTGCATGCATTTTCTAAGGCAAATACATTTAGAAACATGAATAGCCATTTAAACTTTATGTGGACTATATCCAGAGATGTATTAGTGGGCACTGTGAAAGTATTAAGCAGACCTTTACTGAATTGTTTATTAAGAAGCGCTAGAGTGACATTCTTAAAAAAACATGATGGGATCAGTGTATCACCTTTCTTGTTTTGTTTTTTTTTTTGTCTGAAAGGCATTGTATTAGCAACTTACTTGAGAACTTTCAGGGTTAGACCAGGAGTCACTGGATACATCACTACTATCCTGGGTCTCAGGGTTAGATTCCCATTTCCCTGGGCAGAGAAGAGGTATTTGGCCACGCCCATATGTTGCATGGCTAAACTCCCCCACACACAGCTAGCCCTGCGCCCAGAAGAGGGAGAGCTCCAGGTAGCCTGCACTGTGATATGATAGGTGTCACTGTTCCCTCTAGCAGAGACTGGCATTTAATGCAGGGTTTATTTTGCACTGATAAAATCCCCACCAAAGCCACTTCCCTATCCCTAAATCACATTTACACAATGTGGTCACCCCAGTTCCAGTGGAAAGTGCAGTTTTCCAGCACAGAATGTGTTTTGGGGTGTTGTTCGTTCTTGATCAGTGCAGGGTATAAGGGCTTAATTAGCTTTGACTCAGCTAGTGGTTATTTAAGGCCATGCTATTAACAAAAAGCTATAACTGAGTCCCCAGAGTGAGTCTTTGTTTGTGTGCATACCATTGTAGTGCTTGTACAAAATGACTTATATGTGACA
Organism: Spea bombifrons; assembly: GCF_027358695.1. NCBI lineage: Eukaryota > Metazoa > Chordata > Amphibia > Anura > Pelobatidae > Spea > Spea bombifrons. Next base: position 109,041,446 of record NC_071088.1, read on the forward strand.
GATACAGTAGATGTTTTAAGAGAACCTGCTTGTTATGGTGTCTGTCATTTATTCATGGAACTTCTGTGGGTTGCCTATTTTGCAAAAATTACAATTACCTGTATTAAAATCGGAAATATTATATTGGTTCTTATAGGGATGAGGATGACTTTAAAGTTTTCAACCTAAGTTGAATCTAAGTTGAATCCAAAACAACATCCATATCACATGGAACTTAGTGACACATAGCAGTGAAACTATATCAGGTGAAATGCACACATTTGCTACATAGCTTGTTGGAAGACACACGTGTCTAGTGTTCAAGTCAATAACTAAAATTGATAAGTCAATGCTGGTTATATCATAAAAAAACCCTTCTGATACTTGCTAGTGTATGAGCTGTAGCTGTCTGGCTGTCCTTGTCTATTTTCAACAAGTGCATATCAGCTGCAATGCACACAAATCTCTCTTTATGACAGCGGGTCCGAAAAAATAAGTACCAGAAGTATTTGGTGAAACAGTTATAGAAAGTTGTAGTTAGAGATAGGATTGTGTCTGCCCTGTGATAACGCCTATGGAATCATTGATGAATGAAAAAACCGCCATGAGCTTTTTCACTATGTATACTTTGTGACGTAGTTGTCATTTCCCACAAGTGCTACTTACTGTCAGTTTTCAGAGTTGACTGGAATTCTTTGTTCAATTCTTGTTGTAATAGATCTATCCTTTTGCATACACGGATCCATCAATTGAGAAAGAACTCTTGAGTAATGTAACATATTCCATGATTGCACCTCCAGGTACATCTGACAGAGTGCTCCCCTTCATTCCTCTACTCGCTAATGTATACACTAAAGACAGAGCTAATTTATAGAAAACAGCTGCATATTTTGATCAAAGGGCTTGTGGGGGCTTTTTGGTGCTGCTGGTCTGCCCGCTAGGATCGCTGCTTCGTGGGACAGGTGAGAGGTATGGACCTATCAAAATGCCGGGGCCATAGAGCAATTGGCCAAAAGTCCACTAGGGGGCGCTCATGTATTCCATTCAGTGTAGATAGTAATGCAATCAAAACAGAAAAGAAGATAATATAGTGTAGGTGTACACAACAAGTGTAATTTGCCCTGCGTGTCGTAAATTGCGCACTCACAGTGTTTCTTTTTGAGTCAATGCATCACAGAGGTGGCCTCTAGGTCCATGTAAAAGATGTATACCGAGGGGAAAACCAGAAAAAACTCCAATAGTGTGTTATTGTATATGCGCTAAAGACGCAACAAATGGAGATATACTTACACCAAAGAAGTGTAAAAAATGCCCGTAATTCCTGGTGCCGGTCTGGTCACGTCCGTATATTCCTCAGACTTGGCAATCCACTGGAGGAATGCTCGTGGGTGTGTGGTGTTTCAAACATCCACTATCCACATGAAGGGTTTATTGAAAAGGATATTTATTCCAAAAATAACAATGAGCTGGGTAAATCCCAGATACAGCTATAAAAGCATTAAAACAAATAAAAAGAACTAGTACAGATAAAAGTAGCTAAAAAAGTCCAAATAGTCACTCTACGCGTTTCGCCGTGTGAGGCTTCATCAGGAGTATTTTCTTCTCGTATGTGGAGGTTTTCCCACCTTTTGCCATAGAGCAATTGGTGCAGGGTCCCTAAGAACGCTGGAGCTCCACGTGCTCTGCCATTAATACAGCCCTGCCTAGGCCAGCGTGTTAAGGGCGGAGTGCCCCTTTGCCACAAAATAAGCTTGCCAGTGCACCACTGCTCAATGAGCTAGGTACAGAACCAGCCCATTTCCACTAACTGGGGCTAGTCAGAATGGCCTCCATGGCTTGTTGTACCTGGTGCCGTGCATATCCTGATGCTTCATAGAGACGATGGTGAATGTAGGTACTAGGCGAGCTACCTTGGGTCAGGCCTGGTGTCATTGTCTTGTGCTCTTATCCGTGAAACTAATTCTTATGTGAAATAATAAGGACCACGGCTTTATATGAATTGGAGGTGAGGGGTGCAGGATTGTATTTAAACCATTCCAACAAGTTCTGTTTATTAAAAAGGAGAACGTTCTAGCTTGCAAAAAACCACCACAGATTGCATTTCTGTCTCATGATTCTCACGTCACCTCTTAACCTCAACAGTACCTATTCTGGTGTAACCAACAAGTGTCCTGCGTAATAGTATAAATCTTAATGAATTTAAACGTACCATTGCTACTACATTGGATGCATTACTTTTTAACCAATAATGCTCAAACCCTTCCCAGAGAGAATTTACTGTTTCTGTGATCAACCCTTTAAATGAAACAATAAAATGATGAATCTGTTAATGTTTATTTGCTCTGCATAATAGGGAGAGAGCAATTAATGCTTTGTCAGAGCCTTTAAAGTGTCCTGTCGCCTTCCAGCAACCTCATATTTGGATTCATTGTGGCTTTTTTTCAATTTTAGCATCTGTGCAACAATAAATGGATGCGCCATTATGACTAAACTCAACAAATCTACCACCACCAATCGCACAAATTTGACTGTAGTAATTTGTAGTGCTTTACACAATATGATGTGAAAAACGCTGCAAAGGTTTTGTTCTATTTTGAAATGAGGAAATGACTTGCTTATATTAGTCATTTTGCTCTGTGGTTAATGAAACAGGAGAATTCTGGTAACCGTTATAGCTTTTGACATAATACTGACAAGAGAACCTGTTTTATTCAAACAAATTAACACTTCTTTGAACTAAAATGGACATTATCTGTAATGTTCCCTTATTGTAGTGACCAAGAGTAGGATATGCCAAATGCCCAAAAAATGTGAATAGCCAAAATCCATTTACAAGTACTTGTGGACTTCCCAGGGTAGGCTAGGCATACATAGGAGCAGGGCTAGGCGGCGAGCAGGAAGGGAAGTGGGCTCAGACAAAGAGGAAAGTGACCTGGCGATCAAAGGAAAACAAAACTGTTGTGACGTTATATTTATGTGATTAAACCTTCAAAGGGAAGAATAGAATGAAATATCTGCAATGGTTTATTTGATTGACATACCTGCAGTTAATGTCTTGTGAAACCTACCTCTTCGAGTAGCCAAATGATGTTGGTAGGCGGGAACAACATCATCACTGGGCGGGGCTGGTGATATTGTGGGCAGGGTTTAACCGCTTTATATTTGTATGGAGATGGGAGGGAGGAATGCTCATGGGCGGGGAGTGCGGTGTGTCTAAAAGGCAGAGATTTCAGGCTGTGACTAGTGATGGGAAGTTCGGATCATTAAAGTGAATCGGATCATTTCGACTCGTTCACTGAAATGATCCGATTCATGATCCGAATCTTCAGATCACTCAGTGTGACTCACAGGAGTTACTGTTTTCCAGTAACTCCGTGCAGGCACACTAACGATTGGCCCCGCCCCTTTCATTAGTCAATGAACCCTCCTGCCTGCCTACTCGAGTGATGTCAATGAAGGCAGAGAGTCGTTCAAAGATTCGGATCTTACGGGGATCCAAATCTTACAGTGATCCGGATCTTTGAACGACTCTCTGCCTTCATTGGGATTCGAATCATTCAGATAATATCACCATACTTTTATAAATAAATACATTAATAATCACTGCCCCCAGGATTTACATTCCCCTTTACCTGCAACTGCACCTTAAGCTAACTTTATTAAATTAATTAAATTAACCCTCACCATTAAATTAACCCTTAACACCCCATCAACCATGACTGCCCCTAAAATTAACCCTTAACACCCCATCAACCATGACTGCCCCTAAAATTAACCCTTCACACCCCATCAACCATGGCTGCCCCTAAAATTAACCCTTAACACCCCATTAAGTATAACTGCCCCTAAAATTAACCCTAAACACCCCATCAACCATAACTGCCTCTAAATTAACCCTAAACACCCCATTAACCACAACTGCCCCTAAATTAACCCTAAACACCCCATTAACCATAACTGCCCCTAAATTAACACTAAAGACCCCATCAACCATACCAATTTAATAGGTAATTTATCTGGAGTACATGCAATTAATTTAGGGGCAGTTATGGTTAATGGAGTATTTAGGGTTAATTTCAGGGGCCGTTATGGTTAATGGGGTCTTTAGGGTTAATTTCAGGGGCCGTTATGGTTGATGGGGTCTTTACGGTTAATTTCAGGGGCAGTTATGGTTTAAGGGGTGTTTAGGGTTAATTTTTGGGCAGTTATGGTTGATAGGGGCTTTAGGGTTAATTTAGGGGCAGTTATGGTTGATGGGGTATAAGGGTTAATTTTATGCTGATGACTGAGGGTTAATTTAATAAAGTTAACTGAAGGTGCAGTTATAGGTAAAGGGGGGCAAACTCAGGGGAATCTAAATCCTGGGGGCAGTGAACATTATTAATGAATTTATTTATAAAAGTATGGTATCAGTAATATTCTCTGAATGATTCGAATCTCTGTAAGATTCGGATCCCTGTAACATACGGATCCCTGTAAGATTCGAATCATTTGAATCATTTGAATCATTGAATCATTTGAATCTTTGAATCATTCGAATCTTTGGATCATTCGAATCTTTGAACGACTCTCTGACTCTATGAGTCATCGTTCCTCTGTGAATTAATGAGCTGTAACCTGACCCCAGAGTCTGTGTCTGAGTGCTCTGCAGATGACTCACTCTAGGATGAGGTTACAGCTGCATGATTCACAGACTGAACTGGCACTGCTACAAATGAATCGTTCAGTCTACTGAACCGGTTCATCCGGATCACTAAAAAGAATCGGATCAAATGAACGACCCTGAGGGCAGGAGAAGGGGTGCTTCACCCGGAGTCTCCAGGCAAAACCCAGGGAGCTCCCAGGTATGGTCATAACCGAAGGCCCAAGCCCTTATTGTACAAGGTTGAATGAAATACCCTTATTAAAACAGATCAGTAAATTCAGGTCTAACAACGAGTGCAGACCAGAGAGTATGAGGTTAGTTTTGCAGGAGATCAATAAGGTACTTCAAAAAAGGTGAAATAGGAATGATGATAAATGATCATGTAATACAGTATTTTTCCAGGGACATTTTGATAGCTGCATAACCTGTTGCAAAATCATGTCTTACTGTACGTGCAGAGGGAGTGGATCTTCCTCTTAATATGGCATAAGAAATTTTGATTTGTAAACAATTTTTTATGATAATTTTATCGTTGATGGGTTAGTGTATATTGCATAATATGTACCTACCTATTTTTTCCTTTGCTAAATCTACACTTCAGAAGTGGTCATGTGCTAATGAATATGTGAGTTTAATTATTTAGTTTATAGTGACACCTAGTGATATTTTTCCAGATCAATGAAAGGATCAGGCATTTTCTCACCTTCATCCAGTGCTGTATTTACCTTTGGGGACACCTCTACCACCTCTACGGTCAGCATCTCCGATACAATAAAAGGCGATGCTCGTCTTTAAGAAAAAGAGTGCTGGCATATGATGTCATAGCATCCATGGTAAATAGGCTGGTTGGGGAGATCAAAGATTTCCTATTGTGTAACACACCCTAACTCCTTCAAAAAGCTCATTTAAGCAGGGCTTGTCTCACATGTTGTTACTGTAAGTCAAAATGTTATATACTACATGTTATGTCCTGTCGCTTATTAAATAATAATAATAATCTCCCTTGTAACCTACCATTGTGTGGCGCCGCACCGGGGGGATGTGAAAATCACAACAGGCCAAGGAAAATTATAGTTTAATTTGGATGTGACCGTTTCAAATAGGATCAGAAGCATTGTTCTTTATGTGGACTATAGGAAACATAGTTCTTGGTGACTTGTTTTTTGTGGAATACATACTTAGCACATTGTCTGGCAGAAGCTATTAAAGCAACTATTCTATTTTTTCACATAAAAGGCTGCATTATAGGAGAATATGTAAATATCATTCATAGGTCATATTACTAAATAAGTGCATACCTTAAAAATAGATTAGGAATTAGGAAGTCGATTAACTCTAAAGAAAAATATTAGCACTGATTTTTATTTTTTTTTAAAAACTACTGTAGATAAGTTTTAAATAGGCAGGAGGTCATCATCTGTTATTAAACAATTAAAGATTGCTGTAAAATATAATATGCTTAGACCTATAATCTTACAGTATTAAAATGATAGTTTGTTAAAACAAATAACTAGTGACCATAAATAGGCACTTCTAAACAGCACCCACATTGATATTTTATGCTATTCCAAAACAGATTCCGTTTGTTCTGCATATTATTATTGCTCCACCAGGTGGCGCTATGCATTAGAAGTCGCAAAACTTGTTTGAATAGCTTGCTCCTCACAGCTAATTACATATTTTGTTCCAAACTGACTTTCTTTTCAACTCAAAACAAGTCTTGAGTTTTCCCTGTTTTCCTTAGAAGGTACCTTGTGAATTTTGCTAGCTGAATTTTTTCATATTTGGTATGTAAGGCCATAACCTTAAAAATGGCTTAATAGCCTCTGTCAGTGTTCACCAAGTGCCAGAGGAATGGCTGTTGCTGGCTCCCTGACCAGCTTCAGCCAATCCCTTTTACAGAGAACTACAGGCAGGGTGTCAGATGGCAAAGACAATGTTTGCAAATATGTATGTGGCGAAGCCATCCCTGGAACTGATTTCGGCAGTAATATATAGTGGAGGTTGGGACCCCATTGTATTGTTAATCACTTTGCTGACCCTGTTGTCTCTGGAAGGCAGATTAAGGGGGCGGTTGTATACCTATTGTATCCCAATATCTTGAGTTATGTTTATGTGTACTTTGCTGGCCATGTGTGAGAAAAATAAACCAGTCTTCATTTTGGTCATACCCTACACTGAGTCTCGGCTAGTGACTGGGAAACCGGGGAAAGAGTGTGAGTCCCAGGCTAAGGGAGCACAAGTCAGCGGAGGTAGTCGGTCAGACTATCCAGCTCCGTGAAGTAATATTTCCTGATAATACCTTTAAACCTTTGTCCCTCTAATTTAAGACTGTTGAGACCTCTTGTTGCGGTAGTTTTTCCTATTTTAACTAAACTCTTCTGCTTTATTGTGTGGATTCCCTTTATTTATTTAAATGTTTCTATCATGTCTCCTTTTTCTTCCAAGCTATACATGTTAAGATTCTTGAACCTTTCCTGGTAAGTGGGCCACTCTCAGGTAAAAGTAAAACAATTCACAATTTATTTATATGCAGATCGATGTTTCAGTCCACACAGTTTTATTGAATTCTGCTCTATATATATATGTAGCATTACTGGTCTGAACCAGGGCCGGCCTTAGGGGTGTGCGACCTGTGCGGCCGCACAGGGCGCCAAGGCAACAGGGGCACCTGCCCGGGACTTAAATTAAAACATCGTTTTTTTGTTTTGTTTTTTTTTTACTTTATTTAACATCCTACATGTTAAATAAAGTTTTTTTTTCCTTTATTTAACATGGAGGATGTTAAATAAAGTTAAAACAAACAAAAAAACCCTGATTTTTTTATTTAAGTCCCGGGCAGGGGCGCCAAGTGGTCGCTCGTGAAGTTTTCAGCGACCGCTCGGTGCCCCTCACTCTCCGTGACTCCGTCGCGGTGCCAGCATAGCCTCCCTCTCCCACCGCAGGACTCCGGCAGCAAGGTAAGTAAGGATAGGGAGAGGGGGGAGGCAGTGAGAAGGGGCAGGGGGGAGAGGCGGCGAGAAGGGGCAGGGGGGGCAGTGAGAAGGGGCAGGGGGGGCAGTGAGAAGGGGCAGGGGAGCAGTGAGAAGGGGCAGGGGGGGAGGCAGTGAGAAGGGGTTGGGGGGAGGCAGTGAGAAGGGGTGGGGGGGAGGCAGTGAGAAGGGGTGGGGGGGAGGCAGTGAGAAGGGGTGGGGGGAGGCAGTGAGAAGGGGCGGGGGGAGGCAGTGAGAAGGGGCAGGCAGGGGGGAGGCAGTGAGAAGGGGCAGGGGTGGAAGGCAGTGAGAAGGGGCAGGGGTGAAAGGCAGTGAGAAGGGGAGGCACCAGAGGAGTAGTCCGCACAGGGCGCCAGAACACTTAAGGCCGGCTCTGGTCTGAACTATGGATTTATGAATGAATAATTGTTAGACACCAATATTTTAGGTCGACATGATGATGAGCATTGAATATTTTATATACATATAAGTTTGGTAAAATTAGATTCCTACCTTTATATCCTGAGGCACTCTTGTGCCTGGTTGTCTAATGGAGAAAAAATGATGATGCTTGTGCTACTACCTACACAGACCTCTCATTACTCTTTCATACTTGTATGCATGGGATGCCAGTAACTATAAATGTATGATGTCATATCAAGGCAATAAGCAAATATTCAAAGAGAAGTAAGCAATTTATACTTTTTCAGAGATAATACATGACATGGAGTGTAAGCTGGGTTGTTATATCAAGGCACTAAGCACCGTCCAAGGATTCACTGAGATGTAAGTGATTCATGCCCTGCTTCTCTAGAGTCTGATATTACATATTGAAATCAGAATTATTAATTATTGTTGGGTAGGCTACTTGAGAAAGTATGAGGTTCTGTGTGACAAAAAGCATGTCACCCTACTAAGATCCTGACCCGGGGATTGTGCTATGGTGACCTATAGCCACTGACAAATATATGACTCACAGAAATATACATAGTTGTGGTTTCTCTAGACTAGTATACCTATGATAGATTTAGAACCAAAAATAATACATTAGTTTGGTAGTTTATGGTCTTCACATTTATACAGTACACGTTCATGCAAAATGGGTCAATGCACAAACTAACCAGCAAAAGGGTCACTGGGTTTTGAAGAGTCCCCAGAAGAACAGTTCCTGAAAAGTTTAAACTAATGCAAAGTAAATCAAGTAATGAAAACAAACACCGCATAAAAGTGTCCATTTCCTGGTAATAAAACCACAGCAGGAGCAGCAGCCAGCTACCACACTGTAATTATTGACATGTGCAGTCTTGCTGATTGCAGATGTGATATCAGACTTTGCAGAATGCTTGCATGAAATAAGTTTTGATGTAAGGAGACTTTAGTGGGTACAAGGAGGGTTATTTAGAATCCACCCTCTTTGGACAGCTTCCCAGAGAATAGAGTTGGCCAGAAAGAAGAACATTTCAGCACAGGAAAAGAGCAACCAACGGGAAGTGTATGGAACAATACTGTGAACTCAGAGAATTGTGACATTTAATATTGGAAGAAATGTTCAGACCAATACAGGCAAGAAAATGTGGGCTTTTTTTTGCACTTTTCCCATAGGGATACTATTTTAAGTAACAGGAGATGATTTATGGCATGGTGTTTCATGGGCAAAATACTACTCCTAAACATATATTCTCCAGAAGCATCATTTTCGGGTCTAGAACTTTAATTACTTTAATTACCTAACATAACACCTAGTTTTTATTTAGAGCCTTTCCCCCAGTGTGACTCAAAACATAACAAAAGAGAACAAATTAAGAGCAGGTGCCATATCACATCTTACGACATAAATATGAAATATCTACATGCCACTGGCCATGTGCACACCGGGCAAATTCCCAGTGGGCCATTGGCTGACAACGCCCCACACCCACCCAAACTGCCATATCCTACAGTTGGCCGCATTTACATCACCAGGATCATTAAAGTGCCAGGGCCATCCTGTCATCTCCAGTCCGGCCCTACTTTGTCATATCTGTTGAATATAATTAGCTTTTAGCATTCTGGACGGTGCTCCATACCTCTTGGGCTTTACAGCTCTAACATTCACAGTAATAAGTATATAAGCATCAGAAAATCTGATTACAAATGTTATATGTAATGTTAAACAAAATGTATGCAGTTAGATAATTATCAATATGTCACAAAGTCATGTAAAAAGTATTTGAAAAGCCATACCCAGGAATAGAAAAGTATCCCCTTTTTGGCCATTTAAAATCTTGACAACCATGGTACGCTATAGCCCTTTAACTACTCAAAACAGAACCAGATGAACAACTGAATCTGGTGTAATTGTTCACTACAAGGAGGCAGAAATTAATGTTTTTGCCCTTACAGTTTTCAGTACTGAGTGTGCTTACTTAATATTTGGGACTATCTTTTGTTTTGGGAACTGATGCCCTTTTGATGCTATCAAAGCCAGTATAATAGCTTCTGTGAAAGAAATACACAGTGACTGGTGTTCTGTCATACAAACTGGAGGTATTCTGTTCTACCCTCTGTCTACTTTTTGGATATGTGAGGAGTAAGTAAAGTGGGCAGGAAAAGGAACCTATTTCAAAAATAATGAAACACAATAATTCCTGCTGCATTAAATTAAAAAAAAATATATATTTAGCCAGCATGACACAGGACTGATCATGCCATATATATGGTATATGTCATCTTGGTTCAGCATCTTGATTTTAGATTAAAACGTATGTGTTCTTTATACACAGAGTTTGTGTCTACAAAGTTACATGCCCATTAAAAGAATCTATGCAAAGCTAGTACTGTCATAATTGCTGAACAAAGCACACAACTATCAATTTTCATAGTGATCACTTAATGAAGAACACTTCCCTTTTTATGAAATTAACCATTTTTTGTATGCGTTGTCAGGTGACTTTATTATGATAGCAGATAATATCCCAAGGGATATTTTTATGTACAAGTTAATATGAGAATGTTCAAGAAGAGCATCCTTGGTGGTATTCCTGTTTGCTGACCTAGACACCAGTATTATGCTGAGTATATGAAGACATGGCATGTAGTCGGCAAGATGCTCTTGAGGTTGCCCACAATGCTGAGCAAAATACTTACTGTAGCATATGGGTCACAACTGGGAACAGAATGACTAAATACAACAAATTAAGGGAAACCACATTTGAGAACCCACGGGTTGCAGTACCTTGTCATACATGTGGTTCTGGAGTATCTCCTTCCACTCCTGTATTGGTAAAAACAAGAGATCAAGTTATGATGTCTATAGAAACACTAATTTTGGCATCTTCATATGAAACATAAAGAATTAAGTGGCATCCAATATGTAGCAACTGAATTGCTCCTGGGAAACTTGTGATGACTTTATAAATGTAGGACACTGCAAGGACATCTAGTAAATGCAAATAAACTGGTCACTCAGTTTCAGCCAGTGTCATTCCTTGTACGGTGTATACAGATACATAGAATGTCCCCGATATCGCATTCTATACTGAGATGGTTGTACAGTAGATGCATACACTCACATACGTATATCTATAGTTTTTAACAGAGTGTTAAAAGCGAGACAATAAAAAGCTCTGCAGATGATAAGTAGACACAAAGAGGAAGAGAGAATAAGATGGAACATGCTGGGAAGTAGGAATTGTGGAAAGAGACAGGATCAGTGGGGGAAGGGAAGCTGAGAAAGGGGAACAGAAGTAAAGAACAGGTTTATTTGCAAGAGCTGTATTTTTAACCCCTCATGAGGTAAGTTGTGTGCAGATGTTTTCTCTGTCCTTTATTCTGCTTTGATTTTTTTCCATAGTCTGCTTGTCTTGGGGTGTTGTCAGTTTCAGTTTGATATTGGATGATGGGTCAACTCACCTCTGCTTTATTCTGTTGGAGTGACGTAAATTCCATTCATCTCCAACATCAGTGGCTGCTTCATTTTTACACTGACTCTCAAATAAGTTACACTAACACACACTCTCACACTGTATATGGAGACTCCTCACATTCTAACAGTGTATGCTGACAGCACCGCTACTCTAACACTGTACACTGGCACACCAAACTGTATACTAACACACACTCAAACACTGTATACTGATACCCCACATACTCACTCTAACACCATAGACTAACCAGGGCTGTAAGTAGAAATCACAGGTCCCCTGTGTGAAAATTACCCCGGGGTCCATCAACCCCACCAAGCAACATCTGATACTTTTGCCCCCAAGTAGCTTATCAGTGTCATCCTAACACTCCAAACACTCTGCATGTGCCATCATTGCCCTGAAACAGCTTCTCTGTGCCACCATTACCCCAAAACAGCTTGTATGTGCCATTATTGCCCCAAACAGCTTCTCTGTGCCTTCTTTGCCTCTTGAACACATAATACACATACTCACTAATACACATGTACACACACCAGTTATATATATACAAATTCATGCTCATACACAAACGCAATACATGCACATCCACGTTAACACACACACCTGCATGCTAACACACTTTATCTCACACCACTTATACATACATGCTCTCACACACATCTATGCTAACAGTCAAACACTTACACATTCATGCTCGTACAAGCAAATGCTTTCACAGACATTCATGCTCACATACACTTATACATAGACAGCCATAATCAAATACACATATACATAAGGCATCAATGCCCACACACACTTATACATAGACACTCATGCCCACATGCACTTATACATAGATATTCATGCTCACATACATACAAACATATATACCCCTATATACGCACAAACATCATGGCTTACACTTGCCCTTGCAGCCACAAACGTGCTTGCCCTTAGACACACTTGCATGCACCTAACATACAATTTCAAAACACACTCTCTTCCCTTTCTTGTTATTTCTCCCCTTATTCCTCTTCTTTCTCCTTATCTCTCCTCTTCTTTATCTCTCCCTATCTCTCTTATTTCTCCCCTTTCTTGTTATTTTGTCCCATATCTCCCCTTTCTTATTATCTCTCCCCTCCTTTCTCATTATCTCCCCTTTCTCCGTATCCTTTTCTTTCTTCTTAACATAGCGGTCACGTGGTAGGAGCACCAGGTCTATTCTAACAGACCTCGGTTTCAGTGCTCCCTCATGGTGTTGGGGCACTACAGTGCTGAGCACCAGAATATGACATCATAGTCTAAGGGAGCAGTAAAGCAGTGGTCTTTATACATACATCACTCTCCCCTCATTTTGGGCCATTGAATGCAGCATTAAAAACATTGTTCCTAGTACTGCCAAATACCCAAATCTTTCTCGGAAACAATTATTTTATCAAGTAAATGTTTGCCTTATTCATTATTTTCCCCAAGAATAATGATTAATTGTCATATGACACAAAAAAGATTGTTGCCATAGAAACTAAAAAGGCAGCTTTAAAGTATTTTGTGATTTAACCTTCAGAGGAAAGAATAACATGACAGATCTGCTAAAGGGTTTTTTTTAGCAATGTTACGTGACCCTGCACATTTACCACCATAACATTATGACCACTATCAGGGGAAGTGAATAATACTGATAGTGTTGTTATCATGGCGCCTGTCAGTGGGTGGGATATATTAGGTAGCAAGTGAACATCTCATCCTCAAAGTTGATGTGTTAGAAGCAGGAAAAATGGGCAAGCGTACGGAACTAAGCGACTTTGACAGGGGTCAAATTGTGATGGCTAAAAGACTGGTTCAGAGCATCTCCAAAACTGCAGCTCTTATGGGGTGTTCCCAGTCTGCAGTGGTCAGTACCTATCAAACATGGTCGAAGGAATGAAAAGTGGTGAACCGGCGACAAGGTTATGGGCAGCCTAGGCTCATTGATGCACGTGGCCCATGTGGTTAAATCCAACAGACAAGCTGTCGTGTGTAAAGGCAGTGTATGTGTATATGTGTGTTTATGGGCAGGTATGTGTAAAGGCAGCATGTAACGGTAGTGTATGTGTATATGTGTGTTTATGGGCAGGTATGTGTAAAGGCAGTGTGTAAGGGCAGTGTATGTGTATATGTGTGGTTATATGTGTAAATGCAGTGTAAATAAAATAACCTCTGTTAAAAAAAGGTGGGGGCACAATTTTCCGTTCTTGGCTGGGGTGCAAAAAGAGCTAGCTACGCGCTGGGAACAGGACCGTATCATAAGTGTTAGAGGCTAATACAATATATTGCAAGATCAAGGACTGATTAATGAGTCTCTATCAGGAAAAATGGGCAGATTTCCATGATTATTTTTCTTGGTTTACAAACTGATAATAATCCAAAAAATAAATGCCCGGCCCAGGGGATGCCAGACAACTAAAACTCCTTCCCCTCTTTTAATCTACAAAGGGAAATTTCCATGATCAATGCTCAGCACGCAATAGGCCATTAAGACACCGCCCGGCGAAGCCAATCAGGGGCCGGCTTTCATGTCAACTTCTGCGGACTTGCTCGCAGGCATGCGAAGTTTGTTCTGAGGCAGGAAACAGGCTTGTGAGGAGGAATCCATGGTACCTTTGTGCAGGCTGCGCGCCAGGATATTCAGCAGGGGGAGGACATGCGCCCTTTGCCTGCATGCTCCACAAGGCAGGAAACCTACAGGAAAGAGCTCAGTGCTGCTGCTTGTGCAGCTGCTGCAGCTGCCTGACTCTGCCGTGTCTGCCCCGTACTGTACTCCTATACATACAATCTCATTCCGCACACGGCACTAAGGAGCAGGAGAGAAGATGGCGACTCTGGGAAACGAGTCTCAGCCTTTCTCTGCCCTCCCAGCGGCTACTACCCTACTCCAGAGCCAGTACCACCACCTTCACCACCAAAGTGCCGGCAACGGAGTGACCAACTTCAGTTTAAATCTGCCGGTCAACCGGGGTTTGGAGAGAGCCCTCGAGGAGGCTGCGAACTCCGGTGTCCTGAATCTCAGTGGCAGGAAGCTAAAGGAATTCCCCAGGACTTCTGTGAGTCACGATCTGTCGGACACCGTGCAAGCAGGTAATGGCTTTAACCCCTGCAGCGCCGCCGAGCCTGTGCAGCTAGTCGTGCGTCTAGTCTTTAAGCCGCAGAGTAGTCTATGGGCAGAATAGTCGTGTGCGGTACTCATCGTTCCTATTGTTGCCTTAGTGTAATAGTATGGGTAGTGCCAGGGACTGGCAGCCCTGCTTTGCATCAGTTAACTATCGTGGTTTCCAAAGGGGTTCATTGAATCTTTTTCATTAGCCCATTGATTGTGGTTTCGGAAGCATTCCCCGTTGATCGGCACCGGTATGATGAATAAGCATTGATCTGTCAGTGTCTGCGTTGGGTTTACAGAGTACACATCATACGTGATGTTTTGTGTTTTTTGGAACGTAGATTACAATCTATATGATGAGGCTGAAAAGAGAAGTTTTGCTTCCATTTTTGGCCTGGCCATTAGCTCTTGTTTATGGCTCCGTGTGCTCTGTGACTCTCCAGCAGTGATTTATCGGGTGGCTGAAGCCAGCTAGTGCCTGGTGCTGTGATGGTGTCAGGAGCAGGCTGCAAAGAAGTGTGCTCTTCAAGCTGGAAGAAATCTGTGCACTCTGATGATGCTTCTCTTTACAGAGTAACCTAACTTACCCAGGAATGTGGTTAATAAATATCCCGACTTTAACCTCTGTAATACCAGGGAAATCTGCATTGCAGGTTATTCTAGCTAGTTGTGCAAGGGCAACTACCATCAGGATGGAGATGTCTGCATGTGCATCCATATGTAATGTTCTTTATGGAGGCTGTATATGTTTTGTTTTTTGGGGGGGGGGAAATAACATCAAAGTATATTATTGAGAAATAGCCAGCCTCTGTTTATCATTATTCCCAATGGGGCCTGCATAGTTGCCTCAGTGCTAGTGAATTGTGGTAACAATGATTTAATTATTGAGATGGTGGGAAGTAAGTGGAACAGCCTCCCACCAGATTTTCTAGAGGTTAACACAGCGAGGGAGTTTAAACATGCATGGGATAGGCATGAAGCTATCCTGAATCTAAGACAAGACCAAGGACTGATTAAGTTGCAAATCTTTACGTCAGAAAAAAATGGGCCGACTAGATGGGCCGAATAGTTCTTATCTGCCGTCAGATTCTATGTTTCTATATTTATTTTGTTACTTTTGTAATTATTTAGCTATAAAGGAACACATTCAACAATATAGTATGATGTTTTATTTTTGTTGAGTATTAACCTATATTGTTACATATTAACTGTTTAAACTCTGCATTATCATTTAATAATAACATAACATTCTTCATACAATAAAAAAAAAAAATCTCCCTTCTTTGTATGCTTGGCAAGCTATTTCCAACATCAATACATTAACACTTGACGTCTAAGTAGACAGAACTTGCAAACATCGCCCCACCGTATATTCTGTGTCTGGGGTTGTTCACTGTAAAATCCTCTCAGTTTTCCTTTTTTCTTCTTCCTTATGTCACATATTCACTTCCTTCTAAGTCTCAGTCATTGTTTGTTGACTCTTGACATCCTCTGCTGCACCTCACTTGACTCTGTACAGTGAAAACGAAAACTGTTTTCTGGAAAAGTCAAGGGGGTTTCCATAGACTCCAAGGTTTTGTAACTCTTTGCGTGCCTTGGAGGTGTGCAAAGTTCATCCTGTGTAGGGCTGCAACTAACGATTATTTTAATAATCGATTAGTTGGCCGATTATTTTTTCGATTAATCGATTAATCGGATAAAAAAAATTAATGTAAATTTTTCATTTATTTAAAATAATTTACTAAACAAATGATGTTAACTACAAACAGCAGAATAATTTCTTGTCTTTATTTCCCAACCAGCCCCCCAATATATGCACATTTGAGCCCAGGCTTGCTACGCTGCCTCCCAGACATGCCATGCTGCCCCCCCACATATGCCACGCTGCCTACCACAGCACTCCACGCTGCCTCCCACATATACCACACCACGCTGCCTCCCACATCTGCCACTCCACGCTGCCTCCCACATCTGCCACGCCACGCTGCCTCCCACATATGCCACTCCACGCTGCCTCCCACATCTGCCACGCCACGCTGCCTCCCACATATGCCACTCCACGCTGCCTCCCACATCTGCCACGCCACGCTGCCTCCCACATCTGCCACTCCACTCTACCCCCACATGCCACTGTGCCTGATATGCCTTATACCCCCTGAAACACCACTCCATCCTCCCCAGACATGCCACCCTGCCCTCCCCACATATGCCATGCCATGCTGCCTCCCACATCTGCCACTCCACAATGCCTCCCACATATGCCACGCTGCCTCCCACATCTGCCACTCCACGCTGCCTCCCACATCTGCCACTCCACGCTGCCTCCCACATCTGCCACTGTGCCTGATACGCCTTATATCCCCTGATACCCCACTCCATCCTCCCCAGACATGCCACTTCTCTACCCCCAGATATGCCTTATACACCCTGATACACCACTCCGTCCTCCCCAGACATGCCACACTGCCCTCCCCACATATGCCTTATATACTGTATATGCCTTATACCCCCAGATATGTCACTTCACTGCCCCCAGGATTTAGATTCCCCTAAATTAACCCTAAACTCCCCATTAACCATAACTGCCCCTAAATTAACCCGTAACACCCCCTTAACCACAGCATCCCCTAAATTAACCCTAAAGACCCCATCAACCACAGCATCCCCTAAATTAACCCTAAACACATCATTAACCACAACTGCCTCAAATTAACCCCAAACACCCAATTAACCACAGCTGCTCCTAAATTAACCCTAAACACCCTATTAACATAACTGCCCCTAAATTAACCCTAAACACCCAATTAACCATAACTGCCCCTAAATTAACCCTAAACACCCCACTAACCATAACTGCCCCTAAATTAACCCCCACCTCCCCTAACTTTCAGTAGCCCAAATATATATATATATATATGTCACACCAACTTGTGTAGTGCATACATGGACTTGCTACCTAGTAGAGATGGTATGGCCAATTTCAGTATTGGAGGGGTTAATTTGATTGTACAGGCCAAAAGGCCAAATGTGGTGCCAAAAGGTCTTGTGAGATAAATTTGTCCTTTTGAAGCTCGGACTCCAACCGGGCCTTCTACGGGGTGTTAGGTCCTGCAGTGGAGCTGCCGTTTTGTCTAGGTTCAAATGTAGACGACCATATGCCTGTATCCCCTCATATATAATGGATTCTTTGATATGCTAAGTGACCACTAGCAGTCAGGAAAACCATTTCATATCCAGGTCATATCAAACACATATCAATAATAACTTATATATTCATTATCATACCTCCTTGTGTGTATACCTAGAACGGGGAAAGCACACCCTACAAAAAGAGTACAAACATGGCAGCGCCACTTAACCAGTTTGGAAGGAATTGTGAAGTCTATGATGTTTAGTCATAAGTAGCTAGTGTGATATATCTATGGACTTCACAATTTACAGGAAATTCATAAATGTATGAATTATGGCTGTGGCGAGCACAGGAGGGACGATAAAATGAATATAAATTATTTGGACTGATATGTTTCCACCACACCAGGGGGAGGTCACCTATGGTACACCTTCCCTCCGCTTATACCACCTCTGGGCCGGCTTGGAAACTCGAGATGAACTGGGAAAGTGTATAAAATTAACGAGAGAAGATGGGTCAGTGTGCTTACTAGGGGCCAAGATCTAATTTTGAGTAAGTCGCCATCTTTCCTTGCCGGAGCCCTACGGACAGAAAAACTGTTACTTTACCATTCAGTGAGTAGTTAGGTTTTCTGTAATTTTCTCCTTTTTATTTTATCTGTTTGGTGTAAATCTGTTTATCATCTTTTTTGTATGCACTGTGATTTTTTTTATTCATAATAAATATTCCTTTATTAAGTTCTGCCTTTGTCTGGTAAAGACTCACGTTACCTGAAGAGACCGTTTTATTGGTAATTTTAAATCACATAATTATTGTGTTAAAATATACTGTGTGGGTTTTTATAGTCTGATTCATTTGGGGTACCAAGACACCCCATTTCTAAATTGTCTTGGTGGTGGCAGCGTTATTTTGATATTTGCTATATCATTATAGTTAATCGCGGGTGGTATTAAGGGTGGATATTGGTATTTTTATCACTATTTCCGGTCTAGTGCAGACAGATAGTGAATTTTAGCCCTTTTACCACCAGAACCAAGTCACGCGCACGCTTGGAGTAGAGTGCGTTCGTGACAAATTGGTGGCATAGCGGTGGGATAGTTAAAGATTTTTTCCATCTTTTTCGGTACCAGATTTCAGTGTTGCTGGATTTGCTAATCCAGACACTAAAAAGAAATTGTCTCTCAATTTCCAAAGGCTGAACTCAGTGCATACTTAGTATATTTACACCTCAACAGTCCCCCCGCCCTCTTTGTTTTCTTTTCTTTTGCTATCATTTGTTTGGGCCGGCGTGATAAATGGAATACCAAACACAGTCCAAGAGTGCTCTGGAGCAACGTTGCCGTGAACAATGTATTCCCATCCGGGGAAAATCAAAGGATGAACTTATCCAAGCGCTTGTGGACTATGATATGCAACAAGCAGCGCAAAGTGATGCTGCAAACACTTCTGAGGGAGGCATGGTCATACGGGAGATACCTGCAGCTGATGTCGGTGACGTGCCAAGATCTGGAGATCCCTTGGACTCTTATCTGCAAACTGTTTTCAAATACGTGGACCCAGCAGATGCAAACCTCAGACTGCAGCTTATCCTTAAATATCAGGAAGCTGCAGAGCGCCAGGCTGAGAGAGAGACTGCAGAGCGCCTGGCTGAGAGAGAGACTGCAGAGCGCCTGGCCGAGAGAGAGAGGGAAGCTGCAGAGCGCCAGGCGGCAAGAGAGCATGAACTAAAACTGGCAGAGTTGGAGAGGTTAAGTGCCTCACCTATCAGTGTGGTTTCAAGAGACTCTTCTGCATCCAAACCACGTGCAGAGAATTTTCCCACTTTGGACAAAGATGGGGATCTGGATGTTTTTCTGCGCAGTTTTGAAAAGGTTTGCAGGCAGTACCAATTGCCAAAGGACCAGTGGGCAAAGTACCTCACCCCTGGTCTCCGAGGTCCTGCGCTGGAAGCATTTGCAGAGCTACCAGCAGAATCTGACCAGGACTATGAGGCAATTAAGGCTGCACTGCAGAGACGGTACAACCTTACCCCTGAGGTGTACCGAAAGAAATTCCGGACTTTGCAAAAGCGTTCCACCGAGAGCTACACTGCAGTTGTGGGACACCTGACGACGGCATTCCGGCAGTGGATTAGAGGGCTGGAGATTAAAACCTTAGAAAGCTTGGAAGATCTAATCATCAAGGAACAGTTTTTGCAGCTGTGCCCAGCCAATGTACAAGAATGGCTGCTGGACCGGGAGCCCAAGACAGCACTGGAAGCGGGTGAGCTGGCGGATTTCCACACTGCCAACCGAGCACAATCGGACCGGAGCAGAGGTTTTTCTACAGGAGCATCCAGCTGGAAGACCACTACACCACGGCTTCCCACCACCCAGTCTACTGTACCATCTTCTATGTCAATTTCTACCTCAGGGAGAGGGGGAGCTAGTGCCATTTCTACGTATGGGGATAGCCGCAGGTGTTTTATTTGTAATAAAGTGGGGCACATTAGCGCTACTTGCCCGGAGAAAAGAAATCCTACGCCATCCACAGGAGTGGGTCACCCCTCAGAATCACCCTCTTCGGTGTTGTTCGTCTCCAGCGCTGAGAACACCCCCAATGTGAATATGCAACCTGTGACTGTGGGAAACAAGGTAACTGTGGGGCTCAGAGACACGGGGGCAGAAGTGACTCTTGTGCGTCCAGAGCTAGTGAGCTCTGAGGACTTTATTCTTGGCAAGAACTTAACAGTGCGGGGAATTGGGGGAGTACGTCATGCAGTGCCAATGGCACGAGTATTTTTGGATTGGGGAGCGGGGAAGGGTGTAAGAGATGTGGGGGTATCAGATAACATTCCTACTAATGTGTTACTGGGTACTGATTTGGGTAGGCTGTTGTCAAAATATATGCCGGAGGATGACACTTTTGATTTATCCAGGTATTCTAGGGGCCCTACCATAGAAAGGGCAGTGTATAAAAATGTACCAGGGCAGCCTCATGGGGAGAGTGGGCAGAAAGGTTGTGCGTGTCTGCCTGTGCTAGAACCCAGAATGTCTGAGGTGCTGTGGGAGAATGTGAAGGTTTTGCATCACTGGGAGGGAGGGCAGAGCGAATCTGTGCCAGAACCAGGGATGTCTGAGGTGCCATGTGAGAATGTGGAGGTTTTGCATCACTGGGAGGGAGGGCAGAGCGAATCTGTGCCAGAACCAGGGGTGTCTGAGGTACCGTGTGAGAATGTGGAGGTTTTGCATCACTGGGAGGGAGGGCAGAGCGAATCTGTGCCAGAACCAGGGATGTCTGAGGTGCCATGTGAGAAGGTGGAGGTTTTGCATCACTGGGAGGGAGGACAGATTGAATCTGTGCCAGAACCAGGGATGTCTGAGGTGGCGTGTGAGAATGTGGAGGTTTTGCATCACTGGGAGGGAGGGCAGAGCGAATCTGTGCCAGAACCAGGGGTGTCTGAGGTACCGTGTGAGAATGTGGAGGTTTTGCATCACTGGGAGGGAGGGCAGAGCGAATCTGTGCCAGAACCAGGGGTGTCTGAGGTGCCGTTTGAGAATTTGAAGGTTTTGCATCACTGGGAGGGAGGGCAGAGTGACTCTGTGCCAGAACCAGGGATGTTTGAGGTGCTGTGCGAAAATGTGAGGGGGCCACCCTGTGAAGAAGGGCAGAGGGTGAGTGAATGTTCCTCTGTGTCAGGATTAGCTGGTTCCCAGGGTCCTGTATGTATGCATCCTTGGAGTGGAACAGGTGGAGTGACAGATGTTTCAATCATAGCTGTGGTAACCTGGCAGCAGAATAGGGAACAAAGAGAGGGCTTTGGTGCACCCGTGCCCGTATTCTGTGGGACTACGAAGTCAGGACACAAGGGAGAGGGTGAAACTGGTGACCATTCTGTTATCCCTTACGCAGGGCCTACATGGTTTGGGAAGCCAGGGCGAGACACCCTAGCTACCCATCGAGTAGATTTGTTGGGGCTTATAGCTATACCGAGCCGCATGGAGAACCAATCTGTTACTAAGGGGATGGACTATGCCCCTGGGTACCCTGAGACCATGGCCTTATCCTGTAACAGAGCAGACAACGTAGCCGATGCTTTGAAAAGTACCTTCTGTAGGGTGGGTTTTCCCAAAGAAATACTTTATCTTAGCCGGAAACTGTTACCCAGGGAAAAAGTAGGTAGGCGCAGAGATAAGCTTGTGGCTTAATCTCTGGGCCACCATCTTATTTGGGGGAGGTGTCACACCAACTTGTGTAGTGCATACATGGACTTGCTACCTAGTAGAGATGGTATGGCCAATTTCAGTATTGGAGGGGTTAATTTGATTGTACAGGCCAAAAGGCCAAATGTGGTGCCAAAAGGTCTTGTGAGATAAATTTGTCCTTTTGAAGCTCGGACTCCAACCGGGCCTTCTACGGGGTGTTAGGTCCTGCAGTGGAGCTGCCGTTTTGTCTAGGTTCAAATGTAGACGACCATATGCCTGTATCCCCTCATATATAATGGATTCTTTGATATGCTAAGTGACCACTAGCAGTCAGGAAAACCATTTCATATCCAGGTCATATCAAACACATATCAATAATAACTTATATATTCATTATCATACCTCCTTGTGTGCATACCTAGAACGGGGAAAGCACACCCTACAAAAAGAGTACAAACATGGCAGCGCCACTTAACCAGTTTGGAAGGAATTGTGAAGTCTATGATGTTTAGTCATAAGTAGCTAGTGTGATATATCTATGGACTTCACAATTTACAGGAAATTCATAAATGTATGAATTATGGCTGTGGCGAGCACAGGAGGGACGATAAAATGAATATAAATTATTTGGACTGATATGTTTCCACCACACCAGGGGGAGGTCACCTATGGTACACCTTCCCTCCGCTTATACCACCTCTGGGCCGGCTTGGAAACTCGAGATGAACTGGGAAAGTGTATAAAATTAACGAGAGAAGATGGGTCAGTGTGCTTACTAGGGGCCAAGATCTAATTTTGAGTAAGTCGCCATCTTTCCTTGCCGGAGCCCTACGGACAGAAAAACTGTTACTTTACCATTCAGTGAGTAGTTAGGTTTTCTGTAATTTTCTCCTTTTTATTTTATCTGTTTGGTGTAAATCTGTTTATCATCTTTTTTGTATGCACTGTGATTTTTTTTATTCATAATAAATATTCCTTTATTAAGTTCTGCCTTTGTCTGGTAAAGACTCACGTTACCTGAAGAGACCGTTTTATTGGTAATTTTAAATCACATAATTATTGTGTTAAAATATACTGTGTGGGTTTTTATAGTCTGATTCATTTGGGGTACCAAGACACCCCATTTCTAAATTGTCTTGGTGGTGGCAGCGTTATTTTGATATTTGCTATATCATTATAGTTAATCGCGGGTGGTATTAAGGGTGGATATTGGTATTTTTATCACTATTTCCGGTCTAGTGCAGACAGATAGTGAATTTTAGCCCTTTTACCACCAGAACCAAGTCACGCGCACGCTTGGAGTAGAGTGCGTTCGTGACAATATATATTACATACATATATACACATATATATATATATATATATATATACACACATACACATTATATATATATATATATATATACACACACACACACACATTATATATATATATATATATATATACACACACACACATTATATATATATATATATATATATGTTACTGTGAAAGACCGAAATTGGTGAATGTCGACTTTCACCGGTGAATGTCAACACATACCAAATACGTTGGTGAAAGATCGAATATTTCATTTCATGATATGATATTCGGACACTCACCGGTGAATGTCGACAATCACAGATATGCTCTGGTGGAGGTCGAAAAGAGTACATTCGGACCCTCACCGGTGTATGTCGGAGACAAATAGGCGACTGGCTGTCTCCCGCTGCTGTCAGTCCGTATGCCAAATCCTTTGTTCTGCTGTCAGTCCGTATGCAACTCCCGCCAAATCCTTTGCTCTGCTGTCAGTCCGTATGCCAAATCCTTTGTTCTGCTGTCAGTCCGTATGCAACTCCCGCCAAATCGTTTGTTCTGCTGTCAGTCCGTATGCCAAATCCTTTGTTCTGCTGTCAGTCCGTATGCAACGTTTGATGGTGCGAGTAACGTTTTCTACATTTTTTACGACACCCTTATTTATAATCAATGGATACCGCAGTGAATCGTGATCTTTTTCTTGAAAAGTTAAATGCATTAATTGCGGAAAAACGAGAAGACAATTGTTTTTATTTTTCTCAAGAAAAGTACTCTAAAATACTTTCTGAAGTGGTTTCTGCTAAAACTAAGTGCAATACACCTTTGGATTACAGACGATTAAAACGTTTTGATGTTTTAAAAATTAATGATGAAGAGAAGTTAATTGTACCATTAAAACAAGGAGACACGAATATCCAGTATTATGTTACCAATGAGGAATTGTTCAGTATACTATATGAAACTCACACCAGAATAGGCCACGGAGGAAGAACACGTATGCTGAAAGAATTGCAAGTTAAATACAAAAATATTACGTATGAAGTTGTCATGTTGTATTTAAATTTATGCAAACAGTGTCAAATGAAACACAGTGCACCTAAGAAAGGTATTGTTGTGAAACCAATGGTCAGTTCTGAGTTAAACTCAAGATGTCAAGTTGATCTGATAGATCTAATTCAGTAATCAAGTCACAACATTCACATAGTCGCTTGGTGTATGTCCAGTAATCCAGTATGTCCAGTATGTCCAGTATGTCCAGTATGTCCAGTATGTCCAGTAATCAAGTCACAACATTCACATAGTCGCTTGGTGTATGTCCAGTAATCCAGTATGTCCAGTATGTCCAGTATGTCCAGTATGTCCAGTATGTCCAGTAATCAAGTCACAACATTCACATAGTCGCTTGGTGTATGTCCAAAATAATTGCTAAATACCCTTATTTCTTACTTACACCGGCCAATGTCGACATTCACCAAGTACTAATGGTGAATGTCGGAGATTTCTATTTTCTTCTCCGTATTTCAGCGGCGATAAAATATCACAAGGGTGATAATAAAAGGATTCAATTATGTGATTAGAAACTTATTTATTGCAACAACTGAAACTATTATGACATTTTGAATTACACAGAAGTCCCTTGCTTTTGCAACTACATTAACTTATTTATTGCAACAACTGAAACTATTATGACATCTTGAATTACACAGAAGTCCCTTGCTTTTGCAACTACATTAACTTATTTATTGCAACAACTGAAACTATTATGACATCTTGAATTACACAGAAGTCCCTTGCTTTTGCAACTGCATTTATTTGTGGAACACTTCCTTTTGCAATGACAGCGTGTATAGCCTTGCCCGCCGCTTCTCGAATTAGCTGCAGCTGCTTCTCTCAGCGAAATTTCTTGAGCCGAAATCTCATTTATGGAAAGTAACTTTTCTTTACAAATTACGAACTGGTTACGTGTGTAAAGCTGCTTGAGGGTACCATTTTTATTTGCCAGTTTATAGAAGTCGGAGTCTTCTATCCCAACAACAACCGCTAACACATTTCGGCTATCTGTACGACCACGGTCGACATCAGGCACTTGTATTCGTACACTATCGCCAATTTGAGCAGGAGGAAATTGTTTTTGTGAGGTGCGTAACATTTTGTTTGCTTGCAGTACAAGATTCTCTTTCGCGGCCGCTCTTTTTCTTGAAATTAACTCGTGTTTTCCAGTTAGAGCTTGATGTGAAAACGTAGTAGAATGCAGGTCCTCTTCAATATTTTTCCTTGAAATATGGTTTTCCGAAAGACCACCGCACAAATTTTTTTCAGACGTATCAACAGTTTCTTCATGCTGTTTTTCGGTTTCACAAGTATTGGCAATTTCTTTGAGTTGTTCTTCGGTTTCAATATTTGCGATTAGTTCGCTAGGCAAAAAAGACGATGCTATGCCTCTTTTAGCCTTAACGCCAAACATGGCTTCATAAGGACTTTGGCGTATTCCTTCGTGGTATGTAGTGTTCTTGGCAAATTGTACAAAGGGTAAACCATCTGACCATTTATTTGTATCGTTATCGTTCATCCATGCGGATAGCATATTCTGTATATCTTGATTGGCCCTTTCAACTGAGCCTTGTGTTTGACTGTGACGAGGCTTTCCATGGACTATCTTAACATCTTTCCACATAGCGCATAGTTCGGATATGACTTGATTACTGAATTCTCTACCATTATCTGATTGCAATATTGCTGGAGCACCAAATGTTAAAAATATTGAAAGAACGTGATGCGCTACTTCTTCAGCTCTCTTAGTTTTCAAAGGTCGTAGCTGGACAAACTTAGTTAAATGATCTTGGTAAACCATTATGAATTTATATTCGCCATCGCTGTTTGACTGTAGATCTATCAGATCAACTTGACATCTTGAGTTTAACTCAGAACTGACCATTGGTTTCACAACAATACCTTTCTTAGGTGCACTGTGTTTCATTTGACACTGTTTGCATAAATTTAAATACAACATGACAACTTCATACGTAATATTTTTGTATTTAACTTGCAATTCTTTCAGCATACGTGTTCTTCCTCCGTGGCCTATTCTGGTGTGAGTTTCATATAGTATACTGAACAATTCCTCATTGGTAACATAATACTGGATATTCGTGTCTCCTTGTTTTAATGGTACAATTAACTTCTCTTCATCATTAATTTTTAAAACATCAAAACGTTTTAATCGTCTGTAATCCAAAGGTGTATTGCACTTAGTTTTAGCAGAAACCACTTCAGAAAGTATTTTAGAGTACTTTTCTTGAGAAAAATAAAAACAATTGTCTTCTCGTTTTTCCGCAATTAATGCATTTAACTTTTCAAGAAAAAGATCACGATTCACTGCGGTATCCATTGATTATAAATAAGGGTGTCGTAAAAAATGTAGAAAACGTTACTCGCACCATCAAACGTTGCATACGGACTGACAGCAGAACAAAGGATTTGGCATACGGACTGACAGCAGAACAAACGATTTGGCGGGAGTTGCATACGGACTGACAGCAGAACAAAGGATTTGGCATACGGACTGACAGCAGAGCAAAGGATTTGGCGGGAGTTGCATACGGACTGACAGCAGAACAAAGGATTTGGCATACGGACTGACAGCAGCGGGAGACAGCCAGTCGCCTATTTGTCTCCGACATACACCGGTGAGGGTCCGAATGTACTCTTTTCGACCTCCACCAGAGCATATCTGTGATTGTCGACATTCACCGGTGAGTGTCCGAATATCATATCATGAAATGAAATATTCGATCTTTCACCAACGTATTTGGTATGTGTTGACATTCACCGGTGAAAGTCGACATTCACCAATTTCGGTCTTTCACAGTAACATATATATATATATATATATATATATGTACATATACTTACAGTTAGATGAGTGTCACAGCCATGTGGTTCTGGCCTGGAGAAGGAAGGGGCGGGGCCAGTTGTCACAGTGATTACAGGGAGGGGGAGTAAGTAGGAGCTGCTGCTGTGAGACGGTGAGTCAGACTAAACGGATTATATAATGAGGGGGATTTTTCAGAGCGTTTGCTCTGAAAAAACCCTCATTTTATAATCGATAATAATCGATTCAACTAATCGATAATGAAATTCGTTGCCAACGAATTTCATTATCGATTATTATCGATTTTATCGATTAGTTGTTGCAGCCCTAATCCTGTGGCACACAATGTGTGAATTGTACAGATATACATATGTTGTCATCAGAATGTTTTATAGCTATACAGCTTAACAGAGTTGATATTTTTGTTTTTGTAATCATTATGTACGTATTATCAAGTTCTACACAACTACCTTGAAGTTAAATAAGACACAGCAAAAGATTGGCAACACAGTGTATAATGTCGTGAACTTGGGTATCCAGTTGTTAGTAGTGATGTCATAGCTCTTTACTATAGCCTGAGTATGGTATTTTCAAATAAGCAGTTGCAAGAAACACCTTGGACAAGCATGCACAGCTTAGTTGTGGCATTTTAGACTTTGTGTTGACTAGTAGTAGTCCTTGCTTATTAGGTTAAAAGCTTTTATTGTACAGTTTTATCTCTTATGACAAAAAATAATCCACTTTGTTGTGTATCACTCTTCATGGGAAATCCATCTTGGGCACATCATCATTTGTTAAGTAGCACAAAGATGCATGTTTGTGATATTGAAGGAGACACAACAATCTTTGTTCTTGTACTACCTTGTATGACATTTCAATGCTACGTGGCCTTAATGTAATGGAGCAAGTGCGAAAGTCCTGAAAAAAAGTGTTATGGTGTGCCCAAGGAAGACGTGTGGCTCCTGTAGAAAGGAAGCGCACCGTATTAGTTAACTGTTAGTATACTCAACCTAAATCATTAAAGTTGATAAATGGGGAAAATGATTTTCTTTTGTTTATTCATGCATCCTTCAAATTTTTTTAATTAAATTAAAGCTATTTATTTGACAAGCAAAATCTAAATGTCACTACAGCTGGATAGAGCGGATATGGTTTTTCACATGATCAATGTGAAATGCTACAGTGTTCACAATTTTTAAATGTATTTATGTTTTAAACACATTGTCCCCTCTATCGACTGAACATGTTTTTGTGTGGTATGTTCATAAATCACTCCATACTCAGTTGAAGAAAGAGATTTGTTGAGCTGTGAAATACTAGTAAGCCCTTGATCTCCTTCCAAGACAAGAGTAGAACATCCTTTTTTTGTAAGATTGCAGTGGGCGTATGCTGATTAATTCCTGCACACTGCGAGAGAGTGGAAGACTCCAAAAACATAATGGAAATAATAAGATTGTTCGGAACCCAAGGAGGAAAAACTCCATGAAGTACACAGGAGCTCCTGGTGAAATATAATGGTTTGCCATTGATGTTTAGGTTCTTCCATGTCCAAAAAATGATAAACACAGCACCTAAGGTGGTGTTATATTTACATAGAAGCAATGTTTTAATGTTATGCCTTTCATTTCTTGCCTATTTATATATTTACAGTAAAGGTGGGATGTCTATCATCTCCTGTTAGGTGGCAATTGCCCCCTGCCCCACAGGCCATCCTGCTCCTGTAACCTACTACTGAATATTAGGAGGCAGCTATTTTGCTGTAAAGAGGCTTTCTTTCCCAGATCCTACATGTTACAGTTTTATATATTAAACAAATATTTGCACATGTTTACCCTTTAAAAACTCTGCATGCATACCTTGAAGGAAAGGTGATACTTTTTCAAGTTACCGTATATCTTCTCTATTGTCAAACTGCTGATTGTTGTTGGTTAAGGATCCATAGTACAGGACGTTTATTAGATAATGCTTGCTGTCCTCATAGCCTTCCTTCAATTTTTTATTAAAAAATAATTTTCTTTTTGGGAGTGAAATACAGTGCTGTATTCCATAATGTAGGTTAGCGTTGACAAAAACCTTGCTTTGTTCCAATAACCTTTTTTATTTTTACCTGCAGACCTGGAGACTGCCTTTGTTGTTAGTAGTGATATTTTGGATGACTTTCCCTGCTTTAACGTTATGCTGAGCTAATACATTATGGCAATTCTAATGAACTCTGTTTCTCCATATACTTTAGTTAGGAGTGTCCGGCAGGGTGATTAAGACTGAGCCATTCTATTGTTTACCAGAGGCAGTCTGATAAGGAGTCTGAGTGTTTGTCTAGTAGATTGGACTGAGATAACAGAGCTAATAGCTAATATGCAGCTACCTGAAAACATTATATATTTTGCAAAAACTAGAACTCTTTTATAAAAATAAGGGAACAACAAAATATTTTTGAAAATGTACTTCTAATCAGAAACTTATAATAGAAACAGTTTGTGGGATTTTTCATTTAAACTAATCTGCCCAAACAAAAAGCACAATGTATAGGTAGAAATAAATTAATAAAAAATATAAGACTAATTACCGTATTGGCTCGATTATAGGCTGCACCCTTAAAGTTTGGTGCCATTTTAAAGAAAAATGTATTTTTAAAGAATAAATACACATTAGTGGAATGGTAAAGCAGTATTTTATCTAATGAACAGGAATACATGTATTTTAACATTTTTGGTATCTACTATGCAGTCAGCATAGGTTATATATAAACAGAAATCTGGAGAACCAATAGCCATTGTAAGCCCCCCCCTTAATTTATTCTGCACCTTACTTATAGATATGCCACTCTGCCCCCCCCAGACTTACTAATGCATCCCTAGACTCCCTGGTGCCTAGTGGGGGAAGCCAGTGGAAGTCTGCGCGATGGGCGTAGATAACCTCTGCTCGCCACTTCCGCTGGGGTTTCTATTCCGGCGTAGGGCTAAATGAAAAAGAAAAAATAAAACACCTGCCCGGCACTGCATTACAATATGGTAATACTAATTTTAGTTTTATGTTTCTTTATTATACCTGTTTTTTGGTGTGGGGTGTTTTAGCAGGTTCGGGAGGAGAAAAATTTAAAAAAATTTTTTTTTACATCATTCGATATGGGATTTATTTTAAGATGGTTTTAGTGTTTGGGAGAAATATACAAAATAAAATCTATTGTTCTTTACATTTTTTTATCTGAACATTAGAAAGCAAATTCTAGTATGTTGGTAATGAAGAGGTTAACCAGAACTTCTCACAAACCGCATTTGTATAATGATCACTTATTAATCCAGCTAAAAAAGTTGATCATTAATGTAGCCTTCAGGGAATTACTTTAACTGTGTTCATTATTTTAACAACTGGGTTTGTTAATTCAATACCTAGTTGAAGAACTGTTAAAATACTTCTGTAATCATGGTTAATAAGAAGAGAGAACAATGAGTAATATCCTATAACTTGATCAGTGTATAGTTATGATTTAGTTAGTTGAAACCAGTTTGTTGTTTAAAGTTCACCATCATTAAAAGGTTCAAAATCAAAATATTTTCACATATATATATGTTTATATATTTATATATAAATATGATTTATTTAGATTATATGTTTCAATATTCTGAAAATAACATTAAAATTTGCTGTCTTATAACTTAGTTCCTGAGGGGGATGCAAAGTGAGTTGTGAGTCCCTTGCGAAATAATTAAAATAGTAGGGGAGGGGGGTTAATTTAGAATAATACAAAAACCTACTATAAAGAAATAATAGGGCAGATGCCTTCCATAGTCTATAAACCTAAAGCTCCTTTCCCATTGAACAGTTGATAGGAGTGATGGGATGTATATTGGGGACTATACTAAGGTTTTAGTGCCCTCCGCAGTACCACACATTGTATGGGCTAAAGGCTAAATACATCTGCCTTGTATTGATTAACAGGCTGCCGTAGGTCCCCTGTTTACTTTCTTCCGGTGAATATGCAAGCTGTTTTGCTCGTTTTATCATGCACAGGCATGGAACCTCTGTCAGTTCTGATCAATCCTGCTATACTTAAATTGACTGATAAAACATGCTCCCTGATGCATCTATATAGAACTTTCCATTAGATTTTCATCGGCAATTATAAATTGAATGCAGTGTAGCCTACAGATAAAAAAGTACTTGCAGAATTCCGATATAAGCACAAGAGACTTTGGAAATACTATAATCATGAGGTTTTCTTTCATAATCGTCCAACATTTTCATTTTCGGAAAATCCAGTTTGTTCATCTGGTAGCCATAGAAACAAGAAATAAAGGCATAGAAGAAGTTCAATAGGGAATTTGAGACTAATAGATGGAAGAAAGATGGTCACAATTAGCTTAGAGTAATAGGGTTAAGGATAGTAGTGGACTGGTTAAATTATCCTAATTAAGTTAATTTAAGTAATGATCTTAATTACATCAAAAACTTTAGAGTTGGCAGACTGGGATTGTTTTTTATTGTGGCGTGGGTGCACATGCCCAATGCTGGCAAGCGGCAAGACAGGCAGAGGCTGCAGCCCCAGGGAGCTCAACAGAGAGGGCAGGCAGAGGGGAACGTCTAGCCTTATTTATCTCCTGGTCAATGACAAGAGGGAAGGGCAACCTTGTTTTGACCCCTGCAGCACTGTAAAGCACTTCAAGACTTTCATGCCAGTGCTCAGTAGTTCTGTTGCCTCTATTAAAGTGAGCTTGTTCACGTGCTGTTTTAGTTGTATTTCTCTTTATTAATATTGATTATGACCGTGGCTTGGGTTTAACTGTGTGTGAACTTTACTGCCTGCCTACCAACCTCTGCCGGTCTGTGTATAAACCTTGCCATCTGCCTACCGACCGCTGCCTGCCTGCCTACCTGCCTTGGGCCTTATTCCGGCCCTCGTGCTTCTTCAGCTCTCCTGCTGAGTCTGTGGTCAGTGGTGTTCTGGAAGTGGTGCCTCCCTGCCTACTAGCTCCAATTCACTCCGACACCCTGCCTTCTCCGGCTGTTTGCTTCCATGTCCCTGTCTCCTTTTCCGCTGCACTGCTTATTCCGCAAAATGGCGGAGTTGCAAAAAAAAGAGAGCCTTTTCTTTTTTTTTCTTTCAATAAGATCCAGTTTGGGGGGGGCATCATATGATCAAGGTGGTCTTATAATCGGCAAATATTGTAGTTTCTTAAAGTTCCTATATATGTGGCATTGCAATTAAAACACACAATAAGGCTTCAGCAAGTGGTCCAAAATCGTTAAATTGGAGCAGCCCAGAGGGTATTTGCCCCATGATCCCTTACCAGCCCTCCCCTGGTCACAACTTGGTAGATTTGGAAACGTTATTTCCAGTTTCTTATTTTGGGACTTTTGTGTGCATATTGAGAGTCTTATGTTACAAAGGAGAGGGAAGAAGGCAAAGGAAAATTGCTTCCTTGCTGACAAAAGCAATGCAATTTCAAACACTTCCTGTTTCTTCAAGACACAGAAAGGTTTACAGATTTATATTTATCGGTATCCCAAGACGTGTTACAATATAGGTGCTACTTCTGCTGTAAACATTTTGCCTTTAATATCACAAACATATTTATGTGTCTCACCTCCAGCTTTATGTCTAGACAAGCTTTGTTTTATTAAGCAAGCCTAGTCCAAGGATAAGAAAACAGAATCCTATAAACATGTGATTATACAAGGGTGGGGATGTTTTACGAGACTTCACTCAAGCTTGGGATGTGATCAGGGTTTCCTGTGACGAACAGCAAGGCCCCTAAAACAACAGCTTAAGGATATTTATTCTTTTTTTGTTCCGATGCTGGTTACATGAAACTACAAAAAGAACGTAGCCATACTGTGGTTGTATTTGAATTCAAGTTCTTAAATGTTAATTTAAATTGAACACTATAGTAGCAAACCTTAGCGTATCCATCATTTTATACTTTAATCAAAAGGTTTAATCACATAAAAATACACGCTCAAAAGTTAAATGTTTTCAGTTTTATGGCCACGATCAGTCAGTGCCCGTTTTTTTTGTGTCATGTGAAATGACACTAAAGCGGAATCTAACACTGTCAGTTAAGTGTTACCTCTAAAAGTAAGTTTTTCACAATTATTCTCAAGTGAATTAATGCCTGTCGATACTTGTTCCTTCCTCCTCTGACAGTTTAGGAACCAGCTATGTCCATAAAACTGTGTCCAATCCTCGCTTGACAGGATCCGATATAGCTGGCTTTCTACACATTGCAGACCCTCTTGCAATGCACCGAGCCCCCTATGCCTGCGTATGTGCACCGCCAGTACATGCGTGAGCATAAGATTATCCTGAAAGGATAAGGACTGATTAAAGTCTGAGTCTTTACATCAGGGAAAATGGACAGACTAGATGAGCCAAATGGGTCTTATCTGATGATAAAATTCTATGCCTCTATACCTTAGCTCCCATAAGTTTCTTCTTATATTATCTAAAGCATGTGAATAATGTTCCTCCCTATTGATATTTACATTTTGTGTTCTCAGTTTCTAGGTTTGTATTGTAAAATCTAAATTCACAAGTTAACTTGCATATACATTGGCGAAAATATACTGCAGGAGAGCCAAGTGTATGTGTGTTAAAAAAAAGAAGGCAACTCAACTTCAGCCTGTTGACAGAAATAGGGAGTCTTACCATGGTTTTAAGAAGCATTAATATTGCCTCCGTTGACTAGGGAGAGTAGAGAGGATACCACCACGAGACTATTTAAGGTTTTAAAGAGGTATGGACTAAGTATGTTTTTGAAGACCTTATAGTACCGTATGTATTTTAAGGTCTTCTAGAAAGTAAGGGGGAACCCATCTGAACCTGGATTTTTCCCTGCCACTGACAACTTAATGGCCGTATCCAGTTCATCCAGTCGTGGAAGACTCGAGGTCTAGCTGATGAAGACCAGATTGTCGGAGATAAACTCTAGAGGAGAAATTTTCTGAGATGTTCTCTGGTAACTCTGTGTTCTACTGTTTAGAATAGAAGTGCTAAAAGCACTTAGCAATTCAGTGGAGATTACCTGCCTGATCTTTTCTGATTGGAATGTATAGAACAGGGGCGTCCAAGTTTTTTCTGCAGTGGGCCACATCATCAGAATTGTATACGTGCGCGGGCCGCACTCATTTTTCACTGTGAGAAAATATGGCCTTTAATAAAATATGCAGATTAAAATAAATTAAATGACACAAAACCTTTACTTTTCCTCTCACTGATTTCTGGGCCTAGAAAGTAGTTTTGTGACTACAGGATTCTGTATAAGTAAAAATAAAATAGTTCTATTTATTTTAGCGATACACCGAAATGAAAATTCTGGACCAAAACCGAAAATTCAGGGTTCACTTAGCCAAAACTGAAAATGACCCCCCACACACTTTTAATAAAAGTAAGTTACACACCAAAATTGTACAAAAAATTATATATTATGATTGTTAACAGCAATCTCAGGCATACCCAGATTCCAGCATGTACTGGTTGGCTGGTCATTGTACCGGTATTTTTTGTCCAATTTTAGTGTGTAACCACGCTTTTATTAAAAGTAACACACCACAATTGGACAAAAAAAATCAATAATATGACTTGGCATGATAGGAGTGTGATTGCTAACAGCAAACACACTCTTTTTATACCCAGGCAACCAGTAAATGCTGGAACCCAGGCATGATGGGACTGTGATTGCTGTAAGCAGATTGCTGTTAGCTATCACACTCCTATCATCCCAAGTCAGCCAGTACATGTTGGTACAGGGTGGCTGTAAGTGCAAACCCTATACTGCTGGCAGCATCAATACACAAGGGGGCAGCTAGCCAGGTTTCAGCATGTACTGGCTGACTTGGCATGATAGGAGTGTGATTGCTAACAGAAAACACACTCTTTTTATACCCAGCCAACCAGTAAATGCTGGAACCTAGGCATGATGGGACTGTGATTGCTGTTAACAGATTGCTGTTAGCTGTTAGCAACCACACTCCTATCATCCCAAGTCAGCCAGTACATGCTGGTACAGGGTGGCTGTAAGTGCATGGCAGCATCAATACACAAGGGGGCAGCTAGCCAGGTTTCAGCATGTACTGGCTGACTTGGCATGATAGGAGTGGGATTGTTAACAGCAATCACAGTCCCATCATGCCAAGGTTCCAGCACTTACACATCCATGCTATCACACACACAAATCCATTCATTCACAGATTCATTCCCTCAATCAGGCACACTCACTCAAACACACTCCCCCACCCCCTTACCTGCACTACAGCTCTCTCAATGCCGATCACTGACTTCAGCAGGGGGCGCGGCCTCCCTTGTTCTCCCCACAGAGGAGGCAGGACTGAAGCAGAGAATAGACCCTCCCACAAGTAAGTAGCAGGGCTCTTGCGATCCTGGCTGCTGATCTCACGCGGGCCGCACCTCGAGGTCCCGCGGGCCGCATTTGGCCCGCGGGCCGCATGTTGGACGCCCCTGGTATAGAAGTTGCTTCCCTGACTGGAGTTGCAGTGTTCATGTTTTTTTTTTGTTGTTGTTGTTAATTGGAAGGACCTCTGTGCTCTCTGGTTAAGGAGCATTAGTTACAATTACTTGTAACTAATATGAACTCAGCCAGGTTGGCTGCTGTTCTTGTTACTGCATGCTTAAGTTCTAAAGAAGCCATGTCTGAAAGCAAGGTGTATACCGTATTTATAAATTCCTATTTTTAATAAAGAATCATTGAAGAAGATTAGGATTTGTTATATTGGGACTATATTGTGCGTCTCACAGAAATAGAAAATGTTGGATACGTTTCTGACAGTTATAAACTTTATTTATTAAGGCTAGCAAAGCGGGACTCAAAATTTGAACTTGGCAGGGATTTCTATCCAGCTGGGATGATGCAGAGTTCAATATTGATTGCAGGGAGCACTTCAACAGTTAGTGCAGATAAGTTAATAACAGTTCAGACAAGATAACGTTTACTAATGACACAGCAGTAGAACAGGGAAGATCATCATTTC
This sequence comes from Spea bombifrons, assembly GCF_027358695.1. Classification (NCBI taxonomy): domain Eukaryota; kingdom Metazoa; phylum Chordata; class Amphibia; order Anura; family Pelobatidae; genus Spea; species Spea bombifrons. The sequence continues at coordinate 109,077,529 of NC_071088.1, forward strand.
AATCTTTTTTTGCCATATTTCTTATGAATCAGTCAGGAAAGAGCCCCTGGATCAGCAGACACATATCTCTCTTAAATTGCTACTCTATTTATTAGGAGATAGAAATTCTAGATATATAAAGGTTTTCCTTACCCTTGCTCGATACATAAAGTCTAGGTGTAATACCGTGCTCCAGAATGCTATATTGGTGGCAGCTGTGGTAGTCCTATCCTTATGCTCCGTGATGGCAATATTAACTAGCAGCTTTTGTTACATACCACTTAAATAGTGTATAATAGAGTAATCTCAGGAGGTAGACAGGTAAGGCTCCTAAAAGTTTGCACCTATCCCTACCTTTTAGGATAGCTAGATAGAGTATCAATCTCTATAGGTTTAATTCTTCTTGGCTGCTAAAATGTACTATCTGGCTCCCAAATACGACATGCTATATTCTCTTTTATAACATATCATTGAACATCTGCATCCTTTGTCTTTTGTAATCATCCTCCGCTGTTGTCTTACTGTGTTCATAAAGGTGTTCTTATAATCTAATATCGGTATAATGTACACTAGGCAGTGGCTCACTTTCATCCTAAATTATCTTTTGTGACGTGTAAATTGTGTTTGAAATTTTAATGAGAAATCCCATGAATGAGATCTGAATGATTGCAAATGAAAGAAAGCTAAAGAAAAAATACTGTGAGATAAATAGACTCAGAAGATTTCCATTATTTGATTAAAACATACCCTTAATTTTTTTTAACAATATCTATGCGTTGGAATTAATCATTCAGGATAAAACATGAAGAAAAAAAGTTCTGAATATTTTAGCCACACCAAAATTTAAGTAAGGGGACAATACATTATTAAACTTGGATATTTCTAATATAACGCAATAAACTTACTTTGTCAAGATAAATTATGTATGTCAATAATACATTTAGTATAATAAATAATTGTAAGACAGTTGGAACTTTGCCTACCCATGACATTCAATTGATGCAGTAAGTCTCTATTTTATACTTACAAGTCCTCATAATTTATTATTGCCTTATCTGACCTCCTGTTTATCATTATTAACAACAACATAAAGTAAATATACCGTATTTGTTCGATTATAAGATGACCCTGATTGTAAGACGACCCCCCCAAAATCAAAATATTAATTTAGGGAAAAACAAAAAGCCTGAATATAAGACTACCCTATAGGAAAAATTAATTCATGTAAACTAATTTTCATATTTAATAAAAGCTATGATTGAGAAAAATATATTTCTTATTTCCTTTTATTTGCCAACCTACCCCCCCCAGTTATGCACATCTGGGGGGGCATAACAGCAATCACATGGGGACTGCTAACAGCAATCACACTCCTATCAAGCCAAGGCAGCCAGTACATGCTGGAACCTGGGGATGATAGTAGTGTGATTACAGCCTCCCTATGCCATGCTACCACCACCACCCCCCTTACACATCCATGCTATCACACACACACTCATTCACAAACATTTAAATACTCATTCATTTCATTAATCACACATACTTCACACATTAATCACAAAAACCCTCCCCCACCCCCTTACCTGAACTGCAGATCTCTCACTCGCAGACTTCTGCAGGGGCCCGGCTGTGCGAGCAACTTCTCTGGCCCCGCCCCCAGAGGAAGGAGGGGGGAGGTTGAGTTATGTGAGGACTGTGCTAGCTTCCTGTTCTCCTGCTGCTAGTGGCAGAGACGCTGCTCCGACCAAAGCACGGTAAGCAGCATGGCCCTACCAGAATGAGGTCTGATTAGAAGAGGACCTCGATTATAAGAGGAGGGGTATTTTTTCAGAGCATTTGCTCTGGAAAAAACCTCGTCTTATAATCGAGCAAATACGGTAATAGTTTTAGGGAAATCTAAGTAAAGTGTGCTTAATGATTTTGAGAGCTAAAACTAAAGAATTTAATGCCACTTTAAATGTGATGATAGGCATAAGACTGTCCTGTACAAGAGCCAGGACCAAGGATCAAATAAGGCTTGAGGTTTTTAGACAAGTTCGGTGAGCTCTTAGCTGCTGTGAAATTCTATGGTTTTAAAGAAGAAAAGGAGAGCCAGTCAGGCACAAGTTTGTTCTCTTTAAATAACTGCTATGAAACTTTGCACTAACTTTGGTGTCAAACATGAATAAGGTTTTGTTTGGTTAATCCTTATTTATTTTAAGTTAAAAATAGTCCTTAAATATTGTTAGGGAGCATTTGGGTATTTTTCAAGGAAAATCCAAGCATGGGATGTTATTTGAATGGTGTCCAAAATATGTCAGCTGGATAAAGGCTGAAGCTTTATCTTCTAAAGCTTAGTTCTTATCTGCTGAATGAGAGAGGTTTGTTAACAAAAAAAAGGGTGTTTCAAAAGAAAGAAATGTTTGAAATGTGGACTTATCGCCACCAATACCAGTGGTCAGCAGACCTATTGCATTGGTTGCTGGGGTAAGAAAGACCAGTTCACATACTTCGCACAAGGTCAATTTTTTATACTGTTTTGCATAAAGTACCGTATTTGCTCGATTATAAGACGAGATTTTTTTCAGAGCAAATGCTCTGAAAAATACCCCTCGTCTTCTAATCGGGGTCGTCTTCTAATCAGACCTCAAATAGAGGTCTGATTAGGAGACTAAGATCCAGATCCCCCGCACCGGTGCAGGGGACCTGGATCCTCCTGTCTCTCCCGACCCCCCCCCCATCATACACACACATACCGGTGCTTCCTGCTGTGTTGCCGGGGCAGCGGGTTGACGTCTACGCGATCCGCGTAGACAACGTCCGCTGCAGCCGGAAGGAGGTGTGGCTAGCAGCGGGGGTTGTCTGCGTCCGTCGCATAGACCTTCCCCGACTGTCAGAGATCAGAGTTCCCCGCACCGGTGCGGGGAATTCTGATCTCTGACAGCCGGGGAAAGTATACGCGACAGACGCATACAAACCCCCGCTGCTAGCCACACCTCCTTCCGGCTGCAGCAGAAGGCGACGTCAACCCGCTGCCCCGGCTGGAAGCACCGGTAAGAGAGGGGGGAGAGCGGGGGAAGGGGGGTGAGAGAGGGGGGTGAGAGAGAGTGTGTGTGTGTGTTAGTTAAATGGGGGTATAGGGTGTGTGTGTGTTAAATGGGGGTATAGGGCATTAAGGGGGCATTTAATAGAGCACTCTGCCTCCTGAAATGCCTTATACCTCCCTATATGCCACTCTGCCCCATAATATGCCTTTTAACCCCCTAAATGGCAGAGTGGCATATAGGGGTATAAGGCATTTCTGGAGGCAGAGTGCTCTATACAATGCCTTTTAACTCCCTTAATGCCACTCTGCCTCCTGAAATGCCTTATACCTCCCTATATGCCACTCTGCCCCATAATATGCATTTTAACCCCCTAAATGCCAGAATGGGATATAGGGGTATAAGGCATTTCTGGAGGCAGAGTGGCACATAGGGGGTCAAAAGGCATACCATGGGGCACAGTGTCATATAGAGGGTTAAAAGGCATATCATGGGCCACAGTGCCTTATTGGAGTGGCAAGCCTGGGGGCAGATGTGCGTAACTGGGGGACAGGTTGGAAAATACAAGAAATAAAAACAAAAAAAATATTTTTCTCAATCATAGCTTTTATTAAAAAAAATAGTTTACATGAATTAACATTTACTGGTAAAACTTTTTTCCTTTGGGGTCGTCTTATATTCAGGCTTTTTCTTTTTTTCCTAAGTTAATATTCAGATTTTGGGGGGTCGTCTTATAATCAGGGTCGTCTTATAATCGAGCAAATACGGTAATAGAAACAAATCAGGCATTTTTTGCATAAAAGTAATAATATCTGACGTCTCACTTCTGTATATGGAGGTGCAGACATTCAGCATTCGGTGACTCTGTTTATGGGCACTGCACATCCCTAATCTTCTGGGGCTGGTGGTTAAACACTTCACAGAATCTGGGACCCCTTGTATGTGTCTCCACCAGAGAAAAAAAGCACTAGGGTTTTGGAGCTTTGGTTACTGTATTCCTTTGCAGCTTTAATGAACCTCAGTTTGGGACTCAAGGTGTTTCTTAGTGTATCATGCTGTGACTTGCTGCCTGTGCTGGCTATTATCTCTCTGATGGGGAGATGAAAAGGAAATTGAGTGTGGTCAGTATACAGGAGAATGTGTAATTCTGTTTGAGGTTGTCTCCGCAGGTAATTGAGACTTTTTGTTACTGGCCTTCATGAAGTGCTATTATGGCTTACACAGGGGCTAGCTATGGGTGTCCACAACCAGCATCTTAAAATAAAAGTAGTTTTCCTGTGACAGGGTAAGCATATTGAGGTCTGTGGTTTCATGACAGCTAGAAAATCAGCAACTGGACTTAAGGTTAAGATTATTGGAACAAAGGCTCATTTACCTAATGAAGGTAAACATACGCTACTTCCATGTTGTGACTGTTATGGATTCTAATACAAATATTATAATAAACTGTAAATCATGTAATTCTATATACCCCCTTCATACTGATATTCCTGTTTGTACTCTCCAACCGCTCCCTCATTACTGCCTTTACCCTTGTTCTTCTTGGTGTGACCATGAGCCAGGATGGTTGTCACTGGTTATTTTTGTTCCCCCTGATAATAGATTACCAGGTCTCCTATATACTATAGTAGAAAGAAAAACAGTGACACATATAAAAATAACCTAGCCCTATGTGTCGATATGAACAAGACAAGTGGGTTCAACATGGGCCATTCACCCCAGGATGCTCTACAGCCGAGTTGAACAACTTCAGTCCTCGAGGGCTGTAAGCAGGCCGCAAATTCTGTGTACTGTTGCCTGGGAACATAGCTTAATGATATTTTAATTGAGATGCCTGTGCTCAAGCTTGGATATTCTATAGGTGACCTATTTATGGCCCTTAAAGCCAGGGGTTTTACACCCATGCTCTAGAAAGATCAAGACACAGTACCACCAACCATCATACCCAGAGTTTGCCCGGTATGCTAATAACATACCACGAGCGTCACTTCTCCGGGGTAACTACAGGGAAACTCTGGTGGCGGCGGTACACCCCACTTCCCCTCCAACAATGGTGTGTGTCCCACCTCAACTCAAGGAAAAATGTAAAGCAGGATCTGTGAGAAGCAGATTAATGTTTTCACTTCCAAACACACCATTTGACATCCTGCAGGCCCAGAGAGATGATATGTAAAACAGATATAAATTGTAATTTTCCTTAATTCCGGCATGGTGTTTAGTTGTACGGCATCTCATGGAATAGTATGGTGTACATTTCATATTTTGAGAAGGCCTGGGTTTATTTTTGGCAACAGTCTGCTGCAAACTAAATCCAGCTCCTGTGGAATGTCAGTACGTTGTCCAATGCTGAATTTCTGCGCATGAGAATAATAACTGCACCAATTGACATTTGTGTCACAGGCATTCCAGTTATGCAGTCAACTGGTTTTATGTGGGCGACATGTTCACAAAACACTTCATGATGTTCTATACTCGAACAACATAACCTTTATTACTAACGTATGTAAACCATCAGCTGAAAATTAATCAACGACAATAAAATCAGTAAAGAAATCAAGGATTTCTCTATAATTGTTTTAGGAGAAAGTTTATCAGCATCCTCTGTTCCGATATAATTTATATATATTATTCATGACAGCAAAGGAAATGTAGGAGAGAGAGTGGAATATTATATTCTTAATGAGGTAGATACTGAGCGAATCATATAGAGAAATGTATAGTTTAGATACAAGATGATTTTTTCTTTTTTTCCTTTAAAAAGACAATGGTGGCTGTAACTGGCTTGGTTTCAGCGGTTATGGAAAGTAATCTTTTATAAAATAAGTCGGATAGGACGTATAACTCAGGGATAATGTTGATGCAGCATTACTGAACACAGAAATTAATGTAATAAGTCCTGAATAAAAAAACTTTTAAATTATTAACTGTGTAAAAAAGGCTGATGTGAATAAATAAATAAATAAAAAAAACACACTTGTACAAACTAAATAGTTACCACCTTTATTTAGTGGTTTTCAAAGAATATAGGGACTATGGAATTTCTATCAATAAGCTGGTTACCCAATCCCGTATCTAAAACATAAGTAAATTGATAAAATACATTAACAACCAGTGAGCCTAAAATAAGGGACCAGCATGCACACCTACCTCCCCTACAAAAGGAGAGAAGGTGTCTGCCATAACTTCCAGCACCCAATCTCAGTATGAGTCAGTCTCAAAACGACCGAGAATCAAAAAGAGGGCTAGTTGGTAAAAATACAAAACTGCGACCGACATGCGTTTCGACAAACCAAACGTTGGCTTTGTCAGGGGCAAATGGTTCAAATGAGCTTGAAGCAGGAATTCTATACCTGGCACTCTCCTACCGCTGATGTTATATACGTTTATTGGCCGCACCCTCTACACACTTATCAATACCTATTAAATTGGCAATTCGTTCTGAAGGAGATTTGATAACATTCAGCACCATCTTATGACTTTCAATGAAATAATAAAAGTGTTATTTAATCAACTTAAACCACTGATTAATAATAGAACATGTCTTAAAGCGGATTATAACTGATATAGTAATAAAATAAAAAATATGTGTGATTAATATTATATACAAAAATGACGTATAATCAAAGCCTTTATCCCCAGGGATAAAGCATTATAGAACGCAAATATATAAGCACAGGTTCAACTTAAGGTAGACTGTCAGGAGAAACTTAGAGAACGTTAAGAATTAACATTTAGGGCAGGGCTAAATTGCATGCAAGCTCATGTAAATGCATTGGACTTCCAAGACTCCAAAAGATTTAAAAATAGATGCATTTCTAGGAAGGCACAGAAAGGACAGGGGAAAAAAAAATTGGTACAGTGGTGATTTATGTGGAGCTGACCTGTAATCACCATTATCTTGTATATGATGGAATCGGTACGCTTAGACATCTGTAGAGAAGCAACCCAGACTGTACATGAAATTCTTGTTAGATTACATGCATTGTCAGGGAAGACATGCTCAAAACATGGGGGAATCAACTACGTTTCAGTGGCATGTTTTATGCATAGTGAAGACTAATCATGTATTATAGGTTAACCAAGTACTCTGAGAATATCATAAGTGATGTTCAAAGGGAAAAGAGTATTCATCTAAAGATTGGATAGAGCCAAATGCAAGAGCGGCTTAGAAAAAATGTTCATTTGTGGATTGCTTACCCCAGGAAATAGTGGGTACTAGTTACACAGACACCCATTCTTTTAAAGTTCCAAATGATCAATCTGTTCAGATCAGCACAGCTCTTTATCATACATCTAAAGGACAGATGATGACTTTTACAAATTGTTTTTTGTCAATTTGTTTTCTTTTGTCTGTTGTATTTTATTAGCTGCTTTGATCTAACAAGTTCACCTAGAAACCCTGGATTCTGCTTTCAACAAAACAACCTTTGTGTTTGTCATGGAAGGTCACTGATGTAATATACCTCAGTATACATATAGACTATCTATATGCACAGATATACTATGCATTAGTTCAAACTGAATGCTTTATAACAAATTTGCTTACATAAACAATTTTTATTGGATAAAGATTTTCCAACTATGGACAGTTGCAGTTGTCTGAAAAAGAAAGTAGACCTTCTTTGAATTCTATGGTTTTACATATCAGGACATAATAACAATCATCTGTTCCATAGCTGGTCTAAAAATTAGGTAAATACAACCTCAGATGTACAACAACACATGAAATATTACACTGTGTCATGATTTATTCAACAAAAATAAAGCCAAAATGGTGAAGCAATGTGTGAAAAAACTAAGTTTCTTAAGAGAACGTTAAGAATTAACATTTAGGGCAGGGCTAAAATTGCATGCAAGCTCATGTAAAAGCATTGGACTTCCAAAACTCCAAAAGAGGTAAAAATAGATGCATTTCTAGGAAGGCACAGAAAGGACAGGGGAAAAAAAATGGTACAGTGGTGATTTATGTGGAGCTGACCTGTAATCACCATTATCTTGTATATGATGGAATTGGTACGCTTAGACATCTGTAGAGAAGCAACCCAGACTGTACATGAAATTCTTGTTAGTAAAAACATAGAATTCAAAGAGGGTGTGCTTTCTTTTTCACACAACTTTACTTATGCCTATTTCCACGTAATAGACAGTTTTACAATTTCCATCTTTTAGTCTCTTCACTTCTTGCACTACATATACAGTATATCAGAAAGAAGAGTCCTTAGAGGTCCTGAAAGGGTTTTCAAAGAATATGTTGGACTGGACTATTCTAGTGCTTCAGTTTTGCTCTAAAAAGCATTTTTTATATATAACTATTCAGTATGTTGCCTAATTCATTCAAATAATAAATGTGGTATTTAAAATATTACTTTTTAGATATTGTTTACTATGATTATAAAAGCTCCTTTCAAGTTTCAAAGGTATATTTATGTCTTTGTGTAATGTACGGCTTTACGATTTTAAAAAAGGCTCTATAAATTCTTCATACACCTACATATTAACCTTCATATCTAGGGTGAATAGAATGAAATCTGAATCTCCTGGAGAGACATGCATATAGCATTTGTGAAAGCTATTTTTTCCCATAATCCACCATCTGCTTTTTACTCTTTTTTACTCTTTGTCCCCTTGATTCAGATGATTTCCCAGTAGGAAGATTTTTTCAGAAGAAGGAAGAGCTAATGCTAGTTGGCCTTCTTTGTCACTGATGCCCTTACACCTGCGGTGGTTAATAGCATGTTGAGAATGGGAGCATAACAGTGAGATCTGTAGGTAGAAAACCAAAATGAACTTCCTAACATGAATGTGTATATACCGTTCTATATCTGGATAGCTCACAATACAAGATGAAACATAATATTAGAATAGCACAATAAAAATGCTATCCATTTATAGGCCGCCTATACATGATTTGTGCCATGGTTGTCTTCATGTATTCCTTAGACAACGATGATAAAAATCATCATATGAAACAAATAAAATACCTACCAGTTTCTTGAAGAAAGAAACCGACATTAAAAACGGACGTTATGTATGTGCACATATGTTTTTAAGGCTTCTTTGATTTATTCGTTGGGATAGCCAAACTGCCAAAAACAATCCTCAGGCAGTGAGTTATTTTGTATTTTGTGTATATCTGAAGCATGGATATATGAACTCAGACTATTTTTAATTCAAGGTGGTGGTGTATCCACAGTACGACATAAAGCATAATATTTCTATCAGTAGTATCATTTTTAGACCTTTTTAATGGCAGCCGGCTTGTGCATAGCATGTTACGCAATCTTGTAGACAATGTAATGTCCCAGGCAGCCTCACTACAGAATAATGCATGTTAATGTACTTTGTGAGTACTTTAATATGCACAAAATGTTAAAACAATAAAAGTAATTACATTATAGAGAAGCTGTAGCATGAAGCAGCCAATCCGTGGCAGGAAAGCACTTCCATTGAAATCAGTGGGAACACTTTCTGCGCGTGCGCATGGAGATTCTCATTAGTCTAAAGTAGGGCTGCAACAACTAATTGATAAAATCGATAATAATCGATAATGAAAATCGTTGCCAACGAATTTCATTATCGATTAGTTGAATCGATTTTTATTGATTATAAAATGAGGGTTTTTTCAAAGCAAACGCTCTGAAAAATATCCCTCATTATATAATCCGTTTGAGTGACTCACAGCAGCAGCTCCTACTTACCAGTCCCTCCCTGTAATCACTGTGACAACTGGCCCCGCCCCCTCCTTCTCCCAGAAGGCCAGAACCACATGGCTGTGACACTCATCTAACTGTAAGTATAAAATTAATATTTGGGCTGCTGAAAGTTAGGGGAGGTGGGGGTTAATTTAGGGGCAGTTAGGGTTAATGGAGTGTTTAGGGTTAATTTAGGTTAATGGGGTGTTTAGGGGCAGCTATGGTTAATGGGGTGTTTAGGGTTAATTTAGGAGTGGCTGTGGTTAATGGGGTGTTTGGGGTTAATTTGAGGCAGTTGTGGTTAATGGTGTGCTTAGGGTTAATTTAGGGTAGTTGTTTTGATGGGGTATTTAGAGTTAATTTAGGGGTAGTTATGGTTAATTTAATTAATTTAATAAAGTTAACTTAAGGTGCAGTTAGAGACAAAGGGGAATCTAAATCCTGGGGGCAGTGAAGATTAACCCAGTACTTATTTATAAAAGTATGGTGTCAGTGTGCTGTGAACAGGTCTGTGACTCTATGAGAGGACTATGAGATATCTGGGGGGTATAAGGCATATCTGGGGAGGACGGAGTGACATATCTGGGGGTATAAGGCATATACGGTATATAAGGCATATGTGGGGAGGCAGTGTGGCATGTCTGGGGAGGATGGAGTGGTGTATCAGGGGGTATAAGGCGTATCAGGCACAGTGACATGTGGGAGGCAGCGTGGAGTGGCAAATGTGGGAGGCAGCGTGGAGTGGTATATGTGGGAGGCAGCGTGGAGTGGTATATGTGGGAGGCAGCGTGGAGTGGCATATGTGGGAGGCAGCGTGGAGTGGTATATATGGGAGGCAGCGTGGAGTGGCATATGTGGGAGGCAGCGTGGAGTGTTATATGTGGGAGGCTGTGTGGAGTGGTATATGTGGGAGGCAGCGTGGAGTGGTATATGTGGGAGGCAGCGTGGAATGGTATATGTGGGAGGCAGCGTGGAATGGTATATGTGGGAGGCAGCGTGGAATGGTATATGTGGGAGGCAGCGTGGCATATGTGGGAGGCAGCGTGGAATGGTATATGTGGGAGGCAGCGTGGAATGGTATATGTGGGAGGCAGCGTGGCATATGTGAGAGGCAGCGTGGAGTGGAATATGTGGGAGGCAGCGTGGAGTGGTATATGTGGGAGGCAGCATGGAGTGGTATATGTGGGAGGCAGCGTGGAGTGGCATATGTGGGAGGCAGCGTGGAGTGGTATATGTGGGAGGCAGCGTGGAGTGGCGTATGTGGGAGGCAGCGTGGAGTGGTATATGTGGGAGGCAGCGTGGAGTGGCGTATGTGGGAGGCAGCGTGGCAAGCCTGGGCTCAAATGTGCATAAATTGGGGGGGCTGGTTGGGAAATAAAGAGAAGAAATGCATTTTATCAAAGTTTTTTTTATTCTGCTGTTTGTATTTAACATCATTTGTTTATTAAATTATTTTAAATAAATAAAAAATTGACATTCTTTTTTTTTATGCGATTAATCGAAAAAATAATCGGCCAACTAATCGATTATGAAAATAATCGTTAGTTGCAGCCCTAGTCTAAAGTACATACTATGGCTGGAGTGACCCTTTAATTCATTTATATGCTTGTGCAGGATTGCCCTCACATGATAGAAGCAAAAGCATTTGCATATGTTTTTGAGACAATAAAGAGTAATCGTATGCCACTTTGGCTGATAGCATATTTGCTATAAAGTAATGAACAAGGAACAACTACATCCAACAATGGAATGAGCAAGTGGTGATGGAGAGCTGCGTCGGAGCATCATGCAAATTGCAGACGTCTGCCGCTTACTAATCATTTTGGGAATTGCAGAAACCACAACTCAATTCATTATAAATATAAATCATTTTGTGTAAAGGAAGAATTTATTTCCTTAATAGAAAAAGGTTGTTTGAGGATATGCCAATTGCAGATTTCTTTCCAGTGACAAAGCGAATAAAGGACTTGATATTTGAAAGTAGAATGTTGTAGCTCCAATAGATAAAAAGCACAATTACTCTTTTGTCTTGGTCTGGTTAATGAAAGTGTGTTTTAGTGCTTGTGAATGTCAAGAAAAAATCAGTAGGGTGCAGAGTACAATTTCAACACCGTGTTATCAGTTTGAGAGTGACAATGTTGTCTGCCAGGTTTGCTTCATCGAGTTCACGGTAGCCACCTATCTTGTTAGAGAAAGCCGCTGCCCGTCTCTGTCACCCTAATTAGTAGTTGTAAGTGTTTCAAAGTAAAGGATGATCCTTTTTTCATAGTCTAGGCTGGTTTTACATTATAATTCTCTTGCATGAGATACTCACATGCTAGCCAAGTGTTACAGAATCACAGCTCATTGACTTAACCTTCATTTTATCTTTGCTTTTTTCTAAGTGTTTCATCTCAATTTTTTTGTTAGATTCATGATAACCTAATTTATTAATTATTAAATACAGTTGCATGTACATAATGCCATCAACCTTTACTCTTATTTCTCGGTCTATTATTATTTGCACTTATTTCCATACTAATGAACAATGTCATATTATTACATGCATTTCCCTTTTCAACCTTTAATTGCCCAAAATACTGTAACTTGTCAATACACATTGTCTTGCTTCTCTACTGGGAGGCTGTGTTATTTTTACATTCTAATCATTCCCTATAGAGCATAAAAATGACCTGATCTGCTCTGTAGATTCCTTCAGACAATCCACGAATGTTGCTGCCAGTATCTTTTTATTTCTTATATGGCGGAATCCACCAGAAATAAAGCAACATCTGCCTCGTCAAAAGTCTTTTATATTCTAAGCGGATTGAAATCTTGCCCTATAACAATTTCTGAATATTTGAGGGTGATATTACGTCTGCCACTGTTTACTGAAACACGTTTTCTCTTGTTTATAAGAAATTGCTAAACACAGGCCAACTTTGTTTGGAAAAGGGAAACCGAAAAATTGCCCTTTGCTTACCTGAGTTGTTTCTCTGTTAACATCAAACATTTTAGTGCAGCTTTCTTAATGAAACCCTTTATAGGGAGTAAAATCTATATTGATGTAATAGATTGATGGTAGAAAGGTACTTAAAAATCAATCCAATCATGCCAATAATCACTCCAACAACCTCCATGAGATAGCAACACATATAGTTCCTTTGTCTTCCTGTTAGTAAGTGTTACAATATCATAGAGAATTAGGAACACTTGGCAATATATATTGACCGAGAGGTTTGCTCCAGTGTTAAGCACGCCAAGACTTTGCTAAGAGAGAACAATTACCTTAGTGGATGTGGTGTGAGGTAGCTCCACTCGCTCCCTACTCTATTCTGCGCTTAGTTGTTCTCTTGTGCATGTCAAGAAAAAATCAGTAGGGTTCAATTTTAACACAAAATTGAGTGACAATGTTTGCTGCACGGCTCTTCAGGGTCTGGGAGGACACTGAGCCAGTTAGTTTGTATGTTAGACTTAAGTTTGGAGTTCAACTTGGTCAAAGGTGGTCAATGTTTTAATGCTGATCTTGAGCCAGGCAGTATAGGAATCTACCCAAAGACTGTCACTGTGATCATGGATAGTATCTAGCCACTAATGTACAATAAAAACAGAAACCTGCTCCATCCACGTTTTACGAGTTAAATAGCAAATTAGCTTTCTGTGAGTATCACATTTGTGTTATTATCAAAACCCCATCAAATAACGTAGACTTGATGGTAAATTACCAGTAGACTTCCTGTTTGTGACTAATTAAGCCATTAAACAAAGGAGAACTTTATGGTATTGAGGAAGTAAACCGAGATTGTGCACTTTAGTGCAAACAAACACTACAATGAAGTGAGTATGAATGAATGTTAGCACAAAATAAACCTTTTTTATGATACAGTAAATGGTTACATTGTAGTTCAAAAACCACAATTTTTGGCAACAGTATAATTTTGTTAGAATTGTGGGCTTTTGAGTTGTATTTTAAATTGAAACTTTTGATCTACCCTGTGGACTCTGACAGTAATGTACTGGACTAGGCAGGTGCAGAACTCCTAGGAGTTACAAATGGGTGAGTCAGGGTGTGAACTCACCAAGAGGCAGTTCCCCCAAGGCAGAGTTACAAGTATAAATGTATAAACGATAAAAGCCATCGCAGACAACATAAGTAAAATAGTTATAATGTATTAGTACAATACTCCAGTGTTTAAATGTATTACAGTCTCTATGCCTGTAGCATTTATCCTTTTGCATTTTTTATATTGTTTCATTGATTTTGCTTAAGTTAACATGCTTCTACAAAGATTGCAGATGACATGGAGATTCTAGCTGTATTATATGGAAACTAGCTCGAGTGGTGCACCGCTGGGAAATTGTAAGAGATTGACAGAGTTATCAGGGATAATTATTATTTTTATTAAAATAAAAAAGAGTGGTAGACGGTGTAAAAGTAAATCTTATGAATGCAGCATTTGAAAAAGGATATGGCATCATTTCTAAGCTTTTCAGTAGCAAAATGTTTCAGATATATAAAGATATACATAGACACTGGATAGCGTTTGTGTGTATGTAATAAACTATGTATATATATACGGTATATGTGTGTGTGTATGTGTATGTATGTGTATATATATATATATATGTGTATATGTATATATGTATATGTGTGTATATATATATACACACACACCAGTATCTTAGTGTTTACACCATAACGTGTCTTCACATGCAGCAGTAACTAAAAAGGCGACAATTCTGGCAAAAAAGTCCTTTTCTTCTGACACGACTAACAGCGCTTTTAATCCCTTAAGGACAATGGGTGCAATACCCAAAATACCATTCCTTAGATTGTAAATGGTTTCTGGCTGTCTGGCATGCGCGTTAAGATGTCCTAAGGGAAGCAGGGCATTAATCAGAAGATGGACACTACAAATTGCGGAGATTCAAGGCCAGAAAATGTATGCCAGGTTACTTTGCAGAGGATACTAGGCTAGAGCAGACAGCGGAGGAATCCTTTGATGGAAGACCATACTTTAGAGGTCAAAGATGATGAATTTCATTTTGTGTGGGAGGTGTATAGCATTTCTGTTCACATTTGCTGACAGGTTTTGCTGACAGGTAAATCAGTATGCATACGTGTATATAAGCAGAAGAGAGTGAGTGCTCGGCTAGGTAGCCTAGTGTTAGAGCAAATTTATATGTTGTTTAGACATTTTTTTTTTTTTGATTATTGTATCTTCAACTCCGCTAGTTAAGATATAAGTATTTTTGTACTATAATTTGTATGGCATATGGCTCACTGATATGTCACACAGTACCAAAAGTTGTAGGTTGGAAAACGGCTGTTATCTGTACTGAAGCACTCAATAAAATTCTTATTTTATATCTTGTGTATAGGAACCAGAATTTTTTTCCACTAGTAATCTAGTTAATATTTGCAGGGGGTAATGAATTATCGTATGCAACCATGTTAATTGGAAGTCATAGATACTGGCTGATTAATCTGGTTTATCTGAAAACTCTTTTTTAGCCAGCTGATGTATCCACTTGTACATCTTTTCCTAGCTCTCCTTCTCACCCTTCTCCTTTCACCTTCCCTCCTTGAAGGGATAATGGAGCCAGCGTTGCTTTTTTTCCAGGTGCATATTGTGTGAAATGGAATCTACCGTTATGTTAGGTAATGATGTTCATTTTGTAATTGGAATACAGAAATACTTTCACACTTGAGCCTTATCACAATAGGACTCCTGACCTCCATGTCTATGTTAACCAGTGTAAGCTTCAGTAAATCCTACATTCCCTGCACCCAGAGTATCTCATGTTTTTTGGATCTACAGTAAATGTAGATACCTTAGTCAGACAGAAGCCGCCAAAGACTGCTATCCAACACATCCCTAATAATTGCAAATACTTCCTGAATGTGTTTATTCTGTTTTCCTTATATCCATATCTGCAAAGGCTATACCACCAGTAACACCTTTAACACTATATCAGACTCACTTGCGTTCTATTACAGCTAACAAATGCTGATTATTTTAACCTTTATACAGTACTCGGATCCATTCAGTGCCAGGTGGCCCAGGTAATACTATCTCTCTCTGGCACCGAAAACCTTAATACTAACAGATTGCACCCTTATCAATCCAGTGCTTGCAGTCTTCTTATCAGTGCAGTAAGTTGTCTTGTACATAAAGGCAAGAATCTCATTTTATGATAGACTACCACAGACAGACAAGCAATAAACCATATGTTTGTCTGATAGAGATAACTCATTTTAAAGGGCAATTGCTATTTATTGCTGCAATGTTTACATTGAGATTGGTATATTTAGCTACTCACCTGTCATCAGGCAAATTCTGTGTTTTATTTCTGCTTATCTACTATCTGCAACCAGTAACCAGACACAGGCTTAGGTGGTCTTTAGATGCCCTTGATTGTCTTTGGGTTTCATTGCACAATTGTATCACATAGTAGCAAAACCATTATTAACATTACTTAGCACTCAATGATATGTACCAATGTATAATTAACATACCTTGTATTGTACAATGATACAAAGTGTCTACAATGTAATAATTGTTTGCCTTTGCTGCTTTTGAACACAATGAGAGCTTTCCTTCTTATTTAGGGAATTATGTCATCTTCTGGCCAGCCGCCAAGAGATAACATCAGTATCAATTGCTTTCTCACGGCCTGACATGCCAACACTTAAGAAGAAACCTTTCTATTGCCTTGCTTACTATTCTTAATTTACTCCTCCTTTGGAAATAGGTTGTAAAGTACAGGGAATTCTCTTTGGCCTTTGGTGGGAAACTGGAATAACCGGACTGTAATGGTAAAAAACACAATTTCTGTCTTGAAGTTGTTACAAGAGGCACTGAGATACAGTTTCTTAAACTTTCTATCTGCACCTAGGTGAAGTTAAAGACTCAGTTTATTGGTGTAGATCATGAGCTCGTGAGCAGTAATAGAAATAAATGTTTTTTTATTAGTGTCATGGTCGAGCACTCTAATCAGAATTTCCATGCACTTCAACTGAAGTAGTTCTATGTGTGTCTCTTCTCTATGCACTTTCTCTTATTTAAATGCGCCATGTGATGAATTTAATTTTTAATGCAAAGTGCAGAAAGACCCTTCATGTTACTATTGAAAGTCTAAACCTGCACCTAAAATATTCCGTTTTATGTGTAAAACCTCAGCTCATATTCTATATTGATTTCAGTAAGCTATGGATTTCGTTCTCTGTTTTGTGAATTATCCAGTGGTTCAGCTGCCGCTTAAACTATGGCAGTCAAACCTTGGTGGAAATGCATTTAAAGTGAAGAGCTGTACCTTGAGTCCAACATGCTTGACAACCCCAAGTACCATATATTATCAACAATTTTTAGAAATCGAGGAGGGATTGTCCTCATTTTAGGAATTATGTAGCTAAAAGGAAGATACTTTGCCATAGGGCAGACATCTGTACACTCTTAAAACGTATTTGTGCTTTCTATGCATTACATGTGCCAAAACAAATATCGGTTGTTTCCCATTTAAATCATGTCCTTAAAATAATAAAACATTAAGTGCTTCTTGTCTATTAAAAGATTTCCTTACAAACAGCCCACATAACAACATCCTTGACAAAGTATATTTATTTTGCCTAGGTCTTTTATTGAATCCAAATCCACACTATGCGTTAGAGACTCATCTTTGCAATATCTCAAATATCACAGATACCTGCTGTCTTCCAAAGTGGCTCCCACCCATCTTGCGCCACCAGTCCACTCCTTCCATGTTCATTGCTCTTCACTGCAACCCAGAACGCAAACAAATTACTACCACAAAGTTTGACAATGCAATCCCATCACAGTTAATACATAGCAGGTGGCTAAATGTATTTGGAAAATTTCCCTGACGAGGACTACCTCTAATACCTGCTTAATGTACTTGTGAATACTTTAGTAAAAAGGCATAATACTTTTGTTAATAAAAAAATAAATAAAATAAAATGTCTTCAGGCGTGACATGACATTTGCTCGGTTGATCTGGTTTCTACTGTGTATGCAGACTTTTCTTCTGTAACCTCATTCTCTCCATTGTGGATACAATTGTAAATATATAATTGTAATGTAGTATACTCTTTTCTCATGTTAACTTTTATACTGTGTCTGCAGCTGTATCCATTCTATGGTTACTGCCCTAGACCTAACCAAGGGCAGCACCCTTAGCCACCCCAGAGCTTCCAAGCCACTGCGGACTTCCTCCTCCACTGGGTCTTATTCCTGCAAAAGGAGGGAAATCACATCTTATAAAGAGGACCAGTTACAAGGGAATTCTTTGATCTCCCCAATTAGCCAAATAAGAGCTGTGATGTCCCAAGTGAAGTGGCCCAGGGGCAACTCCCATCTTGGCCTAGGCTGAGATGAGAGTACCCACCGGTTACTATGCTGTGGCTGGCTTAAATGTTCTTTCTCTTGTCTTTTATGTGTTCTGCTTAATGTCACCACTTAGTTTTGATGCCTGCTCTGTTCCCTTCCCCATAGCTTAAATTACATATATATATTTCCATTATCACCATGGCTTTTATTGCCTCCTTTCCAGTCAATGCAATTTAAAAAAAATATCCTCTTAGAAAGATCCACTTTCAAGTGTGAAGCTCCCTAAATTACTTTTAACTTTATCTTGTTCCTGTTCTCTCTAGAAGTCCTTCACACCTATTCTTTTCTCCCCCCTCCTCCCAGGTGGCTTTATGCACATTCGTTTAGATATGAGACTATTTTACATCAGTCGTGCCGAGACATGTGAATCATTCAAAGTCACATAAGGGGCAGATTTTAGATTTTGTAATGTATATACACACACATATATGCGCCTTACATACATTTTTTTAGTGCACTAACCTATATAGTGTAGGAATTAGAAAACTATACGCTCTTAGGTGTCTGACTCTAACCTTGATAATTACTTAACCTTGTCGTACTTCACTTTCCACTTTCAAAGCAGTTCTCACGAGGACACACACGAAGACTATTTCTTCATCCAGCTTCTCTTATTTTATACCTCTGAGCTTTGAGATTGTGTAATAGCCTTCCGTCTTACAGTCTATCTTATTTTTCAGAATTTTTTTCCTTCCATTTGACGAAGCAAATATTGTAATATAAGCATAAATCAGACTTCCATTCCTCAAATTTGTACATGCGCTAGAAATTCTGCAGATCCTACACCTAGATGTCTACAGTGCAATAATAATAATATATTATACATATACGCACAACTTGTGATCAAATGTTATTAAATATTTTCTAGTTAAACGTTGTTAAAGATGTCTCATTGATGTATAGTTCAATGATACAATGTTATTTTGTTAAGATTCGTACACAATAATAACATAATCATGATAGTTGGACTCATGTGATGTTTGGATTTTTTCTTTACAGATTTTTCAAGGAACAGACTGACCGAAGTTCCAGTGGAAGTGTTGCAGTTTGTTTCATTGGAAGCACTAAACTTATATCAGAACTGTATCAAAATTCTTCCCGATGCTTTAATAAATTTACAAGTGCTGACATACTTGAATATAAGGTACGTTTTTGTTTCACAAATCCGAATATTCAAAAATGATTGCGTGACATGGTGTACAATATTGGCAAGTTGTGAATCAAAATCCCTTTCCTCCTCTCTCTGATAAATAACAAACCTTTAGGTTGATTTAAATTAGGCAGAGAGCAGGTGGAATTTTAGTTCTATTTTAGTTAAGCTTTTAACAAGTGGATGATAGACGCAAACCACGTTATTATTCTAGGCTAGAATATATTGTCATGATTTGACCTCTTAGCTTGCAGGTTTAAACTTGGCATTATAATTATGGAATATTTATAGAATAGTTAACATACAGTATACTTACCTTTTCTCATTTGTTTAGTGGTGTTAACCACTTTTCTCCATCCAGCTTGATTTTATCAATGAGCACTCTCCCTTGTAGGACGATAACACTTCTCTATAGAAAATCTGTTCTACGCCTGCCACAAACTTGCCTCCTTTGTACATATATGCCTTTAAGGCTGCCAGAACCAGCTTCTAGCAAGATAGATGAATAACTTAAAAAGAAGGAATAGTGAGCATTTTGATGTCTTTTTTTCTTTTGATTATATTTCTATTATGATTTTTAAATTAGGATTCTTTTTAAAAATAATGTATCTTTTTATTTGGTCATATTTATCCTTGCACTTTAAATGCTTAGGATGAGGAAGGTATTTTCTTTGCATAAAAAAATTCCTAATAGCAATGCACATTGGTGTAATTTTGCTGTATGCAAATATGTGCGTGTATTCCATTTTAAATAGAAATATAAAATCAAATTTGGGGCACTGACAAGCTGTTTGGGGACCAAAGATGGTAGAAGCAAGCTGTTTGGGGGCACAGATTGAAATGCAAGCTGCTTGGGGACACCGACAAGCTGTGGCTTGACAGGAGGTGGAACGTAGTGCTGCTTTGAAAGCTATTTTTTAATAGTATTTGTAAACTGTTGAAGTGTTTTATTAAAACTATTTTAACCGTACCTTAAGATAGGTAACCCTGCTCTTTCTTTACTGTGAACTAGCGCTCACATCAGACGTATGTTTCTGAACGTGAGAGGACATTGATAGTGGATATCTCCTTCTATCTGGTGCAGCCTTATACCAAATTTCTGACTAGCTGCTTGGGGGCAGAGATGGCACAGGCCAGCTGCTTGGGGACAATAATTACCAAGACAAACTGTTTGGGGGCACAGATGGTACAGCCAAGCTGTTTGGGAGCATAGATGGCACTGACAAGCTGTGGACAAAGATGACACAGACAACCTATTTGGCAGAAATTGTAATTGATCGTTTGAAAATTAATTCTACTTTTCTGAGGCTTTTTCCATTACCTTGCTGCCGCACCAGCGGCTGCTCATGTCCATCATGTCTGCACGTTCCCAGGAGCAGACAACATTTAATTTTGGGGACGTCTCTGCCAGTGAGGGCTACTTCTAATTGGTGGATGTGTTTCTTATCATAAACTGCCACATAGACTTTGGGCACCCCAGGACAGCCGGGCGCCTTACAGTTTTAATGATTGTACCCCAGGATGGTTGCCCTGAGAGGAAGTAAAATACGTTCGAATTACACATCAGTAGAGCTACCAAGATAGATAAATAAATATGCTTTAAAAAATTGAGTTAAAAGTTAATACTACGATTTACTATTCAAGACCCCTTATGTTTTTTATGCTTTTCAGTGAATACTGAGCTATTAAAAAAAAAAAAAACCTGAGCAGCTCACGCAGCCCCACTCTATTTTTCATTCTTACGTAGGTTTGTTCTTCCTCCCACACATTCATTTTTGTATACTGAGATCTGGCTGCGAAATTAGCTTTTTGCTCAGGCCTCTTGTTATCTTGGACATGATTCAACCACACTTTCTGACAACATAAAAACATAAGGGAGTTTGCAGCTCCCTTTTAAAGCCTCTGTGAATCACTTAAGAAAATTATAGCTTGGCTTTGAATGCTATTGTTTTCTTCTTTGTTGCAGTCGAAATCAACTCTCCTCTTTGCCTGCCTGCCTATGTGGTCTTCCTCTAAAAGTTCTAATTGCAAGTAATAATAAACTTGGTTCCCTGCCGGAGGAAATAGGTCAGCTACAGCATCTAACGGAACTGGTATGTCAATGGTTTCAGTATTGGCATTTATTTTGGGGTAGTTAGGACCCCATGTTGATGTGTGACAGGTGTGTGTATGTGTGTGTGTGTGTGTGTATGTGTGTGTGTGTGTGTATATATATATATATATATATATATATATATATATATATATATATATATATATATATATATATATATATATAATATGTATATATAATATGTATATATATATATAATATGTATATGGCACCCTTGGTAATTATGAGCAAAAAGTGCTGTGAAAAATTGTCTTTGTTTAACCTTTTGATCTTTTCTTAAAAAGACAAACAACAATACTCTCATGGATATCAAACATTTGCAAACACAAGACAGGTTTATCCATATAAATATACGTGTGGCACAATTATTGGCACCCCTATGAATTCATGTGAGAGGAAGATATTTAAAGTATATTCCCATTGATACTTTACAATTTTTAGTACATCTGGGTGACTAGGAACAGGAAATCATTCAACCACGACTTCCTGTTTCACAGGGGTATAAATATTGGGTAACACATAGGCCAAAATCCCATAGTCATTCATTACAATGGGTAAGACCAAGGAATATAGCTGTGATGTGCGGCAAAAGGTTGTTGAGTTTCACAAAATGGAAAGTGACTATAAGAAAATAGCAAAAGCATTGAAAATGGCAATTTCTTCCATTGGGGCAATAATTAAGAAGTTCCAGTCCACTGGAAATGTTATGAATCCCCCTGGAAGGGGACATGTGTCTATATTGTCTCAACCAACTGGGAAGAGGATGGTTCGAGAGACCACAAAAATCTCCAAGGATCACAGCTGAAGAATTGCAGAAGTTGGTTGCATGTTGGGGTCAGAAAGTCTCCAAACCTACAAGCCAACATCACCTACATCACAGCAAGTTGAAAAAAAGCCTCTACTCTCATCCAAAAACAAACCTAGCCGTCTTCAGTTTTCCAGACACTGTTGGAACTTTAAATGGGATTGGGTTCCATGATCAGGTGAAACCAAATAGAACTTTGTGGCAATAAACACCAGAGGTGGGTTTGGGGCACACAAAGAGGTAGCCATATTGAAATGTACCTTAAATATGGTGGTGGCTCTTTAATGTTTTTCTCCCAGGGGACCTGGACATTTTGTTCCATGATGCCATGTATCCTATCAAATATCAACAGATCTTAAATGAACACCTGACTGCCTCTGCCAGAAAGCTGAAAATAGGCCGTAGTTTGATCTTCCAGCAGGACAATGATCCAAAACATACATGTTTAAACTGTATCATAAACCTATGATTAAACTGAAGAGGAGAGTCCTTCAGGTTCAAGTCCAAAATTTTAAGGCTCTGCAGAGATTCTGAATAGAGGAATAGTCTCAGATCCCTTGCCATGTATTCTCCAACCTCAGCAGATATTATAGGAGAAGACTCAAAGCTGTTATCATGACAAAGGGAGGTAGCACAAAGTATGGACTAAAAGGGTGCCAATAATTGTTGCATACATATATTTCACTTTTTTGTTGGATAAACCTGTGTTGTGTTTGCAGTTGTTTGATATCCATTAGAGCAGAGCATTTTTTTTTTCACGGCCTTATTTGCTCATATTTACCAAGGATGCCAATATTAGTCAAGGGCACTTTGTGTGTAATATATAATATGTGTGTAATGTGCATTAAAAACTGAATAGAATCAAGGAAACTCACTTGAAAAAAGCTGATTTATGGTTGATAAGATTTTAATATAATTTTCATTGAGTGAATATGGAAAAAGGGGAAATTTGATAAAGGGCACACTAGTTAGGCCTCTAGCCTGAGCTGGAAAATATACTTCTGAATAAAAAAAAAGATTATAGCTCAAGGGAAGATAGACTTCAGTGCATAACTCACAGTTGTCAAATGTAGTAATTGTGTGTGCAGCTCAGTAGTGTACCAGATAACACGAGCACATGATAGACAGAGTAAGTAAGGATCCTTGGATTTGTTTTGACTATTCACCAGTACATTTCTTTCTGACTGTTGCTGCTGTTATTTGTCGATTAGACTTCCCTTGTAAAAGTATTCAAAGTGGGTCCGCAAGAGGCCCTCCTGCGTGGAGGAGTTTAGGTCACGTAATTTGTGACAACTCCAGTTACCGTCCCAATATTTTATGAGGTAATGTGACTGGCGGTTTTTTAGCAGGCTGGGGGATGCAATTTGTTGTGTTCCTTACAGGAAGTGCTGAGGCAAGTAAGTGCAATGCCAAATGACCCCAAAGCTTTCAAGCCCCCTCAAAAACCAATACATGTGATTTAATGTATCTGCACTCCTGTCAAGCCTTCTATGTACCTCCATAAAGTTTTACATGTGTCCAAAAATATAGCTGTATAATC
Source organism: Spea bombifrons (assembly GCF_027358695.1). NCBI lineage: Eukaryota > Metazoa > Chordata > Amphibia > Anura > Pelobatidae > Spea > Spea bombifrons. Next base: position 109,101,218 of record NC_071088.1, read on the forward strand.
TCTGTTTAATAATGCATTGCACAACACAGTTATTTAGTATCGTGTGTGGGAGAAGCAAGCATTAGCATCCTGTTTTATATTACCGTTCAGGCAGCTGGAACATTTTGGCTACAGACCCCATTAACATTCCTATAATCTTGTAGAGTGTTAAATGCAGTACATTGGCGATAGTGCAGTCTCACAGTCCCTTAATAGTATTAATGGAGAGTAATCATTCACCAGTAGTAATAAAGATATGTTAACGTGAACTTATTTAAATGCATTTTATGTGTTATTTTTCCCAATACTAAATGTTATCGTTTAGTAGACTAAGTCCACAGTGTCTATGGATTGACAAAACCCATGTATATTTCCTAAAAAAAACCCACCTTCTTTGCATGCAATTGAAACATTTAAAAATAATTGTTACTTTCAACTAAATAAACTACTCCCATAGGGGGAAGTGGATTGGTTCTGGCAGCCTAATGAGGATGACGAAGGTAATTTCATGGTTGCTGTATTGGCATAGCTGGGAACTTCCCAGGGTAGACTACCCAGGGCCTTTTGTCTTCTGGGGGAGTGACTTTGCAGTAGGTAGGGCTAGGCACGTGAGGGGTGTGGTTATTTCTGCAAGGGGTGGGATTAGCCATGGCCAAGGGCAGAACTAGCCCCAAATACCATTAAATGGGTCTGGAGTAATGGGGAAATTGGGTAGTGGGCATAGCTAAAATAAATCGTGTGTAGATCAGCACCAGAAATATGTTTAAAGGATATATGCTATAAAATAAAGTTTTGAGTTTTTTTTAATTCAGGTTTGTACGCACTGATTGCAGATAACCTAACACGTTTCGTCCGCTGCCTTCTTCAGAGGCATATGTATAACATAAATGAATGGAACCATATGTCTTAAAATAAAAATTGTGGTTAAAAAGTAGGGTGATTTGTGTGAGGTCCAAATCCTATTAATCTAGTTTTCCAAAGGAAGTATTCTCTGAGCTGTTTTACTTTCAAAAACTAGATAAATAGATACAAACTACATTGCAGTGATTATGGTTAAACACCACTCCCCTGCACCGGAGAAATGGGAGAGTGGCTCGGGAAGCAGTGCTGCACTTGGAGACTCCGGCCATTTTTGTTACAGGACGTATAGACATTTCATATTTTGCTGTCCACCACGTGTAAAGTTCTGTCTGACAGTTCGTGTGTTAGCAACATGGGAAATGTATAAGTATCCTACAAAAATGGCAAATGGGGAAATCCTGATTTTAGGGGAAGAATGGGTTAAGTGATAAGTTTTACCTCCAGATATCACAGCATTAGGCTATCCTATTGTATAATAGTCACTAGTTTTTAAGACTGATGTTAAGATGTGTTCAACCTTGTTGGAAAATAAATGTCAGTTATATATATATATATATAATTATACATATTATACATATATGAAAAAACCCATTGTGGTTAAATGGAGTTCAGGTCATTTTATCTGTCCCTGAACAGATTAAAGAAAGCCTTAAACATTTTTTTTTTGTGTGAAATTAATTTACTTATTTATTTTCTTGCAGGATATCAGTTGTAATGAAATCACATCTTTGCCACAACAGATAGGTCTTTTGAAGTCCCTTAGAGATTTAAATGTTAGAAGAAATTACTTAAAGGTCCTACCTCAAGGTAAGAGTTTAATGTAAATAGAACATAATGATTAGCAAACAAGATCATGCAAGTGCTTTAAAACAGGTGAGATAGGTAGCATAGCTGTGAGTCACAACAAGTGTCTTTCAAAGCTGGTAGATGGAATATATGAAAGAGATTTAATAACATGAGAAAAGTTTGTCCCCCTCTAAAATCCCATTTAAAGTTAAACGATGATTAATGAGCGTGGTTAGATAGATGACTCAATCCCTATTCATATCTAATTTACCCTTTAAATAGAAAATTGTGTGTGTATATATATATATATATATATATATATAAATAATGTGTATGTATGTATATATATATATGTATAATTATATATTATTGTGAATAAAATCAGTGATGTTTAGAAGGGCAATGAGAAGAACAGTAAACTCTATTTGTTTCTCCCTGTGTAATTTACTATTAGACTGTATTAATGAAAAAAAGTGTTAAGATATTTTAAATTATAGAAAAGATGTTTTAGACCAAACAGTTTTTTTAGGTATCCATTTTACTCACTTTGGAATAAGTACAGATTTCATACACACCATATACTGACTGAAGTCACAACCACTTTTGAAAAGCTGTAGTGTCATTTAGCACAGGCGGTATAACAATAAAATCTATTTTGATTGACCTGGCGCAACCCTAGTCATTACTTCTAGCACATGCATCCATCTCCATTACAAACATCTCATTGGATTGCAGGATAAGTAGCTGGGTTGGGTCAGTGGACACTAACTGATGAATTCTTTTTTTTTTATATTTTTATTCAGAAATTGTAGATCTTCCCTTGGTGAGATTTGATTTTTCCTGCAATAAAGTATTGGTTCTACCACTTTGTTTTAGAAAGATGGTGCAATTACAAGCATTAGTACTTGAAAACAACCCTCTCCAGTCCCCACCTGCACAGGTGAGTCTCACCCTTCGATCTAAGCATTCACGTGTAAGCCTTAATTTATACTCTCCAAAGGTGGGCATGTGTACCATGTTTTCCAGGACACATCTTTATTTCAAGTATTGCATACTTTGGTACTTTCTAGACTAGGCCACTTGGACTTCTCCGTCTTCTGGGACTAGTTACACAAAAGGCTGAAGCTAATTTATTAGTGAATGGGAAAAAAGTATGGGCCCAATGTGGATAGTGTAATTAGCATCCTGAAATCCTGTTGGGTGAATAGTACAAACAACGTGAGTTAAAGCCACATTGGAGGAGAATGTGGCAATTGAAATCCTGCTTGTATTTTACAATTACCTTTTCATAATAATCCTGCTTTATATACAGCATGGGTTCATCTGTTGGAATCACTAAGAATAGCTTTTCTTATTATTCACTCACAGTAATACAATGTTTAAATAAAGCTCCACTTCCCACTGAATTACAAGAGCTTCTTTTGTTATAATAAAGTAACTTACAGTTTATAGAAATGTTCAGAAAAAATGTAGGCCCACTAATTGTGATCTCTAGACCATATTGATTTTAAGGATGTCAAAGAAGGATATATCTTTATCAACAGAGTCCTCCTTTATTTGCTCAATGAGAGATTTTGCAAACATTTCATTTTGTGCTCAACAACACATAAAGCATTACCTGTAGTATATGGGATGTATAAACCATCAACAGGATAGCACTTTCCATAAGGCACTCGGCAACATGCAAAATCTATATGCGTCCTGACAAGAATGGTGAATGTTGGCAAATCGTTATTTTATGTAGGAGCTGCCATCTTTTTGCTGCATCATATATTCTAATCTGATGCGTATTGCACTTGTATCCGTAACCATACAAAAGTAAATAAATAAAAAATTTAAAAAACTTCACTACCCCTAAACCCCTTAAAAACATTATTATTAAAATACACTTAACATTGGGTAATAGGTAAGGTCTCTAGAACGTAAAAAATATGAAGGGATATGGCAAAGATAGGGTTTTTCCCTCTAATGTATTTTAATATCCATCTCTCCTTCAAGCAGAAACTACCTGTATAATAGATGCTTTCAATCTTTTTTTAATCTTTTTTTTTTTTAATAGATTTGTATAAAGGGCAAAGTACACATATTCAAATATTTAAGTATACAAGCTTGTCAGATGGAAAAGACTGGTGATCCTTTTTATCTTCATTCTATTGAAAGACCAATTCTGCAGCAACACGTCGAAGAAAGGTGAGCTGGTTAAGTGTCTGCACTTCGAAATAAAAATGTGCTCTGTTTAGCAAAGGTGACACGAAAGTCACAAAATAGTTTAGTTGCATGGCAGGTTGAAGTAAAACAACAACGTTTTCATTATTAATTCCGGACATCTATCTGTCCATGCATAATTCTTCCACAGTGTCTGCCATTAAAGAGTTAATGTACTTTTATATTCCTGAAAATATACATTCAGTGTTTGTTGTGTTGTAATGTGATTTTATAGGGTTGTGAATAGGTACTCAATGTCGGATACCTCCACACTCAATACCATTGCTTTGAAGATGCCCTGCCTTAACTTAGAAGCAGTTTACAATAGCATTAGCATGATCTATTATGCCTTCCACCAACTTCATAAGGCATTTTATTTGAGATGTCAGAAGTAGCAGAGATTAAAGGGACAACATTCAAAACGTCTAGCAACAAATGCATGTGTATGATGCAGGAAATTTTTTTTTTTCAAATATTTTTAATCTGCATATGGGCTGCACATTCTTGTTTTTTTCCTTGACCTTCGGTGGTCTTTAGTCATGTTAATTGTTGAACAACAATAGCTAAAATTGATTTAATATTGTTTAGAAAATTAAAACCTGTATAGAAACTGAGGTTTCGATGTTACTTCCTTCGTTGTGTTCAAAAAGCCAGCAAAATCAATGATAACGTTTCTAGTCATTCGTTATACTTCAACAATTTCTCTTTCACTTTTTCTGAATCCCTGAGTGACAGTACCTGTAACTTAGCGCAACGGCAGGATAGAAGACGTTGTATTGTAGCCTAAAGTATGGTGGTGTCTGAAGGTGGTTGAATGGGCAGGGTTGCCTGGCTTTTCTTATATGGAGTGTTGGACTTTTAGATACCATACAGAATCTATAGCGGTGTTAAAACATTGGAAAGTAGAAATAAAAGGGTGGTTTGATGTTAGTGAGGGTTATGTACAAGGAAAAGGATGGTTTGACGGTAGGAAGTTATGTACAAGGAAAAGGATGGTTTGACGGTAGCGAGGGTTATGTACAAGGAAAAGGATGGTTTGACGGTAGCGAGGGTTATGTACAAGGAAAAGGATGGTTTGACGGTAGCGAGGGTTATGTACAAGTCATTGGCCTGATGATCTCGAAGGTGGTTTCCTTTAAATTGTAGGTTGTGGCTATTTTTAGGGCAGTTTTGTATGCTTTATAAATGTATTATTAACTTTGTTTTATTTTGGTGCAACAGCATTGAAGACATATTTCCAATAAAAAAGGATTCAGACTCAGGTGTTGGCAGTGACAGTGGGGAGAAGCGTTTATCGGCAATAGAGGTAACTATATTGTCTCAATTACCTTTTTCTTTTTTTTCTTTTTTTATAAAGCACCTGATATATTGAAAACTTGCAAGAGCAGGGCCCTCTTCCCCTTGTCGTGACATATGCTAATGTTTTGGTCAGATTTAAATATTGTCAATATTAATTTTATTGTTAATTGCCTACAGAACTTCCTGGCGCGTGATAAATGATATGTAAAAACTGTGAACGCATACATCAGTTCTGTACAATGCCAACACCAAATACAAGAGGAAGCCCAAGCTTTCTGTCTAGGTTATGTGAGGGTATAGTTACACAAAGAAATAAGTGCTGTAGGTTTTCCATGTCCTGGTCTATATTTATTTTATGTATTTAGGCAAACAATATTTTATTATTTTATTATTGGCCCAGCATTTTTTAGATCTAGCTCTTGAGAGTATCAGCCTCCATTTTATTAAGTTTGAAGCAAAATCATGTTATTTATAACATTTAAATGCTACTTAAAAGAACTGAACGTTAATTAGTAAAGCATGAAGCTGAGACGAAAAGGTTTGTTAATAAAAAAAAAAAAACTGAGGACCAGGATTAAGAAGGGTGCATAACTCTTGTGAGATGAAAGATGGTGTTCCCTATGAAATGGTAGCATTTAAAAGGGGCAGTACTAAACAGTAATGGCTGTGGGGTATCATGGCCTAGGCCGACTAAGTGATTGGCCTCCTAAGAGCAACAACTCTCAATGGGCTAGTTGGGGGACATCACAGTGTAATGTTTACCTAAATTCTGAGTCTGGTCAGTAAGTTGGTTTTTCTTTTCCTCCTCTCAGTAGAATAGTGAGACCAACATCTTGTTCTCGTGTATTGTTGAAGTGTTCTTAAAATATACAGACCTTGTTCTATTTGTAACAAAAAATAATTTTTTTAAAAGCAAATTTAGTTTATTATTTACTGAAAAGCTGTATTTCAAGCATAATGCCTTTATATACACTGCATTTCGTGTTCACAGGTCAGCAAAATGATTTTCAATTCGTAAAACTACTCCACTCCATTTTCCCAAATCTTTTTTTAAATTTATTTCGGGGGAACCCATGGCTTCAAAATTTCAGGAAACTTTACATTTCTAATTCAGACTCTCTAGATGGATGAGGTAGGTCTCTAGGGGGCATCATGGGGCGTTGCTTAGGCCAGAGACTAGAGCCCTGCGCGGGACTGCTTTTTGAATCCCGCTCCCGCCCCCTCCCATTGTTTTGAATCCCGCTCCCACAATGTGGGTGTTCCGCTCCCGCCACATTTGTGGCAAATCCCGCCAGCTCCCACCACATTTGTGGCCAATCACGCCCGCCTCCTTACCTGATTTCCCGCGCAGTCCTGCAAGGCTGCCCTCGAGTTGTTCCCTCACACCGTCTCTTCTCTTGCTCCGCCCAGGAACAAGGCGGAGTCACGGGAAGTGACGTCACATCCCGTGACTCTGCCTTGTTCATGGGCGGAGCAAGATAGGAGACACTGTAATGGAGCAGCGAGAAGGCATCCTTGCGGGACTGTGCGGGATTACCGGGACCCGCAGGTACAGTGCCTGACCGCCCGCTCCCGCCCGCAGCCCCAGAAAGACCGCCCGCGCCTGGAAGTTTTATGCAGTCCTCTACCAGAGACCCATAAATACACCACTGAATGATAGCATATTGGACACAAAAGTATATTGCATTAACAATATTTACACAAATAGGCTTGTTGGCTTTGTGACATGATTATGACACAATCATATCAGCCTGCCAAATGAATGGCGCTCTTTGAGAATAATGTGTACATGGGACCACGTGATAATGCATACATTGATAATAAAGATGTGTGTGTATATTCATTAGTGTTTCAGTCCTAATGTATAGAACATATGAGGGAAAAATAAACAGTTACCTAAGCTATGTGTAGAGTATTCAGTCTGGGGAATGGTTCAGTTATATACAGCTTTTGCCATCTTTTGGTCAGTCTGTGCCTCTTCATCTTGGATGCCTAAAAATAAATGTACAGCTGCAGGATATGAGACAGAGGATTTTACCTGTGATGCAATGACACTTCATCCCTCTTAGGAAACATCTGGTTGACAGGGCTGGACACACTAAGGTTTACGGCTAAAATTAAGAATTCTGATGCTACTGTAGAAGTCTCTGTTTTTCAAAATATCCCCCAGTTTTGGTATTTAACAAAATACATCTCTTGTAACATTTCTAACATACCTGGTGGACAACCATTGCTTTGGAATGTAGTATGGAAAGATAAAAAAAATCTATTTTTGCCAACCAACATTTGCAATTTAGTAAGCGACACAATGTTTGAAAACTATTATGTGGAAACACTGGGAAACGTGGAAGGAAGGCATTTTCATATTGATTCCTTCCACAGTGGCAGGCCGGGTACCAGGAAGCAGCACATTCCCTGGGCCGATACCTAGCAGCTGATTTACTCCTCCTGGTGGATTGCAAATTAACCCTATTCAAAAGGCCCTCTTCTTCTGCACCAGCATGTCTTAATGTGTGTTAATGTTAAAATTGTTCCTCTTAATATCATTGCTGATGCTCTATACAGGGATGTGTTTACCTTGGGCACTACGATAGCCTTGACCCAGAGCAGCATCCCAACCGCTCACTCCGCAGGCACTATCTTTGATAGGGGCACCAGGATAAAACCTCATATCTGCAGCACCTTTTACTGCAATCTATGGAGACTGTGCCAGCTCGGCACAGGCTCCATAGTGTAAATGAGCCAGTTGTAACAGCTCCCACAATCTTAGTCAGCTATTTGCAGGCTGAAAATTTTGATTTTCACAACAGATGGAGTTTCAAGGTTGCCAAAACTTGCTGTTTGTAAATGAGGAACAAAAACATGAGTGCTGCACCTTTGGAACAAACACACTCTTTAATCTCTCTATCCCGAGAGATTAAAGTGCAGGTGGCCTTTGTCTTTCTATAACCCCTGTGTGTTTACTTATTGGCTGCATATAGGACCATTGAGCATCAAAGCAAATATAATGATGCATATAACTGTAGAATTCTTTGAAAGCATCATGGATGTCATATTGAGTACACCTGCTGAATAATATACAACTGTGTTGCGTATTGTTCCTTTTGTCCGTTACGCAGTAATCTACACTGCAAGGCTTCCCTTTTCTTCCAAACCTGCAGCGTCACCAATCATTTGGAAGGTGGGTCGCATTGTACAGAAAATATTGGTGCAATGGACTCATAATTTGGGAATTCTGTTTATTCTTTCTTTATATGAATTTTAATGGTTCTTACAATTGAAAAGGTACAATTGGGGACAGTCCTTATGTGACTTATCTGTTCACCTATTCTGTCCTTGAAAAGCACCGAAAACATTATTCAGCAAAGACTTCAGTCAAGGCCCAGTTAGCTACCAGCAAAAATATAATCTGTTGTGTATAGAAATGTTTGATGTTAACAAACCAGTTATTGGATGTTATTTTTTTCAAATATCACCATAGCAACCAGTGGAATATATCTGTTGATTAAACCATTTCATTTGTAGCTATGGTGATAAAAGTGCTTTGAATCTTTCTTTTTTGTGACCCCATACTATTGTAATATAAAGTAAAAATATTCAATAGAAACAGTTTCATTTTGGGCTTATATTGTTTTTATATACAAGTTGGTTAAATTATGTCTCTCACAGCCCTGTGATGAAGACTCGGCCAGTCCTAGTGTGCCAATGTCTGATATCCTGGAAGAAGAAAATCTTACCAAAGAAGACTTAGACCAGCATTTTAATAGCCCTGCAAATGGTAAGGAGACCAAAACATTTTATACAGAAATAGCAGCAAATACCAATAATGTTTCAAGGAACTTGAATTTGCAAAGTGCCGGGATAGAACTAAATATATTTGCAACAAACTGGATTGAACTATCGTGACTAAAGATAAGAAGGGAGCAAATTATGGGTAGATGGGAGTGCAAGATGACCGGGCTTGGGGAAAAGAGGGGGTAGCATCAAAGCAATCACGGGCATCTCTTTCTGTAGATGTGGAAATTAATGGATGTCCGGTTTATTATTGCAGGATAATTTATCTCAGAATATTATTGATATTCTTGATAGTCTTTACACCGCACCATGTTTATTGTTTTGCTTACAAAATTCTCTTCCTGTCCTAGTAGGACCTCATCACAGTCCTCTCCGTAATTTCACTGGAGATCCGGAGAACTCAGTCTGCCAATACAACAAGAACATAGATGCCATCGACAATGAATTTGTGAGTTATATTAATGTAGTGTATATGTGTGTGTGTGTGTATATATATATATTGATATATTGTAGTAAGGTACCTGCTAGGACACTTTTAGTGCTGCGGGGACAGTAGGAGACCCAATATGTTTCCAGGCTTTTATTGCACTAAATCGAACAAACACACAAAGAAAAACCTGCTCCTATTTAGGAGGCTTGCTATAAAGCAGTCTTCCCTGACTAACAAAGAACTGGCCAGCTAAGCTGGTTTCCAGTATAAAATAAAACAGAATATACTTCTAACGGACCCCCCAAAAGTCGTCTCTCCTAGTAGCAGACTGGAACTCAGGTACACCCCCTGTTCCTTCCAAGATGTAGACAAATTGCAGTGGGCTGTTCTCAGGTTTCCTCCACCCTGCATTTATCTCACAGTGCAGAGTTAAACCTGGGGCACCTGTGTTAATGGAACCAGCAGTTAATCACTGGGATCAACTGCTCTTTCCAATCTCCTGCTTACATAAAAGCCATCTTTCACCCTGTCACAATATATATATATATATATATATATATATATATATATATATATATATATATATATATATATATATATATATATATATATATTATACATCCAGCATTTGCATTTGTTCAGCAGCCTGCGTGTAGTGATGTCAATAGCTATCGATCCAAAATACTCACAGGACTTTGCAAATAATTTACTGTGTGTTCAGGTATGGTTGTTAATGTGTTAGGTTTATAGCCTGTGTCAGCTCATTTAGAAACTTCCCAGTTAAGACAGTGTAGATTCAAAATCCTTGGAAATGTGTAACTAGTAGGTTCTTATATGCTTAGTTGCTCTTACCACTTTCCAGACACAAATGTGGTGCTGAAGCCTCTGGTAACAGGACAGATACATCATCATGCAATATTTTATTTTTGTTCACAGAGCCAGGTTTCTGAATTTGATGAACCGTTGGAAATACTAGAGGAATCACATTTGATAATAGAAAACATGTGAGTACATTAATGTAATGTCCCTACAGCCCCACCAACAAACAATGGATATGAAAGTACTTTGTAAGTACTTCTATATGCATGCTTTACCTGTAAATAAATACTTACCTTGTTAAAATGCTATAGCGGCAGAGCTCCTGGGACTCTCGCACAAGCAATGGCTGGAGCTGGCTGGTGGTGAGGATACTCCACATCTCCAGAACTCATCTCCTGCTAGCCCTAGTGTATCTGAAATGAATGAATAAATCAATGAGTCTATTTGAATGTACATTGCTGTTGTAGTGGCCGATGTGTAATGATAAGCTTTTCTGTAAGTAACCCCTATATTAACTCAAATTTTAACATTGTTTTTATTCTTTTTTTTACACAGAAAAAATGCTTCTGAAGGTGCAGATCACAGCACACCTATGATAGAACAATTAAGAGAAGCAGTTGATATGTTGCAAGATCCAACAAGGTATGATTTTGGATGTTTTATGTATGTTTTAGGTTGTGTCTAATAAGCAAACAAGCTGATGTCAAGCCTGCTTGCCTCCTCAGCAGTCATGTGGCTCCCTACCCTTGTGCTTGCCAGGGCCAGCCTTGTTAGACATCAGGAGCTGATAGTATTGAGTGTCTCTGGGCTAGATTGGATACCTGCATGTCCCATGGTACTCTCCATCAGCTTTAATTTTCTCCTGGATTACTGACCTTTTGCCTTGGTCATCTCCTCTTGGTACCTTAGGTGCCTGTCACAATCGTTGGCCTTCAATGTCCATTATTTATTCTCCCAGAACCAGAAAAACAAATATCCTAAAGTGTATTTTGTAATGCGTAATGAGATTTGTTTATTACATGTAGAATTTTGCTTGAACTATTCTGGTTTTAAGGGGATCGCTCCTGGTCGGAAGGTCTCTGGGAGAGTTACCTGTTTCTGTAGAGTGTTACATGTCCACAGAGGTTTGTGAATAGCACAAACTTTACCTACAAAGTCATGGAGGTTTAACCGGAAAATAAGCTTTCGATTTTGTGATGCGTGGTTTATTTACAGAGGCATTTACATTTCCATACAACCTGCAGGTCTGTGAACAGATAGATGCCTTTTTACACATGTACAGTGACAACCATAAAGTAGTAGGAAAAAAAAGTATCCTGTTAGTGTATTTTTTAACAGGGATTTTAATTGACAAAAAGCAGGGACATGTTTTTACTCCCAAAAGGATTGCATTATCAAGAATGTATGTTTAGCCTGCATTCATTTACTGTTGATAACAGTGGTCTGTTGGCCAGTTATCGTATAAAATCAGGCATACCACACTGTGATAATGTTTGCCTTTGTCTGTCAATTCTAGTTTTGTCATTCTCATTTTGTATTGAAAGAAACTATGGGTAAATTGTTGGCCCTATATAAAAGACAACATTATTATGTCAGATTACATTTCCTGATGTTTTGCTGCTGCCCCCATACTAACCTACCTACCTAGCCATCCCCTAACACCCTACTTACAGTGCAGTCTATAATCTGCCCAGCACCAGAATTTAACTTTTTAGGTGCTGGACTAGCTAAGTAAGGGTTGCACACCCTAATTTAGCACCTGAACATTAACCTATGTATCCAGCAGTTCATTCTGGTGGCTTTCATGTCCGTCTGTGATATCTTCATGTTTAATTGGTAATAAGCCTTGCTGAGGCATTATTATATTTTCTCTTCTAGGCTAACTATGGAAATTGAAGATGGAATGAATTTATACAATCTACAGTCCACCACCGCTGCTGATTTAAACAAGTCTGCCATAAAGTGAGTTTGTGTAGCATCTAAAATATATAAGGAATACATATTCCAAACTTACTTCCCGTTTTATGGTGTAACTTTTTTTATTTATCTTTCTTTCAGTGGACAAGTGGAATTACAGATGTCTCCAATAGCGCAGGTAATTATTTTTATAGACCAATAAAACACAAAACAAAATGGTAACATGGGTTTTTTATGAGCTTATCAAACATTGAAGGACATTAAATGTACTACCATATACGTTAAATGTTTTATTTTAAAGCCACCTCTCTGAGTTTTAAGAGCATGTATGTTATGATTCCAACATACTAACAAGGCTAATTTTGTTTTCAATTTTCAGAATAGCATGACAAACGAGACTCCAACGTCACAAAATTCCCAGGACGAGGTCAGTCTCATAAATTCTCTAATCACATGTAAAAACATGCTTGCTTATTTATAGAATTAGAAGCGTTTTGAAGGGAGTTTGCTTTTATGTAGCAGGTGTATCGATACACATGATGTATTTAATACCCTAGGATAGTTTGTACCTTAATCTTAGTCACGTGTGGTTACATTAGTACACATGGTCTCTGTAATTAATGGCACAGCGATCACATGACCAACAAAGGCCGCTATCAGTCCTCTGCGTCTGGATCTCCAGTGAGTGCTAGAGTAAAGCCTACTGTTATCTTAATGGTATGGATCGACATGAAAGGGTTACATGCTGGACCGGGAGCTGACAGCATGGACGTGTGCGGACAGTGGCAAGAGAGGCTTTTTTTGCCCTATGAGATATAGGGTACGTTGTAGTAAGGAAGAAAGTAGGGCCTGAAATGAAAGAATAAGGGTGAAAATTCCTGAAATAAAGGGCATGAAATTAGGAGAAAAAGGAAAAATAACAACATTTCATTATCGGATGTTTTAGATTTTAAGAAATGTTTCTCTGCAAATGTAATTTCTGCATAGAATGTTAACTTTCAAGTTAGCTTTGTGTTTTACCAGATAAAGGATGTTAGTGTGCTTTTTTTTTTATATTCGTAACTGAGCTATAATATGGTTGGATTTATTGGTGTACATATACACATGATTGCATCTCTATCTTCGCATACAGACTGAAGACAACACTCCCACAATGTCCCCAGTACACAGCACAACAACATTTGGTCTTAAACCGAGATCTGGTAAGTCTAATTATTTTTGTTATGCAAGTTTTTGGTTTTGATGACAGAATGGAAAGAGGGGGAAATCAAGCAATTAGTTATTGGTATTGGGATGAGATGCATATTTTGTTTTGTCATGTGACTGACACCTGCCTAGAAATGGACCTCCGTCATGGCCTGGTTTGATGGAAGCTAGTGTGTATAGGTATCTTTAGTAGTAGTAGTAGTAGTAGTAGTAGTGTGAAGGACAATTAAAGGATAACAATCATATAGCTTTTATTTTTTTATTTTTCATATAATGAAACTAAATTTGCCCTGACTGAAATCTCATATCTTCAAAGAGTAATTTTATGGAAAAATCCAGCACTTTTAACTGTGGTTGCCTGAACGCTGTCAGTTTTAATAACTAGATGTGTTTTTTAAATGATTATCAATACCAATGTTATTTATGTCCTACTTCCAAGTTGCTCTTTCTGAGCTGATTTATCTATATTGATTTATTGTAATCATGGTAACAAGAATGGTGCAACTTGAATATGTTACAGTTGGTGTGCTGGTCTGGCTAAAAAGACATGTTTTTTTGAATAATGATCCAGCATCAGAAATCATATCTATCTTTTCAAATTGTTACCCACATCATCTGATTATAAAAAAGAAAAAAGAACAGTGGTCCCATGGAAATTAGTAAAGATATTCCAAAGCAAAGTCTTCAATAAACACATGAGAGTTGTACATTATGAAGAGGCAACCCCATACTGTAATCAAAAATGTGGCCCAAAAACATATCATGATGACATGGAAGGTCATGAAAAAACTTGTAGTGTGCACTCCCGTGCATAGCGCTGCCCGATGGTTCCCGGGGCTGGGGACTGCTGGGGCCCACAAAAGCGTGGGTGCACGAGAAAAGCAAAAGGCTGGCATACTTGTGAAATTGTGTCTTTTGTTATCTAAATTGTGTTTGTAAAGTGTATTATCATTTAACCCTTTATTTTCTGTGCGCCTACCTTGCCCTATTCTGTGTGCTGTTGTGCAGTGAAATATCATGTAGTATGCCCTGTAAATTTTAAAAAAATATATGTTCAGAAACCTATGCATGGGGATATTTCTGCAGTTGTAGGCTCCTTTGTGAAAAAAATCCTAAAAAAAAAAAAAACACATGGAAAGCTTGGTGAAAAATGCAACAAAAGTGAATGTTACGGCTCCCTTTGCAGACATTGGTGGCCATCTGGTTGCATAATTGTCCAAATGCTCCTAGTGAAATACCCTGGCTTGTCTTCTCTCCCAAAATATATACTTTTGTGGGGGGTATTTTGAGCTAGTGGGCTCCCAATCAGTCCCAAATGAGACATAAAGGTAGCTTATTTTTTTTTACAAAAACCTATGCATGTTGGTTTTTTCAAATTCAAGACACATATTATTATATATTGTGTGGTAATTTGGTCAACTGCACTTTTTATAGTAAAATATTACAAAAAAATATTATTTTTCAAAATGTTTCATTATTTTAATGTTTTATCCATATTGTATCAAAAGTCAACTGTATCAGTCCTTAAAATAACCCAAACAATATATAATATGTGTGGGTGCATGAAAAATTAGAAAGGAGAATCATGGTTAAGGAAACAGTAAAAAACAATGCTGAGCAAGTCTCAGGTTTTTGGGCACAAAACACCCTCAGTGAAAGAACTCTCCTGCAAACTCTCCTTTAGTGAAAAATCCTCATTTACAATAATTACAATTTATTTACAATAATTTACCACATATTACAAAGGATTGGATCTTTGGAGCCTAAGATGGTCTTGGTGAGGTCCAGTCTTGTATGTGTATTTGAAACACACAGTATGTGTGTGACATACAGTATAGTGACAGAATCTGTGTACTTTCTGTATTATATTTGATGTAGTCGGATATACTATGTATAAAGTATGGCACTATACAGACTTTGTACAATGGCTCTATAGATGGGAGAAACAGCCTTTATTTTGGGATAAGCTTTTATAGCTAAAAAAAATACATGTATTTCCATAACTGTACTAATACTCATTACTAATACTCATACTTGATCTTGTAAACTGGTGAGTGCTCTATGCCACCTCTTTTCTGTTGACCTGGGTGTTCCTGGTGCACTCACATCATACTTCTCAGACCAAGCATGTGTATTTACTACAAGAGGCTTCGTTAAGCCAATGTCATCCATAGTTTTGCAGAATTTATATCCCCATTAGGCTTAATTCCAGACCATTCCGTAACCTCAGAACAGTTCTTTGGTTAATATACATGTCGCTGCTGACTACAAAACCACAGGCGTTGTAGTTTATCAGTCAGTTATTTGGAGAGTCATTGCTGAGAGACCAGCCACATGAAAATAATGATATCTGATTGAGTGACAAAGTCTCAATGTCTGGATGACAGCAGCTTGTTTTGAAGCAGCTCTTTATCCATGTTGGCATGTTCTGCTTCAGATCAGTTGCATTCCCGCACAGGCTGTCAGGGAAAGAATGTTAAAAAGAACACGTTCTAGGGATCTGTTAGTATTCAGAACTTTTGTAATATATGTGTATAAACAGTGTTCATTATCTGTCACTTTTATACTGTATTCATATGTTAGCACTTCCTACACAATGAAATACACCATTCGGCTCTATTTCTTTTTCTTTGTGCAATGTAAGAATATTTAGTTCAGGAACCACCCATAAGATACATTTTAACTTTGTCCCTGGTATGTTGAAAACTTAAGATACTTTTCAGAAACACTGAACATCTTCCCAATCTTTTGAAGAGTGCCAGCTGTCTGCGGAAATTCTTTCCAAATAGAGTGGGGTCTGGCCACACACTAAAGCTTATTCTGGATGCTGTCCTCAGATAAGCGCCGTGCCAGATTGCTCATTGCAAAGATTTTTTATATGGCTACATTTGTACCTCCTATTTTAAGAAATTATTTAAAAAGACATCCTGACTATAATATATATATATGAATTGAAATACATATATTTGTTTTTTTAAATGCGCTTGTGTTCATCTTCATTGCACAAGGAGTCTGGATTGTGTCATGGTGTTTGCAGCAGAAGAAATAAAGCAGTTACATGGCTTCTTTCCTCATTGAAATATTTTGTCCAATACTGTTACGGTTTTAGGATGTTAGGCAATCAGGTAGGAAGGAATGCACCAGGCATGACATTGTATCCAACATTAGCTTGCTCATCTGATTCACATTTTCAGAAATCTAATTAAGTACACTTGCTTTTGAGCCTGTTCTTGTTTTTTTTTCTTTGTCAACCATTCTATTTAGCAGGCTTGATGCTTGTGCTTTAGACCCAAAAAATAACAGGTCAGTAAAGCCATCAGCACCATTCTTTCCAATTGTTGTATTAGGGAGCAACAACTGGAGAACAAAATCCATCTACTAATCACTCTATTAATCACTCTCTAATGTAACAGATAAGTTAACCCTCTCCCGGTGCAAATCAGATTATTTGCAATATTCAGTTTGCATGCATTAACAATTAATAAAAATACAGACATACAAGGGACATATTTAATAATATAGACAGTCTGCTAAATTCTTATACAGTATTGCATTATTACTTGCATTGCTTGTAGCCTATCCTACATATCCTGGAATATATATTGCTGAACATTCTAGCAGAATAAATATAGACTTATTCTTACTATGGACATGTCTAAGGCAAGAAGTTTTTACATGCAAAAGAGGGCTTCCTTTTTTTCTTAACACACATCACCGTTTTTTTCATATTCGAGAGATATTTACCAACAATGCGAGTGGAAAGAATTATCGTGAGAAGGAATAAGTGACATTTTTCCATGTTGCATACTAATAATAACAAAACTTTGAAAACAGATACAGTATGTATAGGTGTGTGTCAATGTAAATATGTGTTGCCATGTATAACACAATAAGGATGCACTGTGTTGAAACTGTATTAATAAATCCTAATCATTGTATAATTAAGTACATTTTACATTTGTGTATACCACTCTCAGTGCATGTTTTAATTACAATCACTTAGCATTGTAATCAGTTTAATTTACCAAAATAGATCTATGTGTTCTAGAGCGATGTTATATGACACCATATTCCTATGGAATTAACAATTGCAAATAAAATTTACATATAATTGAAAGTATATAAATAAAATGTAACTTCTTACCTTCATTATTTTTTTCATCCAGTTTTATAGAACAAAGAATTTAAACTCTACTACCGTATTCCTAGAAAACATAAAATAAAGCACATGCAAACAGAATAAAAATGAATAAAATGTTTGATTACAGATGTTTTGTTTTACTATTTTTCCCTCAAGTCTTTATCAGCATTGATAAAGCATGTGGTTTATCCTGCAAAAACATGAGAAAAATACAAATATATTTACTATTTGTTTATGTACAGTTACTAATTTGTTGTTTGTTCCATGTGGTTGGACAGCACCAGGTTTCCGAAAGACACTTCATCTTTATAGATACAAATGTCCAACATTGTTAATAACAAACCCCTTTAATCTGGGTAGCTTTTATGTTAAATCAAATATTAATATGGGTTATATTTTCATGGTATAATCAGTAGCTGAGGTTTAGGAACAAAACGCAATGTTTTTGTATATATTAAGGAAGCTAATTAACAGATATCACTATTCAAATTTGATTTGACTGCTTTCCTAACATACTGTTGCTTCAAATTGTGATTTATTCTGGTCCTCTTTTGCTTTGTATGGACCTCCTCTGACACCCCCTCCTACAGACCCGTCCCTCACTCTTCCTCCTATCTCCTTCAACAAACTTACACAGGCACAAAATTGGGACAGCTATAACTTGGAGGTCTCAACAGAAGGAGCCATTGACAGTGGTAGGTATTGTATATTGTGGAATGTGCATCGCATGTCCGTATAGTTGCTTTTCAGAAACCAGTTACCTGTTGGCATCACTTAATGTGTTAAATGTATGTATGTATGAAATAATGATATTCGTGCATTGTATAATAATTTACATGGCCAACATAACAGAGCAGACTAGAAAGCTTACGGGTTATCTGCTGCTGTGGTGGAATCTGTTAAGTCAACACTATGTTGTCGTACTGTTTAATGGAGGTCTGGGATGTTAGACCATTGTACTTCCCAAACATAATTCAGTAGTATGTTACAGCTGACAGGAGGTTTGCAGGACAGTTGTGTTTCAGCTCCTTGACTCCACTATGCATTATGAAGATCCAAACTCAGCTTCTGCTGTAGGAAGAGCTTGGCTGCCCCCATATAATGCAGAGTTAAATCAGTGAGATTTATTCTCAAAGCCTCCTTACACATTATACAGGGTCAGCTCAGCCTTTCTCTCTGGAAACCTGTCAGTGTTGGTCCTTTATAACGAATAATGAAGTGTGGGAGCACAACTCTCTTGCCAATGCTCTCTTTGGTGTCGATGATTGTGGAAATTATCTGTTATTCTGTACAAAGTCCCAGTTTCCATTGTCTTTCTCATCCGTCCTTACATTTCCATGGCTAAACAATCAATCAAAAAGTGTATGCGTCATTACTATTATTATTTATTTAATAGTTTTCTGTTTAATAGCAGGCTTTCTGCATTTTTATTTTAATTTTGCTTGAGCAGGGCCCTCCCTATTTCTTGTTTCTGTAAGTCCAATTGTTATGTTATTTACTAATTGTTATGTCATCATTACCCAATGTACTGAGCTGTGGAATATGATGACGCTTTATAAAATAAATAATATTTTTTAGAATGTTTTTGTAATTTAGCATGCTATGTAAAGTAATGTACTTTAGGAATTATCAGTAGTATTCTTTATTAAAGTTTATAGGACTATTTATTAGCTCTGTAGGGTGAGTGAGCCACTCTGCATTTCTGCTTGCCTTGCATTTCTAAGCGAAAGGGGGCTTTTGTGCACATATGAAAGAAAATGGTCAAGAAAGTATAGAAAAGGATAGAAAATAGTACAAAAGGGTCAAGACTGGAGGGATGGACTAGCACTGCAAATTGGTAGGAATATGTTGTTTTGAAATATTTTCCTGGAAAAATGAAATGTATGTTTACCAATGGAAGGAGTTTGGTGGGTTACGTTGGGGAATACTGTATTGTATTAACAATATGAGATACTGGGTATTGCTGAAACCTGGTCAAATGATACACAAGTGTCCTATACATTTTACAGGTTATATCCTTTTAGAAAGGATAGGAATAACAGAAACTAGGGGAAATATCTAAATATTTTAAACCTTATTTGCTTCCTAGCATAAGAGCAGACTTACATTAATGGTCTGTGGATTAGGTTTGTGGAAGTATTATGTATATAAAACATACTGTTACTGGGGAGTTGTTATGAATAATCTCTGATGAAGTCAAAATTATAAGGGATTGATAGTATCCAGGTACCAATTGGAAATTAGATACAAGTGAAGTGGCATATCAAAAGACAATTATATGACTCAACGCATGACAGAACAACCAGAAACAATACATTGTTAGTCATTTGGGAAATGGTGTTTTGTTTTTAAATTGTGATAAAGAAATGGTCACTTAAGGGGCAAATCGCAAGAGGCCATAATATAGGATTAGAAGAACAATGGTTCCAACTAAACAGAGGAAGGTAGTATGCAGTGAGGGCAGTAAAGTTATGGAATCCATTAACCAGGCAAATGGTGAGTGCAGATAATATTGTCTTTTTTGCAAGGGAGATAATTCACTGTCACTGTTTTTAATTAATATGAAGGAATTCTAGCGTCAGAGGCAAAATTGCATTTGGTTTTTTTTTTGCCTTTGTCTGGATCAGTTCAGATAGAGATGCTTTGGAAGGGCTCTTCCTAATTAAATATATAATGTATATATTTGTATTTCATTTAAATATATTATGTATATAATGTCTGGGAACATGTATTTTGGTTATCAAAAAAAATGTTTTTGTTATATAAGCTGTCTCCATTGTGTATGTGTTTTTATGGTGTCTTTTTATAAGGAGTCTTTGTAGAACAATCTAATATCACCTTATGATATTCCAGATCTTCCTTTGTCTGTTTTACCCTATCCCTCGTCGCAACACGGTTTGTGCTGGATCTCACTTCTATGTTGATATGCACTGGATATGGGCATCTTGGTAGGTGTAGGTAAATTTTTAACAAACAAATTTAACATAGTCAATCATTTATACAATTCCTTTACTCTGCATCAGTATTCTGTGGATTAAGGCTAAAATATAAGGCCAGTTTGGTCTTTTTGAGCTACACGTCACTTATTCTTGTGACAGACGGGATGTAGTATTACAAAATATCAAATACACCCATTTAATATATATACTGTATATTAATTTTTCTAAACTTCTTTTTACATCTAAGTACCGCAAATGATAGATTATGCCAACTAAGTACTCCTGGTATCAACTTTTTATTCAATGAATACTAATGACATAAGAACATAAAAAGAGGTCATGTTATTCACTTTCTACAAAACATATACTGTGAACTGTTTTCTTGTCCTGTGCTGTTGAGTGTACTCTACTCACACCTAGTGGTTGATTTTGACATAGATACAGCTTTTTATGCCTATGTAGGATGAGGATTAGTGTGTATCTGTTTAGAAGGCTGTCTGTAAATTGTATTGTCTTACTGTATCTGTTTCTGTGATCAATTTTAACAAAAAAAACTAAACAATGTTGCACTCTGAAATGGTCACACTCCCTGTGGAATATTTTGTTTTTTATGAATAAAATGGACACCTAAAAAAGCCAAATACATTGAATCTTTGTGAGGAATGCATTTCAAACGCATTTTCTTCACGCATTGGCAGGTGTAAGTGAAGTGCAGCCCGACACTTTTTTTCCTGGTAGTACAATGGTGTAGAGCGAAAACTGTTGACACAGATATCCCTTCCAGTGAAGGAAGACTTGAGGCACCTTCTTATGGTGCAACTCTTGAATGTTAATACCTCTGGACCCAGAAGAACATAGGACAAGATAAATCTGTGTCAGTAAAGGAACTGATTTCCCTGTAATGTCACTTAACCACTAAAGTCTTCCTGTGCCACATAAACTGCATGGTCAGTTGGTTCTGCGCGCTTTGCGGTATATATGGGATTTTGAAACCACAGATTTATTGTTATTGTTATTATTATATCATGTTTTAGCAACTGTAGTTTTTTCCCCATATTTTGGTTGTTTAAAATATAAAGAAGCCAACAAAGACAGAGCCAGTGTTCAGGTTCTGACTGATAAGTCTGATCTTTCTTATCTATTTTTGGATATGTGCTGCAATAAAGGAGAGATCATTTTCAAATGCTTTAATTTCTAAGTCATTTATTCAGACCCACTTCTAAGTGAAGAAAAAATGCAATCACATTTATCATACAAAAAAGTCTAATCTTTTCTACTAATGGCTACTCCATTTTAAGGCCATATAAAAAGTTTAAAAATGTGTAATTTAAAATACACCTGTTATATCTTCAACTTGGTTTTGGTAATATATCAAAAGAGAAACAGATGGGTCTACCTGCTGTCATTTTGAAGCATATGAAGCATGAGTGCTGTTCTCCTAATGTTTCAGTTTCACATAATCTCGTACTTAAAATACTTTAGATTGTGTAATGAAGTGCAGAGATCACCATATAAAATATTCAATAATTGGCAATTTGAGGCATTGGTTGCATTTTTGCATATCTCAGTTTGAGCACAGACATTGTAATTAATAAATAAATCATAAAACTACTTGCTTTTAGGGAGGCATACACACAATTATGGGCCTGTTTGAACCCTTCAAGCACCGGAGCTGTACATCCTGATTTCAACCACAGTTGACAATAAGCAATTTTCAGTTTTACCAATTCGCTTTCACATTTCACCATGTAACCCACTGTAGTGTACTACACAACCAGTATAAAAACACACAGACCTGACCTAGTGGAACCCCTAATGGAACACCTGGTAGCAGGGCCGGCCCAAGACATAGTGCTGCCTGGGGCAAAGTTTGAAACCCCCCCCCCCCACACACACACACTGTCTACGCCACTGCTCTTTATCTACCCTTCCTCTCCCTCCCTATTATCTACCCTATCCCCCCCCCATTTGTACTTCACTTACCTTCTAGCAGTCTTGTGGCGAGAGTCTCCCTGCTCTGCCGCGGTGCGCGCTGCTTCACTGATGAGCGTCGGAAATGAGGTCATATTCCGGCGCTCAGCATTACAAACCGAGACCGAACTAGAGGGCTCGCAGAGGAGAGAGAGGGGTGCCGAGCGAGTATTGACAACTTGATAAGCGAAAACCACTCGCCCCTCTCGCTCCTCCGCTTAAAAAATAAAAAAAAGACGCTTGGGGCGGCAAAGTGCCGTCTGGGGCAATTGCCCACTCTGTTCCATGGCAGGGCCGGCCCTGCCTGGTAGATCTACCTAGAATTGGATATGAACCATGGCAAACCTATAGCATGTATTTTAAAGACATGGCACATATATTGCCCCAACAACAAACAATTCACATTAAAATACTTGGTAAGTACTGTAATATGCATTCTATACTGTCCGCAAAAAAATAAGTACTTACTTTGCTAAAATATTTCTGCTCCAGAGCTGCACTGCCTTCTCCTCTGTCCGAGTTCTGCTTGAAGCAGGCAATCACTTTGTACATGATTATCTGTAGAGTTAAACAACATATCCAAAATCACGTGTGTTCCTTTCATCGTATTTATGTTCATAAGCATATTGTGTGTCCGTGATAATTCACTGTAAGTTGTTACACTTTTGTGCAGTGTTTTTTTAATATGCCATGTACTTAATTTTGGTGCGTATGTTAATTTGCTTTCTTGAATTTAATTTTAGTATTTAACAGACCACAGAGGAATTTGGAATCCGTAGATCCTCAATTTACAATTCGAAGGAAAATGGAACAAATGAGAGAGGAGAAGGAGCTCATAGACAATCTGCGAGAGGTAATGCCCACCCTAATATCTAGAATTGTATTTATTTCTGATTTTAGACATCATTCACATCACGATTGGCATGACTGGGTGTGTAGCTGACTGGATTTCAAGCCTCAGAAGGGGCAGCTTTTTTTATCTTTTTTTTCTGGTGGCATAGTATTTATTTTTCTACTCCCTGTCCTATGTGTAAAAAGAAATGCAGCTCTGATGCTGAGCTCAAAAGGCATTGAGAGCTACTGCTTGTGTAATGAACAAACCTAAGTGCAGCAAGAGCTGAGCTATGTTTGTATGTAAAGTAATAGTCCTTGCCAACAATTCTCATTTTTTAAACAATATTGCATATATTTAACTAATTAATTATACTATATGCCACATATGCCACAGTCATGTAGTACTAATGGCTTTTTCTAAATGGTAAACCTGTTTATTTTTATGTAATATATTGTATTTTGTATCTACATGGCATGCCATTTGTGATAGTAGAGTCTATGGCACACAGTTATTTTAAACTGTTTGATTCACAGGTTTATTCTGAGTTATACACCAGATATCCAGGAATCTAGACTGGTATAGAAGTATTTAAATTGAGAAGTTAATCAAACAAGGGGAGACATTTGTTTATGATGCTAACTGCTAAACTGTTAAAAAATGTTAACAGTACAAAGAATTACAGATTTCTGCTTTATTAATTTGTGCAAAGTGTGTAAAAGTAATGAATTAAATAATGTGAAGAAAAAAATGCACATGGAAATATTTCAAGTTTTATTTTTCATTATTAAAAAGATATGGATCCTTATTGTCAACAAAGGTCTACAGAAATTTTTTATTAAAAATAGCTCTGCCATTGATTTCAGAATATTGAAGCAAGATTAAAGATTTGCTTGCCTGAAGACTTGGGATCTGCACTCATGGACGGAGTTGTCCTTTGTCATTTAGTTAATCAGATCCATCCCCGGTCAGTAGGAAGCATCCATGTGCCGTCTCCAGCTGTTGTAAGTTCACATCTTGACATCATTTATTTTAACAATAATGTTGGTTGTAAAGACAAATATTTTAATTTAATTTTTATTTATTTTTGTCGTTGTTGGCATTTATATAGTAGACTATTTTGCGAGGAAAGATATTAACAGTTAGGCAATGCTGGCTATTTTTAAGTGGGTAAACACATGTATTAAATGTGGTGGAAACGGGCTAACCAATGCAACTATGAATCTCCCTTTAAAGTTCATCTTCCAAATGTGTGTGCATTTCAGCACACAAATACATATTTCTGTGACAAAATAATCAAATACCTTACAGTCTTTAGAGTTTAGAAAATGAATGTTACACTTAAGTAATAAATTCTGTCTTTAGTCCATAATATAAAGATAATCAAACCATTTTACTGGACACACCAAGCAATAAGGGGGTGGATTAACAACATTCCCAAGTTTACTGTTTCATTGATAACCTCCATGTCTTATTATCTACCACCCTCTACTGTTCCACCTGTTCTGCTAAATTCAACACATTTATAACTCAAAGCAGCTTTAGAAACCTCACCCCAGTACTTAAAACGGCAAAACACTTCCCAGAAACAATTCTTTAATTGTGTAACATTTAATATACCTACAGCCCTCCTAGATTTTAAGTATTAAATTTACATGAGAATTAACATGATGAAACTGACAATTAACCCCTTAAAAACAGCTAACATGTCTGGCACGTCATGGGGTTAAGTGGCAATGTTGGTGAAATGCCTCGATATTAAGGCATTCAGCAACACTCAAAGAAAACCCAAACAGGGTGCCGTGTAATCCTGGATCGTGGTAAAAAGGTTCCAACAAGGGCTTTCTCTCCTCAGACCTGAGCAATACAGGGCAATAGAGTCCCATAAATATACAATATAAAGAATTATAAAGATTAAAAATATTAAAATTGTAAAAAGTTAAAGAATACATTTTAAAAAAAAAACATTTCATTGCAATAACCAGAGATGTTTCGGCAGGATAAAATGTTGAGGTAATTGTTGATATTTTCGAAATATGTTGATCTGGATTTAATTTTCATGTTCTATATTTTGTAGCCAAAAATTAGCATGGCCAAATGCAGAAGGAATGTTGAAAATTTTCTAGACGCATGTAGAAGAATGGGAGTACCAGAGGTAAGGATTCTTATTTCCAGTTTGATTGTGCCAGATGGAGACTGAATTGTCAACTCTATTAACCCCAGAAGTGTATTGAACTGCTAATGTGAATAATATATTGCATTAGGATGGAATGCAGTAAAAGTTTCATGATCCTGTGTGTTAAAATCATTTTATAACAGCTGTTTAACATTCCATGCAAAACATGGTCATAATCATGGCTACCACATTAATTCCTGTATTTATTTGCAAATGCTAGGGTATTTCAAAATAATTTTTGGTATGAATAACTTGAAATGTTTGCAGGCAGCATGTTGGTAATATACGCCAATATTAACTGTTTATTGAACAAGATGCATTAATTATATATAGGAAGTGTTTAACCAACATACTCCGGTTATGGAAATAAGGAAGGAAGGTAGTAGTGGTATACCAGTATTAGTATTTCTGTACTACTCCATACTGGTTTTAATTATAACGCGATAGATCCCTAACTTCTTAGGCTCATTGGACTTGAATCAGTGACTCATCTAAACCTTAAATCGTTTTAACAGGGGTGAATAGCATATGGTTGGGACCATATCTAGACAATGATCACTACAAAATGAATTTTATAGGCTATAAAAAACAGTTTAGAAATTTGTAGACATGCTTAACACAATTAAAGGACCTATAAAAGATAAAACACAGAAGACTTTGTGATTACTTTAAAATCCTTGTGGTTGAAGCAGCCAGCATATGTCAGGCATTAATGTAGTCCAGGAATGTTGCTGAACACAAATTAGGTTAGTGTTCAATAGTGGCATCTACTCTTTAGAAATATTCCTAATCGAAATTGCAATTTTTTTCTATTTTGGCATAGGTTGTTTACATATTAGCAATATTGTGTTTTTTGTATTTCTATGGTGTCAAAAGAAGGCTATACACGCCCTTAAAAAAACATGTATAATTTGCCAGACAAAAAACATGTATAATTTGCCAAATATGGCAAAGGCAAATCATGGTTAAATTTGGTAAAAATGGCAAAAACATGGACTTTTGCGTAGGAAAAATACGCCAAAAATAACCCTTGCAATATGAAACCAAACAATTTCTTAAAGGTTGGCTTCCCAATCTGCATTTCCAGAACTAGGTACCACTACTTGCATTGTGGATTATAATATTAATTTATTTTTTATTATTTGTATTATTCATTTTAATTTAAACATTTACATTACATTGTATAGATATCATTTATGTTTAGTTACTACTCACATATATATGCAAAAATTTGTTACTTAAAAATATTGATAATGTGTACGGCTTTAATATGTTGATACTAAGCAGAGTTTTACCCAATTACATGCCTGGCACATTATGGCATTCAATAAGTTTAGAAAGTGATCAAAGGTTGCTTTCTTTGCTTAAACAGTGTTGCTGTAGTGCCTCGATATTGAGGCATTTAGCAACACTGAAAACTGCTGCAAGGGCCCAGTGTGGCCCCTCCCTGGATTATCCTTGTGCGCCATAAAAAATAAACAAGTTTCAAAGAGTGTTTCTACAGCCCAGCTTTCTAATCAAAATATGATTAGTAAAACATATTTTAAAAAAATGTAAAAAAATAAAACAAAAAATAAAACTGTGGTAGCATGTAAAAACAATTCTTCAGTGATGTCACCATCAAGGGAACCAGACAGTTCCAACACAATGTAAAAAAGTCCTAAAATATAAAATGAAAAGTCATTTATTTTTATGTGCTAAAATTAGTGCTGTATCTTCCCAAAAATTCTGACATTGAATGAGTAAAATACTAGCATTTGACCTATAGGGTGCCTAGTATGGTTTTATGGACTAAACTTAATTGGCTAGGTTCAAAGATGTCCCAAATATGACATGAGTGTAGACTGATCAGATGTCAAAATGTGGCCTTTTAGCTCCCAAACAACCCAACAAACCTTTGAACCTGCTGAACACATATTGAGATGTTTGTTAGTGACATATACCAAGAGCTGTAAATTCATACCTAAAGTACAATGTGTGTGTGGGGGGGGGACACAAAGAATTACTACCACAAACTTTGACAAAGGCTGGTGGTTGAATTAGTGCATGGAATGAGTTAAAATGCTAGCATTTAAAACACTCTTAAGCTTCAAAGATGTCCCAAATAGGACAGGGGGACAAGGATTACCAGATTTGACAGATACTTTTATTCATTGACCTATTACTTGCAAAAAACATAGGGCAAATATTAGAATCTATTCAGCAGGTTTTCTTTTATTCGCTTTTGCAAATGACTAAAAAGGGTTTTCATAATTTTTTTGATAGAAAATTGGATATGATCAAAATTGTATCTAAAGAAAGACCTTCTTTTTTCTGAAAAAAACTATCTAGAACTTGTGTGGGTACAGTAAAACAAGAAAGAAGAAAATTACAGCTAAACACAAGCCCCTCAAAAATGTTAAAGCAGCCTCGGTCAGGAAGGGCACAAAAAGAAAAAAAAAACATCCTGGTCCTTTAGGGGTTAAATGTATATATAAAGGACATATTTGTCTTGTATCTGGGGATCTGGAAATGTATTACTTAAGTTTAATTGTAAGTGACCCAATCTTGTTTTGCAATTGCTTTGACCTTGATTTGCTGCCTGGAGGTTTGCATTTAACTGCTAAGACAAGCTGTGGTTGTTATTTGAAAAAAGCATTTATTGTGAAGGAATTCTGAGATACATTTGCTAAGTGTGTACACATTGTTGAGTGATTAGCAGGGTTTTCAGGACTCTGTGTCCTAGAAGTTGTATCGCTGACTAGTCAGTTTAGTTACTGAGTTTAGTTGTTTAGTAGATGGGTCATTAGTAAGAACATATCAACCTGCAGACCTTGAATCTTGTAGGAAACATCAGTAACTTAGATTCATAGAGGTATGCAGAGCCACCCTTTCGTCATTTGAATCTTTTGCCACAACATAATAGATAGGAACAGAGCGTGGTTACACAATGCGAGGTCACATATGCGAAAATGGATTTCATTGTTAAAAATGTGTAGCATTTTCTATACCCCACAAGCTCTTTTAAAGAAAAACAAAAAAATAATTTAAAATTAATATACGTGAGACTACTATGTCCACCAGAGGGCAGGGCAGTGTCATAGAAAAGCTTCTAGTTGGAACTGCTGTAATTTTTTTTTCTTTTACAATACATGGGGGTGCCATGAATGATCTCAAACATAAAATAATTTTAGCAGGATAAAGGAAGTAAGGTTCATTTGTAGTAACCAGGGATTGTGCCAAAAATATTCTTTTTTTCATGACAGAAATGTAATTATCAATCACATTTTCCAAATTCACTAATATCCAGTGGCGGCTGGTGGGTAATTCCAATGGGGGTTCGTGCCTTGCGTTGTTAGCCCAGCTCGCGTCAGTCACTGGGGAAGGCGGGGGGACTCTGGGCTGGGCGGTGAGTGTGTTGGCTGGGAGGTGTGAGAACGGGGATCAAATGGGGGCCTCAGCCGGCATTTTAGCAAGCGCGGCAGCAATTGAGCAAATGGGGTCTTTCCTCTATCGCACGAGCGCTGCAGCAGTGCAATAGAAGAAGGAACTATGAACAGGCTATTAAATAGATTTTTGATAAATTTTGCAAATTTTTCTTTTGTATAAAACTCACCAGTGAGTAAAAATTACTGGATGAGAACTAATAATAATAATGACTTAACCCCATGTACGGACTCACAGTGCATTGTTTTTAATGGGTTTAAGGACAACCCATTGTCCTTAAGGGATTAAATAATCAAATACACAACCAATTGTTTTTTTCTATAGACATATCAATTATCATACTCTGGGTTTGACCCCGAGATTGGCGGGAGAGCACTGCTTCTTCGCTTCTCCGGGTCAAGACCCGAATCCGCCGGGTCGCGGGAGCGGGGTCTTGACACGCCCCGCTCCCCGCCCATTTTTCCATAAAATGAGGGTGTGTACCCCTGCCGTCAGCGGGAACTCCCCCGGCATCAGCGGGAACTCCCCCGGCATCAGCGGGGCCGCCCGCCGACGTCAGCGGGACCACCCAGTGTGCAGTCCTGGCTCCGTCCCACAAGGGAAGGCTCCGGGGAGCCGGAGCCCAGACGTTCCCAGGTATGTCAATTATATTCAATCACTAATTACATTATTAGGTCTTAACATGTTTCCTATTATCATATAATTGAAATACTAATAAAAGTAAAGTAAGTGAATTCATAAACTAGTAAATAACCTATTGTTAGGGTAAAAAATTCCATCATGGTAAATATGACAAAATGTTTTGTTTTTTTTATGTCTCCCTTACCTTCAGTTCTTCTTTATTCCTGCATTTGAAAGCTAATTTGTCTTATGAAATCCCATGTGGGTGGTTTTCTAGCGATGGGAGATAATTCCAGTGATGGTGCAAGAATATTTGCCCTATTCCACCCCAACAAGCCACATTTTGTACTATAGCTGCACCATAAACATCCCAAATCCTGCTTGCGTGCCCTTCTTTTGGATGCACTAAACTCATCTGTGCTGATTTATTATTATTCATATTATTAAATTATATGATAATAGGAAACATTTTAAGACCTAATAATGTAATTAGTGACTGAATATAATATATATGTCTATAGAAAAAATCAATTGGTTGTGTATTTGATTATTTAAGTCATTATTATTAGTTGTCACCCAGTAATTTTTACACACTGATGAGTTTTATACATGTATATATTTAATGATATTAGTAAATTTGGAAAATGTGACAATTACATTTCTGTCATGAAAAAAATTAATATTTTTTGGCACAATCCCTGGTTACTACAAATGTGAGGGGAGTATTAGGTCTGCCCAACGCTAGCACTGGTTATTATTATATTATTATGATTACTCTGATACTTTAAATAAATGGATAGCACCTATATATGACATCATAATCCTGTGCTCTGAAGAGTGTCTGAATGTGACATCTTAATCCAGTCCCCTTAACCTCGACTACATGCCAGTGGCAGCTGTCAGACTTCTCACTACCTTGCAATGCACAGGGGCACCGGGAGACCCCACACCCATGGCGAGTGCCTGCTTGACCTTTTAGTAGCACTATCTCTAAGTGCACGCACAGTCAGTCATTCATCTCACTATGCCTCACAGGGAGAAAAATACTAGATGGAATAATTATTATAAAAAACATACCTCCGTGCTTTGAATAACTAAATGCACAGGCTTGTATACCTGAGGGGATGAATGGGTCAATAAAATTAATTCATGTAGTCTTTTTTTTTTCTTTTCTTCTTCTATCGTTCACTTACGGGTTCTAAAATTATATGTTAATTTTACTCCTTTGTTTTCATGCGTCCAACCTCATATTCAATTGCGATGCTTTTTAAGCTTCCTTTTGCTTTTATTTTATCCATGTTTACTCTGTGTAGAAATAATTATTTTGCCAGCATGTCATCTACCTGTATCTATATACTCCCCTAAACAGATTAATGCAGTAAATGTACTTCAAATGTTGTGCATATATGTTTGTTTGGTGTACACATAGACATTGTTGAAAGAAATGCCTTTGGGCATGAACTTTATCATTTGTGCTCTAGTAATTTGCTGGCTTAGAGGTTTCTGCTGTTGTGGAAATCACATGTACCAGGCTTTCCTTAAGCTTAACCCCTAGCATATTGATTTGCTTTATTGGATTCTCTATCCGTGTTGTCTTTTTAATGTTGTGTAATGTTTCTCTCTGTTCTGACGGCTGCCCTACGGACAGGCTGACCTCTGCTCTCCAAATGACATCCTTCAATTGAATATCCTCCACATTCAAAAGACTGTTGATGCTCTTCTGGCTCAGGAAGAGAAAATTCCGCAGCTCGCTACTTTCTTACACTCCTGGGATATGATAGGCTTTTGTCTTCTACACATACTCCTTTTTGCATTAATGCTTTTAAGTTATCATTGGAATGCAGTATCTGCTTAACCTGTTTGCATGTTGCATCATTGTTCCTGGAATTATGAAGGTACTTCATTTAATCCTCCCTTTTTATCTTTATTGTACATTAACAAAAAACACTTAGTCTGGTTTTTTTCACCACGTGTTGCCTGCAGGGTACCTGATGTATTATACACCAGACGTATGTGGACACCCCTCCTAATTAATTGCTAACAGACATTCCCATAGGCAAACATTGGCAGTAGAAAGGGGCGTACTGTAGAGCTCAGTGACTTTAAACATGGCACTGTCATAGAATACCACCTTTGCCACAAGACCTTCTGCCTCAGTCCACTGTAAGCTCTGTTGTGAATTGGAAGTGTCTAGGAGCAGTAACGTATCTTGGCCTAGGCTTCAAAACCAGGGTTGTCAGATCTTTGGTGGCCACAAGCAGCCCATTTACACAATGGAGGCTGTGCCACACCACACATCTTTTAATGCGGTAAACATGCCAGCCGCTGAGTGCAAAAGGTAAATACATTGCCATCTAGGAGTAACAACAGCTCGGCCACAAAGCAGTAGACCACACATTCACAGAGCGGGGCTGCCGATTGTTGTCTTCTGTAGCATTGCCCACTACATAGTGCCTCTGGAAGCAACTTTTAATTGGATGTCCAACTGGCTCATATATGTGTGTGATGGTCACTTGTTCACAAACTTTTTTGTCCATATAGTATCTGTTGCTGAGTATTATATATTACATAGCAGTCCACTGTCTGAGTAAGGACAGTAAGCATTCACCCAGTAATAGTTAATCAATCTAGTTACCCAACTGTTGTTGAACTGCATCTCTCATGATACTTGCTGACTGATCATAACGGAAGCATCTTGGAAGATGAAATTCCACAAAAGCTTGATGGATACTAGTTGGCTCCCCTTGTGCTAAATGCTATATCAGACATTTCCATCTTATTTCTAAATAAGCAAACCCTTGAAATTTACTTGTTACTAAGCCTAGCCTAACATCATGAAGCGTAGTTGAACTTAATTTCCATATGAGGGAATAGGGCCTCTGGAAGTAAAAGCTTGAGTTGGAACCGACACAAAACAAACCAGCTTCACCGTGTGCTTTTGCATCTTTAGAACAGCATGGGCTGCCTTCCTGTTATGACAACATATAAGACAACTATATGGAAAGTTAGCTTGGGAGCATGCTGCAAATATACAGATTAATCAGTGTCTTCCTCTGCATGGACAGACCACAGATTAGATTCATGCACTAAGTTACAAAAGTAATCCTAATATTAATCACAAAGTGAAGGGTAAAAAAATAATTTATTGGCTCTGGTACACAATGTACTAATATGAGTAAGAAAAATCTTTATCCCTTTGTTAATTAATGCATGGCTGACATTATAGGTTACAAAGGAATTCTCAAGCAGCAAATTATTAAATGACCACGTTATGAATCATAAAATAAAAACAAAGTTTGAAGGATTATAACGACGGATCAGCCAGTAAATATGATGAATACAATCTGATGAGTTATAGGGACTGTTTTATTATTAGGGTGTATAGGAAATTGTTTTACGTCTTTATGTTGTTTTTGGTGTTAAATAACTTTGTAGCATGTTGCATCTTAACAGCATGATATTGCCCCCAAATGATCACTTTTTATTTTCTCTTAAAATTAATTTCAACAATTTAGATGGACTTTATATAGAAAAGGCTGTTCCCTTTGCCAGTCATGTCAATGCCTTAAAGCAGTTATCAAACCAACTGTATTGATCAGCAGATAAACAGTGCACTCTCCAAGAGTGCACTGCTTATCTGCTCAGCAATAGGTTTGGTTCAACTAGTATGGAGGCTTTTGGTCTCGCCTATGAATTTTGGCTATATTACAGTTGGGTAAGAAACCTGGACCGTTTGGAGTCTTTTCTTAAATCACCCTACTCGGTTTGAACCCATATTGTTCTACGACAATCTTAAAAATTACCTTGAGCAAATAGTAACCTACCACACATTGAGATGGATTCATCCAATTAGGAATAACTTTACAAGGAATACAAATATATATATATTTAATTAAAAACTACCGTATACAGTGACTTAATCACTTGTCTTTGTTTTATGCAAGTACTCTTTCTTGATCCTCTGCTACTTGTGAAGCTAGTTCTCGTGGCATGCAAGGCTCTTTTTGATCAGGACACAACAGAACATGATTGCATCAAATGTGACCTTATGTGCAACATAATCACTTAAATAAAGATGACGCAAATGACATCCAACATCATGACTCAAGCGATGTAATGTTGAAAAAATGTTGGAAAATGCAGCTTTATGTTTCATGATTTGTAGCATATTGGCTGTTCACTAATGCTGTTTGAAGACCAAAGTCTTGCTCAGAAGGGCACTCAACTGTTGCAATCAGTTTACTACATTTTAGTTACATGGGGAAAATGAAAAACGTTATGTACGTTTTCCTGCCCTCCTCCTTCTAGTAATAAGTGCCTACTCTTAAAGCTCTTATGCGTTCTTCTCTTAACTTGACTTCACCATTGTAGTGCTGTGGCAACTTGGGCTGTGTCTACATTTAATACGCTGTTGAGCTACATAGCCCTGTTTGTATGTTTCATTAATCTGCTTTATTAATCTAAAGAAGTAACACTGCTGTAATGATTTGGCATCTCCATGTTAACTCTTGCGATGTAGCTTGGCGAGGCATTGATGGTACACAGCATACAGTGAGATTCTCCGTAGAACATGCAGCAACACATTTGAAATGTGTGTTTATTAGTAAATACAATTCTAGTGATAGCTTCCCTTTAAAACATTTTATATAGTTAATGCTAGACAGTGTTATGATTGGATATAACATCTGATGGTTTAAAAGCCGATACGGCTGCAGCAGTCGGTAAGCCTTTTTATTGCACTATTGATTTGCAGTAAATGAAGTCTGTCTTGCTTATCACATCTTTGGAATTGAGTGACAGGGATTCAGCGGACAAGCCGTAGCAAAATAAGTAATCTGTAGTTAAGTGTCAGAGGGTTATGAGTTTTACACATGGCAACACAGAGCTAACACTGACAGACACATTTAATTACGCACATCTTCAGTGTGGTATCAACACTCCAGTGTCTATTCCTTGTAACAGTTACAGATTGTGATGCAAGTTTTAACACTTCAGTCTACCAAAAACAACAATACATTTTGTGCTCCATATGGAGTAACCCATCAGCCATTTGAGTGAGAGGGGTAATCACCAACCCTTTTTCTTTTAGGAAATCTAAATACATTTCAGGTTCACTATCCCTTGCTCTTTGCAATTAATTCAATTTAATGATTTGAATCATCTCCGTGTATTTTCCAATAAGATCTAGCTATGTGCATTAGCACGTTATTTGCATCCTCACTTTTGAACTATTATTTTTCTTATGGGGAAATGCAACAAAATAGGATTTTAATGCATTTTCCATTATTCCCAGACAGTGTTTGTAATAGCTATACTATCCAAGTCTCCCTCTGTATCCTGCCATCAGTAGTTTTTGCTTACTTGAGTAATTCATTGACTGTTGTAGCCTCGATTTTCCGGGCTAGGCTTAACCCCCATTAACTCCAAAAATGACACCACACACCATTTGAATATGGATAAGAAAATTTATATTTGAGTCATTATCACGCCAAAACCTGAAACAATAAACATAGGTGCATTAACCCCTTCAGCACCGGGACGTACCTGGTACTTCCTGGTTACTGGTCACCGGTAGACCGGGACGTACCAGGTACGTCTCCTCCAAAAAACGCCCCCACATCACCACGATCGCGGTGATCGTGGAGGCGCTGCTGCTGCTGTCTGCCCAGGACTCCTGGGCAGACAGCACAGCCTGTCTAAGCCCGCCCCCAAGCCTACGATCACTCCCACGGAGTGATTTTGTAGGCAGAAACAGCGATTGCAGAAAAATCTGCAATCGCGGTTTCAGCTGCCACAGGCAGCTTCAGGGAAGGGGGGGGCTGTTGAATGGGTCCCCACACAAGTGTGGGGGCCTGATCCAACACCCCCCTGCTGCCTGATCGCTCCATGAGAGCGTCAGTGCAGCGTTAACCCCTTCAATGCCGCGATCGCGGCATTGAATGACGCAATTGCGGCATTGAAGGGGTTAATTCCCGTTTTGTGGGGGCTCTGCTGCTGGTGGTCTGCCTGGAAACCAGGCAGACCAGCAACAGCAAAAACGAGCCCCCAGAAGTCCTCTGATCAGTCCTGTAGGACTGATGAGAGAGATTCCTCCCCTACAATCTCCAGTCTGTTGGAGATTGTGTCCCAGCTGCCAGAGGCAGCTTCAGGGACAGGGAGACAGGGTTCTTTGGTCTCCACATGAGTGTGGAGACCAGCCCCCCCACCCCCACCCTTCCTCAGTTAACCCCTACCCTTCCTCAGTTAACCCCTACCCCCCTCTTCCTCAATTAACCCCTTCAATGCTGCGATTGTGTATGACCCCCATCGCAGCATTGCAGGGGTTAATATTAGTCCCCACAAGCTTGTGGGGACTAAATATCAGTCAATGCTGTGCTCCAATGGAGCATCAGCATTGAAAGAGTTAAAAAAAATGTAAAAAAAAAAAATAAAAAGAATTAAAAACAATTAATAAAAAAAAATTAATAAAATAATAATAATAATAAAAAAAATAACAGCACTGACCTGAAAGTCCAGGGTGCTTCCAGGTCAAATGCTGGGCTGATCAGATCGCTCCTGGCCAATAGGAGTGATCGGATCATTATGGCAGCCCACGGATGACCCTGCTCTACAAAGAGAGAGGGGTCATCTAGGGTAATTATGAAAAAACACAAAATATTAATAAATGAAAATATCATAATTATTACCTGATCACTTGTCGGTGACATTTTAAGTCGCTGATTATTGATCGGTCTCCCTGATTGATGTCAGCGGCCTAAACCTGTCACTTACAAGCAATCTGATAAAAAAAATATTTAAAAAAATGTAAATGCACATGTTCCAGTTTTGCCCTCATAGCTTCCTCAAAAAATGCATGAACCATGCATGTGAGGCGTTGTTGGACTCATGGGATGTTGGTGAACAAAATGTGGTGTTTTCTTCCACTGTTGCACTTATGATGTGCAAGAAATTCAGTGCAACATTGAAATGTATGCGTTAAAAACGCAATAAAATTATTTCCCTGTGAAGTTTGGCAGACATCACTGAAGAAATGGCTAGCTGAAAACTGTCAAAACTACCCTAGTTGAACACCTTGACTCGTCTACTGTTCATAAATATATACTTTTATGGGGTAATTTACATTGGGGGGCTTCCAAAATGTCCCAAATGGGATATGGGCCCAGGAAACCAATTTCTGAAAATTCCAAATGTGAAAACAAAAATGCGCATGTTCCAGTTTTGCCCTCATAGCTTCCTCAAAAATTGCATGAACCATGCATGTGAGGCCTTGTTGGAACCGGGGGATGTTGGTGAACACAATTTGGTGTTTTTTTCTGCAGTTGCACATATTCTATACAAA
Organism: Spea bombifrons; assembly: GCF_027358695.1. Taxonomy (NCBI): domain Eukaryota; kingdom Metazoa; phylum Chordata; class Amphibia; order Anura; family Pelobatidae; genus Spea; species Spea bombifrons. The sequence continues at coordinate 109,137,960 of NC_071088.1, forward strand.
ATATAATATAAAATCTAAAGCAACATTGCAACAAATGCAAAAAAAACAAAAAAATATAAAAATACCTCAAAATTTGGCAGCAATTGGCGATAAAATCCCTGTTTGAAAAGTGTCAAAATGACCCTAGTTGTACACCTTGACTTATCTACTGTTCATAAACATATAATTTTGGGGGGATAATCAGTATCTGTGACAACTATTGCAGTTATTAGTCTACCATGCCAAATTTGAAAAAAATTACATTTCAAAAACGTGATGCATGCCTTGCAATATTTGCCTTATACTGGTCAAAATAGATAAAAATCCTGGCCATGTTGGGTGGTTTCCAAATCAGGACAAGTTAATGAATATATTTGGGATAATTTTTTCCCATTGGTTCAATGTGTGTACAATTTGTATGTATACAAAACTGTAAAAAAATGCGTTTTTTTCATTTTTTCACCACTTTTTCCAGTTTATTTCAAATAAAACAATGTACTACCCAGCTTAATATGGTTTCAAATGAAAGCCCTACTTGTGCTGAAAAAAACAATATATGATTTGTGTGGGTGCACCAATTGATAAGAGAGAAATTACAGTTGAAGAAAGACATGGCAAAAACACAAAAACGGCTCCGGTCCTTTAGCAACACCCTAGCTTAAAAATCCCGGTCCTGAAGGGGTTAACAAGGACAATGACTCAAAACACAAACATGTAAATATATACACTAAACACACCAAGCTTGCCAAGTAATCCAGGTACCATAACCAAATACCACTTAAGGAAGGGACATACCCGAATGCCCCCAACCTGACCTGAGGTGCCTAGCACTGACAGAACCTACCACCAGTTGTTACCAACAATTCACTTACCACCACATTAACCCCCTGGATACCTGGCAAGCTGCCGCCCGGCAGACTGTAACAAAAACACCACAACCCAAACCAGAATACAAATATAAAGGGAGGGTGGGACAAGCAACCAGGTAAGCTAACCACAAGAATGTTCCTAAGCCCGGGACAACAGCCACTTAAATAACCTGCCCCGAACTCCACCCCCTAAATTCCCGCCAAAAAAGCCTACACCTCCTCTGCACAACAGTCAGGGCCCACTATAGCCCATGCTGGCCCCCCGTGGGCATCAATATCATCGTTTGTTTTCTTAAAGATATACAATGTGTTGGACTGCACAGTTCCTGCGACACTAGCTGTCTTGAGTGCTCTTTAATAATTGGGAGATAGTACGGACAGATTGGTAGTCTGCAGTGCCTCACCAACACCCATGAGGTCTTGAGATTATTGGTGTCAGCTCTTTTAATTAAAAATAAAGCCTTTAATATATGATGGCAAGAACCACCGATTTTAATAAATATCTGTTTTTCTATTTGTTTAAGAAGCTGAGGGCATTAATATTCTAGGTGCTGAAGACATTATAAGTGATAAAAGGCAGAGAACATTAATAAATCAAGACCTGTTGATTAGTACGGTGTACAAAGAAAGAGGTGGCTTATAAGTAGTGACTCTAGAGAAGGCTAGGATAGTAAAACCAACATAAGTCCTGTATACTATAGCAAGAAATAAATCCACAAAATGTGATAAAGTGCGCTCAGTGATATATCTAACGAGATAAAACAGAACCTGGAATATCTGGAAATTCCTGGTTCAAACGATCTTGCAAACAGATACCTCGAAGGAAGATAAAACCACAACCAATAGTGTAATACAGTACATATACCACAATGTCGCATTCACTCACAAGCAGGGAGGTAATATAGGCTCATCAAAAGTTCTGTCACAGATCTCCAAATGTCTTCAGGCATGCATGTCACCCCTAACAAAAATGTAGGCGTATGCCCAGACTGCTTTGTGGAGAATCCAGTCTCAGCAAATGCTGTCGGAATACCTTGCTTTTGTGAATCTGTCTGCCAATAAGGTAGAGTAATGGCGTGTTCATGGATATAGACCCTGGTCCTGTCATGCACATTTCTGTATGCATTCTAAAGTTCAGCTCTGCGAACAGTCAATTATTGCTAAAGAATAGCATTTCTGTCTAAATAGGACAATGGTAAGTGCTCAGAAACAAAAAAAAACATTATCAAAAGTTCTCCCTTCTGAGACTGCTACACTCCAGATGTCTGCACTTGGGAAGTGATGTATTTGATGCATAAATGCTTCAAACCCCAAGGGAGGCATATTTCAAAACACATCAGACTGACAGCGGGACATAATTAATAGAAGATTTGCATGGCTTTTTTTTTTTTTTTTTTTTTTTTTTTTTTTACAGAAATTGTCTGGCAGTAAAGGGTCAGATGAAACACTCTACTCTTCCTTGTCAGCTCAGTCTGCTTAAAGGTTCATAAGATACACTTTTTAGAATGCCTTGTTTCTTATTTTTTGTGCAATATTAAGAAATTAATAAATAACACAAATTTCAGTATAAAATGTGTGCTGTATCTTAAATAACATTCACAGGATGGAACTCAGAATTTTCTTTCTACTTGAACCAACAAATCTACACCCCCCCCCCCCAGAACACAACATCAGCTTTGTAGGCTAAGCGGAACCTTTTACTTCACGTTAGATATACCCCACATAAAACATAATTTATCTAAATTCACAGATTAAATATATATATTCTGTAAATCCAGTATGTAGGCTAGACCACTAGCATCCCCATTGATAAAGAATATATTTTTGATAGACATCACATGCAATGATGCCCCGGGAGGAAAATTGCTATGGGTATATTTGAGTATAAGACAAACAAGATGCTACATTTTTTTTTTTTTTTCTCAGTAAGAACGGTCAATTTATTTGGCCATCGTTGCCTGCCTTAGCTCAATCAATATATCTAGCAGTGGGTTTCATATCCTTGGTCTACCCATCCACATGTTGCATGAACTTTATGGGCCATTGTGGCTGCAACAGATCTATGGCAGTCAATCATAATGTGCTGCTTGCAACCTTTTATACCCATTCTTGGGATCAATTATTAGCTTGAACGATTTCCATCAATTTGTAAGAATTTATGAATAAGCATGCTGGACCCCTGTTAATTTGGGCTGCTTTTAAGTTAACCAAGGTAATCTGTATCTACAGTTGACATTTTTGTTTCTTCAATCTCTGCAAATGCTCAGATCGCATTGTAAGGGTATTCTTGATCAGCACCGTAGTTTTGATTACTTTAACTACAAAAGCCTAGTACAAAAGCTAATATAGAAAGACTTGTTTATACTAATGTGTCTTGAATCAAGACTGCAGAAAATACATTTGTTTTATTGCAATTTATTTGCAATAAAACATTTAAATCTATAGGTAAGGTATGGGAGGTTACAGGAGAAAAGAGAAAGGATTGGGCTACTTGGTTTTATAAACATCTCTTTATGCGTTACCAGCAATAGACGTTCCTGCAGTACACCGCATAGAATGGGATAATTATAACCGGATCGGCAGACACAAACACAAATGAGGAACAGTATAAAAAAAAAAAACGGGCTAGGAATGGAGGGGAAATAAGAATAAAATGGTCAAATTTGGCAGAAAATTGTTGGTATCGGGTGGGTCTTCTGTTTTTTTGTGACAAAATTACCAAGGGGTTGACATTTTTACTTTAATTGTAACCTATGGAGTCAGATAATTTAGTTGAGGCATAAAATTGTAGAAACGGCATATTGATCATTGTTACATCAGATTTTAAATTCTACTTGCCTTTTGCTGTTACATTTTTTCAGAATATTCCATCTCCGATTTGTACTTTAGTCAAAGAAAAAGGCATATGAAGTTTTGGTGTTATGTTGTTATCATCTTTCCTTTTTTTTTTTTTGTAGGAAAAACTGTGTTTACCCCATCACATCCTAGAAGAAAAAGGCTTGGTGAAAGTGGGCATCACTGTGCAAGCATTGGCGGATGTAACTACTACAAAGCAGGCCTTATTTCTATGAAACTACTGCATCGTGTTTAATTTGACTGTGGCACCACATACCCTCAAGGCTGCCTTAAATGATACAGACAGCCCTTGATCTCCAAGGAGAGGGTTCTGAGAAAAAATCCAAAGCAGCATTTAAGAGCTGCACATTATTTTGCACAAAATAGTACATGTGTATTGTGTGTCAAATCTTGAACCAAAAAAACATAATCTAAAAGAAAATATGAATCAACGAGGCCTTAATTTGTTTCCGGCAGATATCCATCGTTAGCTGCTCTCCAAACGGGATTATTAAATGAACATACAAGAGAAGGTAACATTTTCCGAGAATGCTGTCTACGTTGCATTTAGGTATAGCTGGTCAGTTTGAGCGTATTAAGTCTCCCATAAGACTGCATCGTTATACCAGCACAGTAATGTTTCATTACATTAATTTATATGATTACATTAATTCGTGAAAATAGAGGGACTTGTATAGCATAGCGTACATTTAATTAGGAAACCTGGCTGTAGGTAACACAAATCGCTGTCCACCATAAAAACCATGAAAGGCCTCTGATGTGACCACGGCTTAACATTCGTTTCATTTACTGTGTGTTCTGTAATGTAAGACTCCTTTGGAGCTGGAATCCCCCCTTAGTATTTGCTTTAACTTACATTCCAATTACAAACCGCTTGTAAAATATTTTTTATGGTTGCTCTTTAACATTTATCGAGTCTTACACAAATGCATTTTTATATCCAAAAATATTATAGGTGAGAAAGGAATGGTGCTTCCCTGCAAGATCAATGCAGAATTAATATATACTAATTTATTACGGTTCTCACTTGACACGGCTTATATGTAAAATATACAGCACCATTCTTATTCACTAAAATTGCCCTCTGTAAATCACGAATCACACAGGATTAGCGAACCAACTCCATTTTCATTTCCCATCAAATCGTTCATCGTGTCTGCATTTATGTGCCAGTTAATCCTCAGTTATGAAGAGAGGTATAAGTGGAGCGGTCATATGATTTGTATGGCATATACCCTTAGTGAAGATCTGTTATCATGGCTAGTTTTGTTGCATCTGTGAACTATATATACCTTCTCCCCACTGCACAATAATGCCGATTTTCCTACTCCACGGCCATAGTCAATGGAATTTTTACAGGGTAAATGAGCGAGCAGTTGAATGGACCAGATAAAAAAAAAGTGTTTAACGTCTGCTATGCCAAGACAAAAGAAATTTCCACGGCAGCACATTATCTTGACTAGACCACTATATCTGCATTTTTGACAAATGCCATTATCCCCGCTACTTTGGTCCATCATAAATCCAGTGTATCTTATAGGGTCCAACACCTCACCTGTCTGCAAGTACGGGAAATCTGGTATATGCTATGGGACCGGGCATCTCACCTACTGATTTATTAACCAGACTCCACATTTATAGTATAAATCTAAAGCACAATAGTTTTATCCTCTATACAAGAGAAACTTTAATTTAAATGCAGTTTTAATCAGCAGGATTACCAGGAGTAGCCTGTTTTACTTAATTACAATGCACACTTATTGTTTGTTTTATATAGCAATCGACATGTTGTGCTAATTAGATGTTTAAATAACCACAGAATTGATTTTCAGAGGGTTTAAACAGGCTCGTTATCAAAAGTCTAGAACAAAGCGCAATTGGTATTTTTACAGTTACTTTGTTGGATTTTGGCCGTAGAATCAAATACTAGGGGTGGAGAAGTTGTGCCCCCAGAGCAGATGTTAAGCTGTATCCTTCCTTTCCCCAACGAGACCCAAATTAAACACTACTGATCTAGGTATTGTGTATACATACAATCCTTAAGCTATTGATGCTAACCGAAAGAATGTAAATCTCGCATGTACAGATGTATACATAGCGTAGGAATGTTTCAAAGATTGACTTCTAATCATCACAGTGGACATGAGAATTGTGAATGGAAAATGTGATTATTTTTGCTGTCCATAGAATGTATATGTGTGTAAAAATATTATTTGAACATTGTTTGTTTCCACTGATTCTCTTTGATCAGACTCTTTTTTTTTAAGTAACCATTTAGACATTTAATATTTATATATGAGTAATATTTATTAGGAAATCTATTCGCCCTTTTGGGTGCAAACTGTAAAATAGAAACTCATTATTAATGCTTTGAGGTCAGTTTTTATGCTGTTTGTCTTGCATTCATGTTTTTTCCGATTTGTTTTTTTAATTACAGTGAATATTACTTTTCATTTATTTTATTGTGGGATTTATAAAAGAAAAGTGTGCGTGTTAAAAGGAGTGGAAAATCCCACATAACAGTCTAATATAAAATATTTTATAGAAAGTGTAAAAATTTTTAGTATTGTGTTAAGGTGTTATTAATTCAACTAAATGGTATACAGCAAGCATCATATAGAATTCCCAACTTTCCAAACAGGATGTATAAAGAATATATAAAAAAAAGTGATGGGTTGTATTTTTTTCTCCAATGTACATACCACATTATAAAACATGTAAAACCTGACAATATTTAGCAAACACATCTTCAGTGTTTCCTGTGCTTATTTTGCAAATCAAGACCTGCCTGTCATTGCTATTTACTTTAACAAAAATTGTATTTTAATTTGTATGTGTTTATTTACATAAAGGTAACATAGTACTGTACAGATAGATGTAAATAGGAGTGTATACCTACCTGTATTTTATGATAAAGGAAAGAAAAAGGGAATGGGTCCCAGCTGCATCATGGATCTACATTAAAGATAATGTTCCACTTAGACAAAATATGAATTGCACCCCCTAGTAGATTATGCAAATTAACCTTTGCAGCTCTGTCATTGTTTAATCACATAAAAAAAAAACCACACACTGGTTTTAAACTACTGGAAAAAAGTAAAACAAAAACAAAATGTGTTTAAAGGGTTTGTCAAGATACATAAATGCAGAAATTAAGCGTCCAAGAAAGTGAAAAACGAATGCATTGAAGTAGGTTTGACCAACCTTGTCGCTGCCTCCCTACAGCAAATATTGTAGAACCCAGGCAGTGGGCGGCATAAAGGATCCAGTGTTGTGCGGCAGATATTACTGGGGATATTCGATGTGGTCAGTGCCGCTGATTAAGGTTTTTCTATGAAACAAAGATATGTCTTATAGAAGGGAGATCAAAGTATTTTTAATCATGATGGATGAGGATGAATTGCACAATTGCAATAAAGTCCATGAGACTTGAGTTTAAAACAAATAACTTTCATTTTGTTAGTGTGGTTTATTCACTCTGCTCTAATTATGTTTGTTATGTTAAGATGCTGCACAGAATTCTTCACGTGCTTCTGTAGCAGCATGATTGATAAAGTGAAAAAGTCAATGTTTTGAAACTTTAAATATATGAAGAACCGCAGGGAGCTGTTTTAACCGTTGAATGTAACAATAGCAAAGATGTGATAAAAGGAACATGCGGTTATCGAAGATATTTTTTTACGTGTACATATGACAATGGCTTTGTACTGGCGTTCTCAGAGGTTGCCTTCTGAATAAAGTGTTTGCTTATGTCTTAAAATTGCATTCTGTAAAACTTAAAAGCTGTAAAATAAAAATTGCTTTAAAAACACTTTTTTGCTCAGAGCTATAATTGTAAGAAATCAGCTGTCTGAAAAACTGTCAATTTTAACCCTCTCTTCAGAGTAACAGTACGTGAAATCGGTGGTTAATGCTTCTTACCATTTTCAATGCCAAATCTGGAACAAACGTGCATTACTGGTTTTCCAAACTAATAGGTCTGGTTGGTTTGGTTGCTTTAAATCCCCCCATTACAAAATACACATTTCATGGCAAAGCTTCATTTAAAACACAACTCCCACATCTAGCGTGTAGGCATTCGAGCAGCACGCAAAAAGACAGCTCTAAATTTTACATTTTGCTACAATGCAAGAAAGGTGAAGTATTTTTACATCGTTGAAATGCCGGTGACCATAAAGGTCTAGTGCCTTTATTTAACTTTCTTTAAATAAGTCAATTCATTTCTCCATTAGCTTGAGCAGATCCAGTGATTACAGAATACCTTCAGTATATCCCATAACACTTATTCTCCATAATGAAATAAGGGCAAAAACAATGAAATATTTATCCTCCCTCCGTAATGTAATGTTTTATTATGGCCCCATGATAATGGCACGTAATGTGAAGGAGTATGTGAAGGAGGGCCCAGGGAGTGGGTCAGCAAATTAATACATCCCACTTTAAAATATAAAAAATAAAAACCCATGAGCAATCTTATTTCGGGATGGGAGTTCTGGAACGTCAAAGCCCACTGTGACAGGCTGCTCAGAAAGCAGCAAGAGCTCTGACAATGGGGGTGTGGGCACACTTAGCAGCACATGCACATTCACAGTGTACATTTCCCCAGTAAACATGCAATTTTCACCCAAACAAATTGGATCTCGCCTTTCATATCCAAATTTTTTTCTGCTACTTTAGAAAAACGCACAAAGTTTAGATTTGAATCACAGATTTTATTGAATGACCGATGGGCAAATTACAAATATAGTATTATCATACTATTTAAAAGTGATGCTTCTTACGCTGATCAGGTTTCAGAGTAAATAACTCCTCATTGATAATTCTATGCATGCAGGTATTTTGCATGGTGCTTCATGTGGTCATTTATAAATGTGGTAATGAAAAAGTAGCTGTGATCATATCCCTGAAAAAAAAGGAGAATATTAAAAATGCATGTTATCATAAGCATAGCACACATGCTTCTAAAAAAATAACTGAAGAACCAATTGTAAGTAAATACATTTCCTCTCCTCTAAATCCCTATTTAGACCAATATAACCAGGACAATGTCCGATTCAAACAACAAATTCTATGTAAGGATATCAGTGTCATACAGCCAGATGAACATAATTATACAAGAAAATAGCAAACTGAAATGTTTTATGACGCATTAAGAATGCTTGTACTGCATTTGTATTTCATATTTGTTCATTATTACTGAATGTGCTCTCATTTGGAGATCGAAAATGCATTACTGGAAGAAATAATAATAAACATTTAGGTTTGAGATCAATGCTTTATTTAAGAAAAATCAACTGAATGTTCCAGTACATAATGTTTTTAATTAAGATGTCAACAGAAATCCCTTTTCCCCAAGCCACGTTTCTGATTGTGCCGATTCTACAAATATAAACTTCACATTCTGTCACTCGACTACATCTGGTCTTCAAGCAATTGAGAAAAGTGCATACTTTTGTTTAGCATCCATACGTATGGATTCAAGACATTGTTCCATAAATCCACTAATGCAAAATCCAATATCACATGGATTTGAAGCATAGAAACTGTATTTTAGTATAATGCACATAAATCCATAATACCTACGATTTGCATGTATAGACTAGATGACAATGAGAAGTCAGAGAAAACACTATGTAATTTAAGGTGTGTCAAAGCGATGTGATTAAAGCGTATTCTTATTTCTCAACTTGATCTCTAAAGTGAGATTTTAGGCATTTAACCGGTGGCTACCAGAGCCGCGATCATAATAAATTAACAATTTCGAGAGCTAGTGCGAAAATATTTTGGAAAATGTCATTTACGGATATACAGTTTTGTGAAATGTTTGTGGGTTGTAGAGGGAGTCAGAGCACAAATGACACCACGGTTAACATTTATTACATGTGCTAGTAAACACAACTCATCCCATGTTTAAAACATGTTTAACACTTCCAGAAATCAGTTATTCATTAGTGTGGAAAAAGATTTTGGGTCTCCACCAAGCCATACTGACCAAATGGAGAACATTGGCAACAGGAGTTGTCATCCTGCCAAAATCTCTTAAGCAGCAAGGAATAAAATGACGAATATCCTATATGTTCGTTGTGTTAGAAAACAAACACACACCACGCTCTGCTCCAGACTCCAAATTACTCAAGAGCTGCTCAGCAGTAGTCGGAGTTACCAGTAGCTCATAAGGCTACCTTAGGGAGCGCAATGCCCTAGAATAACATCAAGGAGATGATTTTCACTTACTCTAGGAAACCAGGTCCAGAACCAAGGCCCAAAGCTTATTAACAGCTATTGTCTGTGATTTGTCAAGGGTATAAACCACAAGGACAAATAGTTTTCTGGTACATTTGCGGCAGTTTGAAAGTAATTACATGTATTTTGTTCCACTACTTACCTCTTGCAGTCTGAACACCACTGGGATCTTACGTTCGGTGCAGGCCGCAATAAAGTTGTCTGGCAAAAGCTGCCCTGCGGCAAGGAATTGGTCATCTTTTCCCTGATCAATTAATATATCCAGTTGTGAACCTGAGTAAGTCTTCACGAGCTGAGTAGCATCATATGCCTTCAGGAAAATAATAAATAAGAGGAAATGTGGTTGTATTTCCAATCAAACACTTTTTTTTAGTCTAGGAATCCATATATATTTTTTCTCAAGCTAGTGAGTTTGAGACAGACAGAGATATACAATGGGTTCTTAAATATTTTTAAAGAATGGTCCAACCAATGATGTAAATGATGCAAAAACATAGTATTCTGTAGAACCAAAGCTGGATGGGGCAAATATTGAGATTGATGACAGCCCACTTGTGCTAACAGATTCTGATAAGGCGATCACAGAATCTCAGCAGGTTATATATTGCAATGCCATTCTGTTATTTTAATGCAAATACATATTAAAAGGATGTATCTTGCCTAGTTACACCAGATTTCACCGGCTATTTGCAGGTTGGGTGTCTGATAGTCCTGATCCTTAATCCGACAGTAAGTACTGCTGGGATGTAAAATTTATAAGAGAATTTCTAATGCAAGTTTACAGAATGTAAAAGTAATGAAAACAAATATTTTCATCCAAAGGTTCAAACCACAGTTAACATGTAAAATAATTCAAAAAAACTTTCATGGAATGCTTTATTATAAACTCACCTCCCATTTACTGGTTTCAGATCCCAAGTATCCACCAAATGCTTTCTGACCCCATGGGCATTGCATTGGATTACAGATGGGTGCAAATGCTGAAACAGTCTATTATGAAATATAAAGAAAGCAGGCATTGAATTCAACATGCAGCCATTATTAACACCGTTAATTCAAAAGTTTTCTAATTCAATTAAACTTTTAAACTTGGATTGCACAGCAGATACATGGTGGATCCATAATTTCCCTAAGTGTGAAAGTGTCTTAAATTATTCACACAGATGTTGTGCAACTTGTGTAAATGTTGAGACATAGTTTATTTAAAGTTGTTTTCTGGTAAGTAGGTGGTATTTTGGAATAATTGAAGCAAAAAACAGGCTGTCACATGAGCAGAAGCAAAGGCAGATTGTGGGTGCTATTCCTGTATAATATTTTACTGCATAATATGTCTTGGGTGTATTAAAACATAGTTTTGCTTTAAAGTTACACCTATTAAGCAGAGCACACAATTTGAATTAAAAATGTTTTAATAATATTATTGGTTCTTTATTGCTTACGATATTTTTAAAGCAAATCCCAGTAGCTCCATGGGTTTCTTAGTCAATGATTTGTTAATTTTACCAGCTGCCTGATGAGTCTCAGTATCAATCACGGAAATCCCATCACAAATGTTTATAGTTTCCAAACTGAGATTTTCTTTTTCTCCAAAGATAACAAGCTTGTTAACATTAAGCAAGTTTTTTTTAATAAACTATGCTACAGAGGTGAAAAATAACAGACATCAGTCCAGTGTTCCCTTTGTGTATTGAAGAATTGACAAATGAGAGGAAACACATGACTTTATTTTTCATAACCAGTCATTTAAACAATGGTTTAAATACATTTGATTTTTTTTTTTAAATAACATCTTATATTCTATATGTAAATTACCCTACTCTAGTTGTAGTTTGGGATTTTGACAGTACTACATAATGACACAATAATGATATTAAATATGTGCCTTTCCCCATTATGCCAGGTGCCATTGACAATGAAACATTTCCCTTTACTAATTGTATAACCCATCTTTGTTGTCTCTCAAGTCATATAATATGTCCTATTAATTCTACCCCACACCATTTGTGCCAGTATAGAAAAAGCAAATTATACAGAAGCTACCCTTGTGGATCCCCAACTGTAACAATGTCAGGGAGAGTTTGACTTATAACATCTGTGTGCTCCCTGTCCTTCAAGCTTGCCCTTCACCACCAACACTGTGTTTTTAAAGGCAGACCTCATTTATTCCACTGTGTTAATTCATTTTTCCAATTTTTAAAACAATATCAAAACCAATGCTGCCGTAAATACCATAACTAGATGACATAAATTTATGTTAGTACAGCTATTTGTTTACCATGAAAACAGCTAAGAGACCCCAAACGTTTGAACGGCTATACACAAAACACATTAAAGTGGGGACAAAAGTGGTGATGAAAACGCCCTCCACTTAAAACTGCATAATATTACAAAATAACAAGATGCATTGCTAACTTTCATCCACCAGAAATCCTATAGTGCAGGGGATTCTGGGTATGTATATGAAAATCAGGTCAACAATGATCACCTTATTTGCCTCTTTATCCACTTTTTGCATGGATCCCATAGAGCTAATGTCTGCTGTGCTAGACAGCCTTTAAACAAAGCCCGGGACAGGTGCAGAAGGCAGCCGTCTTGTCCTTAATGGGACTTGTCTGCATGAGATAGGTTGCTGGCTCACTGCTTGAGGCTTGGGCTGGCACGTGGGTCACACTCAAACACATGTATATATAAAACAGGCTGTCAGTAAGGAAAAAGCTATTTTCTACAAGAAAATGTACATTCTTGAAATGAAACTGTGGGTGTAAAAATGTGATTTATATATAGCAACAACCAACCTTGTACAATTTGTACTAAGCTATTGCAATGCTTGATGAGATCATGGTTAACTAATTCAATTACCGTATTTGCTCGATTATAAGACGACCCTGATTATAAGACGACCCCCCAAAATCTGAATATTAACTTAGGAAAAAAGAAAAAGCCTGAATATAAGACGACCCTAAAGGAAAAAAGTTTTACCAGTAAATGTTAATTCATGTAAACTATTTTTTTTAATAAAAGCTATGATTGAGAAAAATATTTTTTTGTTTTTATTTCCTTGTATTTTCCAACCTGTCCCCCAGTTACGCACATCTGCCCCCAGGCTTGCCACACCAATATGGCACTGTGGCCCATGATATGCCTTTTAACCCTCTATATGCCACTGTGCCCCATGGTATGCCTTTTGACCCCCTATGTGCAACTCTGCCTCCAGAAATGCCTTATACCCCTATATCCCATTCTGGCATTTAGGGGGTTAAAATGCATATTATGGGGCAGAGTGGCATATAGGGAGGTATAAGGCATTCCAGGAGGCAGAGTGGCATTAAGGGAGTTAAAAGGCATTGTATAGAGCACTCTGCCTCCAGAAATGCCTTATACCCCTATATGCCACTCTGGCATTTAGGGGGTTAAAATGCATATTATGGGGCAGAGTGGCATATAGGGAGGTATAAGGCATTTCAGGAGGCAGAGTGCTCTATTAAATGCCCCCTTAACGCCACTCTGCCTCCTGAAATGCCTTTTACCTCCCTATATGCCACTCTGCCCCATAATATGCCTTTTAACCCCCTAAGTGTCAGAGTGGCATATAGGGGTATAAGGCATTCCAGAAATGCCCTATGCCCCCATTTAACACACACACACATACTTACTTACCGGTGCTTCCAATTTCCTGCTGTATTGCCGGGGCAGCGGGTTGACGTCGCCTTCCGCTGCAGCCGGAAGGAGGTGGAGTTGGCAGCGGGGGTTTGTCTGCGTCCGTAGCGCACATCTTCCCCGGCTGTCAGAGATCACAGTTCCCCGCACCGGTGCGGGGAACTCTGATCTCTGACAGTCGGAGAAGGTATGCGCGACGGACGCAGACAACCCCCGCTGCTAGCCACACCTCCTTCCGGCTGCAGCGGACGTTGTCTACGCGTAGACGTCAACCCGCTGCCCCGGCAATACAGCAGGAAGCACCGTTAAGTGTGTGTGTGTGGGGTGTTAACTGGGGGGGGGGGACAGGAGGATCCAGGTCCCCTGCAGCGGTGCGGAGGATCTGGATCTTAGTCTCATAATCAGACCTCTATTTGAGGTCTGATTAGAAGACGACCCCGATTAGAAGACGAGGGGTATTTTTCAGAGCATTTGCTCTGAAAAAACCTCGTCTTATAATCGAGCAAATACGGTAATCATATTGTGTTTTCTATACCACTATTGCCATCTTAATTACTAAAATAAAAATTAAAAAACATACTTTGGAGGATGTAACATGACCATCAAGAGACCTGAATAAAAATAGTGAGTCTTCCTTTGAGAACATAGAAGGCTTAATTGCTTATTACACTTATCACACAGTATGTACAGGTACAGATAACAGAACCGTGTAATAAATAAATGAACAAGTGATCAGTACGGTACAGCTGTTCACCACTTGGCTTTCACAGCTACAATACAAAATATGCCCAAGAATCTTAAACAGAACATATACCTTTCTGCTGAAACCAGTAAATAATAAATGTATCCAATGTGCAGTCTAGTGAGTATTCAGCTCTATATAGACAATGCAAACACTTATTAGGAATAAAAGCTTCAGGGTAATGGGCTTTTCCACCCTAAATATTACACTAGGAAAGTGTTATGTCACAAAGAAGATATATTACCTTATATTTCCCAGGGTTCTTAAGTGCGCAGATTAGAGCACCATGTCCTCCCATGGAGTGTCCAAAAATAGAAATTCTATCAGGGTCTGTTGGGAAATTTCCATTTATGAGATGGGGAAGCTGAAACACATTAAGAAAAATCAGTCGCTATTTTGCCCTGTTAGGTTAACAGCACTTCTTCTAATTCTCTAGCCTCCTATTATAATATACATACATACCACAAATAACCAAAGGCACCAAAAGGAAAAATAGAATTATATACCTGATGACTACATAACATACAAACAATGTAGAGCTTTATACAAAGATATTTTAGTCCCAAGGTAACGGAAAATCTGTATTTCCACATGGTAAAATGACAGAGATTGTAAGAATTCCTGCATTAAGGTTGACAGACAATATTCATGTTTGTAGCTTTACCTGACTTCTCAATAAACCAACAATACATTTAGGTTCTGGGTTTTTGTTTGTTTAACAACAATAATAACTATCCACAGTCAGTGTCATTAGGTTTTACTGACCAGCTTTTCAGAAGTTTCTTACTTCATAATACACATTTTATCTGCAGCCCCTGTGATAACTGCCAGGTCATAAAACAGGTATAAAAAGGGGGAATTTGTCCACAGTTTTAGTTCAATTATGCATATAGTTAGATAGCTGCGATATTATGTTACTGAATCTGTCATCTTCAGGCATTTTACCTCTTCTACTACATAGGAGTACATTCGATAGTTAGTCTTCCAAGGATCTTCTGTGGCGTTGACATAGAAGCCAGCTCCTGTGCCAAAATCCCAGCTCTCCTCCTCTCCTTCAATATTGCATCCACCTAAACATGAAGAAACCATCAATTTTTAACTGCTGTACAGTGTCTTGCGAAAGTATTTACCCCCTTGGCATTTTTCCTATATTGTTGCATTACAACCTGGAATTAAAATGAATTTGTTGGGGGTTCCTATCATTTTATTTACACAACACGTCTACCACTTTGTTCCATAAAAAATATTTTACATCTCCAAACAAGAAAGAAGACAAGAAAAAAAACACTGAAAACTTGAGCGTGCATAACTATTCACCCCCTCAAAGTCAATACTTCGTAGAGCCACCTTTTGCAGCAATTACAGCTTGGTACATCTAGCCACTGGGATTCTTGCCCATTCTTTCAGCTAAAACTCCTCCAGCAAGTTGGATGGTTTCTGCTGGTATACAGCAATTTTTAAGTCATACCACAGATTCTCTAGGATTGAGTTCTGGACTTTCACTAGGCCATAAATAAACGTTTGGTGTTTGTTCTATGTATTTTGGGCTGATGAATACTATAGCCAATGCTGCTGCCCAATAGTGATGGGAGTTTTTCTTTGTGTTTGTATTTCAATTTTGTATTTCACAGCCAGGTTACCATTGCTGCCGCCCACCCTATGTGGCCCCTATTAAGGGTTAATAAGTGTGTAGGGGTTCAGAGAATACCCCTTTCTGTCTCAATAGAGATTTTTACCTTTACCTCAAAGCAGCGAGGTGAATTGTTCAGTGTAGGACTCGCCTAAGAGGTTTGCCGTGACGTGGCTGGCGAGCTTCCATTTTAGTGAAACTAAAAACCTTAATTTGTCTAAATAAGCATAGGGATTTGGGATAGTGCACAGGTAACTATTTTTTGGTGTTCATAAATAATTGTTTCCCCTTAAACCACTGCAGTGTCAATTTAGCAGGTCATTGTCCTGCTAGAAGGTGAACCTCTGTCCCTCAAGAATTTCCCTGTATTTAACGCCATCCATCATTCCTTCAATCATGACCAGTTTCTCAGTCCCTGGCGATGGTGTTGTCAGGGTGATGAGAGGTGTTGGCTTTGCGTTTTCCTTGATGGCTCAATTTTAGTCTCATCTGACCAGTGTACCTTCTTCTACATGGTTGGGGAGTCTCCCACATGGCTTTTGGAAAATAGTAAAGGTGTTTGCTTTAGGGCTGCAACTAACGATTATTTTAATAATCGATTAGTTGGCCGATTATTTTTTCGATTAATCGGATAAAAAAATGCAATTTTTTTTAATTTAAAATAATGTGATAAAAAGACTTACAATTTACACTTTCATCTCTTTATCACAATGGCATTTCTCTATTCACCTTTCTTTTTTACTGACATAATAATAAAAGCTACAAGAACCCAAACACGGTGTTTCTCAAACTAGGTTTTAAGTTATTAGTAATATTAATTCATATGTTAACTATTTTTCTTATATAATAAAAACTAGGGCTGCAACTAACGATTATTTTCATAATCGATTAGTTGGCCGATTATTTTGTCGATTAATCGGATAAAAAAATGAATGTAAATTTTTCATTTATTTAAAATAATTTAATAAACAAATGATGTTAAATACAAACAGCAGAATAAAAAAAAACTTTTTTTATTCTGCTGTTTGTATTTAAAATGCATTTCTTGTCTTTATTTCCCAACCAGTCCCCCCAATACCACTCCATGCTGCCTCCCACATATACCACGCCACGCTGCCTCCCACATATGCCACTCCACGCTGCCTCCCATATATACCACTCCACGCTGCCTCCCACATTTGCCACTCCACGCTGCCTCCCACATTTGCCACTCCACGCTGCCTCCCACATATGCCACTCCACGCTGCCTCCCACATATGCCACTCCACGCTGCCTCCCACATATGCCACTCCACACTGCCTCCCACATATGCCACTCCACGCTGCCTCCCACATATGCCACTCCACACTGCCTCCCACATATGCCACTCCACGCTGCCTCTCACATATACCACTCCACGCTGCCTCCCAGACATGCCACGCTGCCTCCCACATATACCACTCCATGCTGCCTCCCACATATACCACTCCACGCTGCCTCCCACATATACCACTCCACGCTGCCTCCCACATATACCACTCCACGCTGCCTCCCACATATGCCACTCCACGCTGCCTCCCACATATGCACTCCACGCTGCCTCCCACATATACCACGCCACCTCCCACATATGCCACTCCACGCTGCCTCCCATATATACCACTCCACGCTGCCTCCCACATATGCCACTCCACGCTGCCTCCCACATATGCCACTCCACGCTGCCTCCCACATATGCCACTCCACACTGCCTCCCACATATGCCACTCCACACTGCCTCCCACATATGCCACTCCACGCTGCCTCCCACATATGCCACTCCACACTGCCTCCCACATATGCCACTCCACGCTGCCTCCCACATATGCCACTCCACGCTGCCTCCCACATATACCACTCCATGCTGCCTCCCACATATACCACTCCATGCTGCCTCCCACATATACCACTCCACGCTGCCTCCCACATATGCCACTCCACGCTGCCTCCCACATATACCACGCCACGCTGCCTCCCACATATGCCACTCCACGCTGCCTCACATATATACCACTCCACGCTGCCTCCCACATATGCCACTCCACGCTGCCTCCCACATATGCCACTCCACGCTGCCTCCCACATATGCCACTCCACGCTGCCTCCCACATATACCACTCCACGCTGCCTCCCACATATACCACTCCACGCTGCCTCCCACATATATCACTCCACGCTGCCTCCCACATATGCCACTCCACGCTGCCTCCCACATATGCCACTCCACGCTGCCTCCCACATATACCACTCCACGCTGCCTCCCACATATACCACTCCATGCTGCCTCCCACATATACCATTCCACGCTGCCTCCCATATATACCACTCCACGCTGCCTCCCACATATACCATTCCACGCTGCCTCCCACATATACCACTCCACGCTGCCTCCCACATATACCATTCCACGCTGCCTCCCACATACACCATTCCACGCTGCCTCCCACATATGGCACTCCACGCTGCCTCCCACATATGCCACTGTGCCTGATACGCCTTACACCCCCTAATACACCACTCCATCCTCCCCAGACATGCCACGCTGCCCTCCCCACATATGCCACTCCACTCTACCCCCAGATATGCCACTGTGGCCCCAGATATGCCTTATACACTCTGATACACCACTCCGTCCTCCCCAGACATGCCACACTGCCCTCCCCACATATGCCTTATATAATGTATATGCCTTATACCCCCAGATATGTCACTCCGTCCTCCCCAGATATGCCTTATACCCCCCAGATATCTCATAGTCCCCTCATAGAGTCACAGACCCGTTCACAGCACACTGACACCATACTTTTATAAATAAGTACTGGGTTAATCTTCACTGCCCCCAGGATTTAGATTCCCCTTAGTCTGCCCCCCTTTATCTCTAACTGCACCTTAAGTTAACTTTATTAAATTAATCAAATTAACCCTCAGTCCTCATCATTAAATTAACCCTAAACACCCCATTAACCATAACTACCCCTAAATTAACCCTAAACACCCCATTAACCATAACTACCTCTAAATTAACTATAAATACCCCATCAAAACAATTACCCTAAATGAACCCTAAACACCCCATTAACCATAACTGCCCCTAAATTAACCCTAAACACCCCATTAACCACAGCATCCCCTAAATTAACCCTAAAGACCCTGTCAACCACAACAGCCCCTAAATTAACCCTAAACACACCATTAACCACAACTGCCTCAAATTAACAATACCCCATTAACCACAGCTGCTCCTAAATTAACCCTAAACACCCCATTAACCATAGCTGCCCCTAAATTAACCCAAAACACCCTATTAACCATAGCTGCCCCTAAACACCCCATTAACCATAGCTGCCCCTAAACAGCCCATTAACCACAGCTGCCCCTAAATTAACCCTAAACACCCCATTAACCATAACTGCCCCTGAATTAACCCCCACCTCCCCTAACTTTCAGTAGCCCAAATATTAATTTTATACTTACAGTTAGATGAGTGTCACAGCCATGTGGTTCTGGCCTTCTGGGAGAAGGAAGGGGCGGGGCCAGTTGTCACTAGTGATGGGAAGTTCGGATCATTAAAGTGAATCGGATCATTTCGATTCGTTCACTGAAATGATCCGATTCATGATCCGAATCTTCGGATCACTCAGTGTGACTCACAGGAGTTACTGTTTTCCAGTAACTCCGTGCAGGCACACTAACGATTGGCCCCGCCCCTTTCATTATGAATCCTCCCCCCTGCCTCCAGTGATGTCATGAAGGCAGAGAGTCGTTCAAAGATTCGGATCTTACAGGGATCCGAATCTTACAGTGATCCGGATCACTGTAAGATCCGGATCATTGTAAGATCCTTTTCTTTGAACGACTCTCTGCCTTCATTGGGATTCGAATCAGTCAGATAATATCACCATACTGTTATAAATAAATACATTAATAATCACTGCCCCCAGGATTTACATTCCCCTTTACCTGCAACTGCACCTTAAGCTAACTTTATTAAATTAATTAAATGAACCCTCACCATTAAATTAACTCTAAACACCCCATCAACCATGTCTGCCCCTAAAATTAACCCTTAACACCCCATCAACCATGACTGCCCCTAAAATTAACCCTTAACACCCCATTAAGCATAACTGCCCCCAAATTAACCCTAAACACCCCATTAAGCATAACTGCCCCCAAATTAACCCTAAACATCCTATTAAGCATAACTGCCCCCAAATTAACCCTAAACACCCCATTAAGCATAACTGCCTTCAAATTAACCCTAAACACCCCATTAAGCATAACTGCCCCAAATTAACACTAAAGACCTCATTAAGCATAACTGCCCTTAAATTAACCCTAAACACCCCATTAAGCATAACTGCCCCTAAATTAACACTAAAGACCCCATCAACCATACCAATTTATTAGGTAATTTATCTGGAGTACATGCAATTAATTTAGGGGCAGGTATGGTTAATGGAGTATTTAGGGTTAATTTCAGGGGCCGTTATGGTTAATGGGGTCTTTAGGGTTAATTTCAGGGGCTGTTATGGTTAATGGGATCTTTACGGTTAATTTCAGGGGCAGTTATGGTTGATGCGGTATAAGGGTTAATTTTATGGTGATGACTGAGGGTTAATTTAATTAATTTAATAAAGTTAACTGTAGGTGCACTTATAGGTAAAGGAGGGCAAACTCAGGGGAATCTAAATCCTGGGGGCAGTGTGAACATTATTTTTTTTTTTATTTCTCATTCTTTATTAAGATTTTTTTTTTTTCATGAATATAAAAAAGAGACAAGACATTAAAATACATATGATACTTAACAACATAGAAACATCTACATAAACATTCATACATGAATATTGTTGTATTTCCTTAAAGCTCATAGAATTAAAGAATAAAAATTTTGAATATTCAAACACTCAGTGTTTCTTGGGAGGAGAGAGAGGTCATGGATTATCAAGGCCACTATAGATCTAAAACAAAGGGCATTGGAGCAGTGCTGTGGTTATATTATATTAATGCACAGGGAGTTTTTAATCTATTATTTGAAACCAATTCTGCCAAATGCACTCATACCTCTCTCTTGAGATAGCTTCTTTTAGAAAAAAATATTTTTCTACATTACTTTGCAAATTTATTTGCATTTTAATTTCTTGCCAATTTGGTAAATCCTGTTTCTTCCAATATCTAGCAATACAGATTTTAAACGCCAAGAGTATATTAATCCATAAAATCTGCTCATTAGTATTAATATCTATAAACTCTAAATGAAACAAAAACCTTTGAGGGGAAAGTTCCAAATATGATCCAAACAATTTCAGATAAAGCTCAGATATTTTTATCTTAAGTTGAGTTAGCTTTTGACAATCCCACCAAATATGTTTGTGCGAACCTTGTTCAACATGGCAACACGAGTAGGGACCATATACCATCTATATATAATCTTAAAAAAGAGTTCTTGAAGATTTATACAGTGAGTTGCTTTTTTAGTAAATTGCCATGATTTATACCAAGAATCCAAGGGAATAGTAATTTCCAATTCTTTCTCCCAGTGTTTCTGTGCCTTAGACTTATCAAGAGTCTTATTATCTTTAAAAGATTTCAAAATCTTAGACAGAGTTCCCTTAGAGGTACACAAAGTAATAAATTTCAACCAAGGATTACATTCAGATGGTGGGTTTGATATTAGAAAATGTTTTAATCTAATATATTTAAAGATTTCTCTTGACGGTAATATATATCTATCAATCAGAAGAGAAAAAGAAGCCAGATTTTCCTCTAAGTAAAGGTCTCCTATCTGCTTTATTCCTGAAATTGTCCAATACAAGGTCAGGTATGTAAAATAATAAAACATCCAGGGGACAATTTTTTGTAAATGGAGTCCCTTTTACGAACCTCTTTTTGATCTTATAGAAGGAGGATAATATATCTGCAATTATTAAGCTCGGAAAGTTTTTCTTCTGAAATTGGGGTTGAGGTAACCAGAACAGCAAGAAGGGATCAAGATTTTTAAAGTTATATTTTTTAAGATTATATTTCTCTATATTATACCAACCCAGAGAGCTTTTCTCTTTTGTAGAGCCCCAGGCCATCATAAAAGCTACTTGGGAGGCTTCGTATAGTTCCTTTATATCAGGGTAGCCTAAACCCCCAGATTCAATAGGTCTTTTAAGAAGCTCCGAGGGTAATCTTATTATTTTAGCTGCCCAAACAAATTGAGACAGTAAATTTTCCCATTTTAAGATAATATCTTTCGAAACAAAAAAAGGTATTAATCGAAAAAGATATAGAATTTTGGGAATTATGTAAGCTTTAAGAATATTAATACGACCCATCCAAGAGATTTCAAGTTTCATCCAGTTTGCTAGAGATTTTATTTCTAGAAAGAGTTTCTTATGATTTATATCAGCAATATCTTCCAATATAGGTCCGATTATGATCCCCAAATAATCAATTTGATGTATCTGGTCATTATTTTTAATATACCCATGAACTGTAGATATCTGAGACTCAGAAAGATAAAATGGAATCATCTGAGTCTTTGATAAATTAAGTTTATAATTAGAGTAGTGTCCAAACTTTTCTATTCCTTTTAAAAGAGCAGGGATAGATAATAAGGGAGCAGATAATGTTAATAAAACATCATCTGCATATAATGTAATGCTATATTCATGTTTATCAATATTTATACCATAAATATTAGAAGAGTTTCTAACATAGGCTGCTAAAGGCTCAATTGTTAGAGCATATAACAAGGGGGCTAATGGACAACCCTGCCTTGTGCCGTTATAAATATGAAACATGTCTGGGTCTAGGAAAGGGCCTCTGATCTTTGCAACCAGAGATGTATATAAAGCCATAGTTAAATCATAAAAGAGACCTGTTAAACAAAATGCTTGAAGTGTTTCAGCTAGGAACTTCCAATTAACCCTATCAAATGCCTTTTGGGCATCTAAGGCTACTATAACTGAGGAGATTTTATATCTATGTATGTGTTCCATGATATTGAAGATTTTACGCGTATTTTCTTCTCCCGCCCTACCAGGAATGAATCCTGCCTGATCTGGATGTATCAAATCTTGTATTATTTGAGCCAATCTAGAAGCCAAGATCTTAGAATATATCTTCACATCTAAATTGATGAGAGATATTGGCCTGTAGTTAGCAACCAGTGAAGGATCCTTCCCTGGTTTAGGAATTGGTGATATACTCGCCTCCAACATCTCTTTTGGAAAGCTTCTTCCAGTAGAAATAGAATTAAAAGATTTTGTTAAGATGGGAGAAATTACTGAATTCAAAAAACTTGGAAAAATATAGCTGAAAAACCATCGGGGCCTGGAGCTTTCCCTTTTTTCAAATTAAGAATTGCAGTAGTAATCTCCTGAGTCGTTAGTGGTTGATTTAATTGTATTAATTTTTCTGCAGAAAGTTTTGGAAGATGCAAGGTCTCTAAAAATTGAGCTATATCAGTGGTAGCAATCTTAGGTTCGGGCAAATTATATAAGGTTTCATAATATTGTTTAAAAGCATTACCTATCTGTGTTGGTGATATACAGGTTATTCCGTTGTGTCTATTTTTTTTTATTCTAGATGAATCAATTTGTGCCTTCAATCTTTTAGTAAGATTTTTCCCTACTCTATTGTTTCCATAGTGCCAACTGGATTTCAATCTTTGCATTATTGTTTCAGTTTTAATTTTAAGTTTAATAATTATCAATTCTTTAATAGTCTCTAACTGCTTCAAGAACTCTCTAGATGGATGTTGTTTGTTTAGTCTCTCAAGTTTTGCCAATTCAATATATAGATCAGCAAGTTCTTTACCTCTCTGTTTTTTAATCCAGGCACCCTTTTTTATTAAGTATCCCCTAAGCACGCATTTTAGGGTACACCATAAATTTAAGTCTGAGGTCTCATTATTGTCATTCTGCTCCAAAAAAGATGTTGTTTGTTTTGTCAAATCTATCTTGTCGGATTCTGTTTTTAAAAGAGATTCATTGAGTCTCCAGCGAGTTCTTGTTCTATATTGAGGATTATCCTTGATAGAAATAAATACAGGAGCATGGTCAGACCATGAGATGTTTCCAATTAGAGAAGTAGTAGAGATTTCTAAAGAGTGACCAGGCATTAAGAAATAATCGATGCGTGAATATGATTGGTGCACATTCGAGAAGAAAGAGTAGTCTCTTTCCTCAGGGTGTTGTACCCTCCAGACATCATAAAGGCCGTGTTTAGACAAAGACTCGGAAAATGCTTTGGCCCTAGTTTTCAAACACACATCTGATTTACGATTCTTCGAGGTCTTAGTATCTTTTTCAATATCAATTATGCAATTCAGGTCGCCTGCTATAATCAATAAGCCTTTAGAAATTTTTTCTATTGATTCCATAGCTGAATTAAGAAATCTTGTTGATCCCTCTGATGGAGCATATAGGCTAACCAGAGTATAAGTAACGTCATTTATATTGCAGATTAGTATAATCCTTCTTCCTTCCTTATCAGCTTCATGATGTATATACTCAAATTTATTTTTAGTTGATATCAATATGGCTACTCCCCGCTTCTTTTTATCTAAAAGAGAAGATACATAAACATATAGGTATCTATGGTATTTCCAAGCAGGTTTTTCTATAATTTGATTCCAGTGTGTCTCTTGAATAAATGCAATATCTATCCCCTCTTTAATTAATGTATCATACAGATATGATCTCTTATATGGAGAATTTAAGCCCTGTGCGTTGATTGTCATCAATTTAAGGCACATGGAAAATTTGTTTTCCCGTCCTCCACCAGCACTGCTCCCTATCCCTCAATCTCCAACTAGAAAACACTTGACAACAACATTCATAAACAAAAAAAACAATCAAACCCAACACACTGTGCAGGAAAAACATTATTCCCGCCATTAGTGTGAAGAAATTCCTTGAACCAGCAAGGAATGAGGACGTGTTTTAAGGCCAGCGAAGGTAAGGAGCACAATCAATTCTTATTTCATAGAAATAGTATAAACTATATCTATCTATTCAAATATCATATTTAATGAAATTACACAAAACAAGCAAAAAAAAAAAAAAAATTAAACCTGAAAAATATACATACATGTACATATATACCTATATTAATATATAATCATAGATTTTATCAATATATGTACCCGAAGGGAAATTTATATTAATAACTATAATAGAAGTCTCCTTCTTCTCAAGTGATTTGTGCTAATAAATCTGTTACTATCCACCCATATATATAATATGTCATAAATATATATTAGTGTCTTTTAAATTTTCCTATCCTAGTGTCTCAGTTCTAACTTTATGAAAATATCTTATCCAAAAGTTATCAATGGTTATATATCTCTGTGAAATTCTATAAATCCCATAATTATATCTAATATTTTAAATAAAAAAAGAGAGAAAAAAAAAAAATGTATATATATATATATATAAGTATATGTTAATATATGGTCATAGGTTTTTGTCAATATATGTATCAAAAAGGAAATTTATATTAATGGCCATAATAGAAGTCTCCTTCTCTCAAGTGATTCTTTCTACTAACTCTATTACTATTCACCCATATATATAATGTATCGTGAGTGTATATTAGTGTCTTTTAAATTTTTCTATCCTAATATCTTAATTCTAACTTGTGAAAATATCTTATCCAAAGATTAATAACACTTTTATATCTTTGTGAGTCTCTGTGAGTCCCATAAAAAAAAAAAAAAAAAAAAAGAAAATAGGTTTAAGAATTTGTGATAGTCTATATTCTAAATAATCTATTATATCTTTTATATTATTATCACCCATTTATCATTTGTATCATATCCAACCAATACATTGCCAACTTAGTGACTGGACTAAAATTATAACACATAACACATCATTTCCAAACGGTACATAAAAAAAAATTCTTCTATAGATTAGGTCTTATATAGTAAGATTCCATTTCAATAAATTGTCCTTTGCTTGTATAGGATCATTGCAAATATAGATTTTCCCTTGATAGTTAATTCGCAGTTTTGTGGGGAAACCCCAAGAGTAAATAATATTATTTTGTCGTAAGCAGGTAGTGATATCAGAATATTTTTTTCTGTGCATTCTGGTTGCACGTGAAAGATCAAGATATGTAGTTAGGGATGCGAATTTTGCAATTTTGGTAGGGTTCCTTCTCATTTCTTTAACTAGATCTTCTTTAATTCTGGAGTTAGCAAAACAAATCATAACGTCTCTAGGTGTATTTGTTTGTGTCCAACTAGGAGGTAGCGGAAGTCTATGGGCTCTTTCAATTAGTATCGGACCGTATTTTGGACAGTCTATATATGTTGAAAGTAATTCCATTAAATACGATTCCAAGTCAATCACATCTTCAGATATCCCACGGATTTTAAGATTTTGTCTGCGTGACCTGTCTTCTAGGTCTGCAAGTTTAAGATCTTGTCTTGTTAAATCTGCTTTTAATACTTCATTTTGAGATTCATCAAATTGGTCTTTGTAATATAATCTGGCGGGTTAGTTATGCTAATCTCACTTAGTCGATCTGGAGATGATTTAGATGATAAGACAGAGGTATCCGTTTGACTTTTAGGAGAGTAGTAGGCACTAATTGGAGGAGGTTTCTTTGTTTTCACCGACATTTTAGATTCTTCCTCTTTATCAGCCCTACCAGATTTGTCACCTTTTGGAGGCATTATCATTGCCCACTTTTATCTGTACGAGAAGAGACCTTGAAGGTCTTTACGCCTTTAAACCAGAATCTTTTAAGGACAAATTAGTGTATATTATATATAGATCCATACACATCAGATTCCAAGAGATGAAAAGTATAATCTTCAATAGCACAAAAAAAAAAATAAATAAATAAATAAAAAAAAAATAAATAAAAAAAAATATTTATGTATATATATAAAGTTCATCTGTTTCATGTATTTCTTGCTGATTTAATTCAGATTTTGGTAATTTCATTTAAAAATGTCAAGAGTGTAATAGCCAATGGCCAGGGAACTCACGATTACCGCTTTCAGCTTTTATTGGCACTCTGCCACGCTTAGAAACCGCATCCAGCCTCAAGAAAACATATGAAGCAACGCCGTCAGGAGATTCTCAGAGATCAAAGGCTCGCCGTCCAGCGTCAAACAATCCCCTCCGCTCCACATCCAAAGCTCAGCACCTCATCTCCACCTCACCCCCCATCAAGGGGGAGAACAGCGGTCAGCAGTTGATGATTAACGGTCAATGGCCGGTGACTGGCGGTTGACAGCCAATGGCCGGTGGCCGGTGACTGGCGGTTGACGGCTGGCGGTCGGCGGCTGGTAACTGGCGGCTAGCAATTGGCAGTCGGCGGTTAGCGGGAAGCGGTCGGCGGCTAGTAGCTGGTGGTTGACAGCCGGCGGTTGGCGGGTAACGGTCGGCGGCCGGTAACTGGCGATTAACAGCCGGCAGTTGGCGGCTGGCGGTCAGTGATCAGCCGTCGGCGGTCAGCAGTTGGCGGTCGGCTCTCAAGGCTGCAACATTCCCGCGCTAGCCACGCTGCCCCTTCTCCATCCACCGGCCCATCAGCACGCCTCAAACGTACGTAGCTGCGTGACTACGTCATCACTCACACCCTCGGACATCACGGGGCAGTGTGAACATTATTAATGTATTTATTTATAAAAGTATGGTATCAGTAATATTCTCTGTAAGATTCGAATCTCTGTAAGATTCGGATCCTTGTAAGATCCGGATCCCTGTAAGATTCGAATCATTTGAATCATTTGAGTCTTCGGATCATTCGAATTATTGAACGACTCTCTGACTCTATGAGTCATCGTTCCTCTGTGAATTAATGAGCTGTAACCTGACCCCAGAGTCTGTGTCTGAGTGCTCTGCAGATGACTCACAGCTCTAGGATCAGGTTACAGCTGAATGATTCACAGACTGAACCGCTACAAATGAATCGTTCAGTCTACTGAACCGATTCATCCGGATCACTAAAAAGAACCGGATTCAAATGAACGATTCGTTCATGATCCGGACATCACTAGTTGTCACAGTGATTACAGGGAGGGACTGGTAAGTAGGAGCAGCTGCTGTGAGTCAGACTAAACGGATTATATAATGAGGGGTATTTTTCAGAGCGTTTGCTCGATTATCGTTTATCGATTTTATCGATTAGTTGTTGCAGCCCTACTAAAAACTAAAAAAAAAGCCTTGTTTATATTTTCTTTTATTTACCAAACTGCCCCCAGTTATGCACATCTGACCCCCAGCTTGCCACTCTGCCCCAGATATGCCTTATACCTCCTATATGCCAGAGATTCCACTGTGCCCCCTGATATGCCACTGTGCCCCCGATATACCTTATACTCCTTATATGCCAGTGATATGCAACTGAACCCCCTGATATACCTTTTACCCCCAGATATGTCTTATGCCCCCTGATATGCCTAATATCGATATGCCTTATTCCCCCTATATTCCACTGTGCCCCCTGATATGCCTTATAACTTCCAATATGCCACTCGCCCCCATTTATGCCTTATACCTCCCCTATATGCCACCTGATATGCCACTCCGCCCCCCCATAAATGCCCTGCACCACCCTGAAATTCATTATACTCCCTGATTCACCACTCTGCCTCCCCTAGATATGCCACTCTGAAATTCATTATACCCCCCATACACCACTCTACCTCCCCCTATACACCACTCTAACTCCCCCAGATATGCCACTCTGCCTCCCTGAAATTCATTACACACCCATACACTACTCTGCTACCCTGGAATTCATTATACCCCCCCATACACCACTATAACTCACCCATACACCACTCTGCCTCCTCCCCCTCCCATACACCACTCTGCCTCCTCCCCCCTCCCATACACCACTCTTCCTCCTCCCCCTCCCCATACACCACTTTGCCTCCTCCCCCTTCCCATACACCACTCTGCCTCCTCCCCCCTCCCCATACACCACTCTGCCTCCTCCCCCCTCCCCATACACCACTCTGCCTCCTCCCCCTCCCCATACACCACTCTGCCTCCTCCCCCCTCCCCATACACCACTCTGCCTCCTCCCCCTCCCCATACACCACTCTGCCTCCTCCCCCCTCCCCATACACCACTCTGCCTCCTCCCCCTCCCCATACACCACTCTGCCTCCTCCCCCCTCCCCATACACCACTCTGCCTCCTCCCCCCTCCCCATACACCACTCTGCCTCCTCCCCCTCCCCATACACCACTCTGCCTCCTCCCCCTCCCCATACACCACTTTGCCTCCTCCCCCTCCCCATACACCACTTTGCCTCCTCCCCCCTCCCCATACACCACTCTGCCTCCTCCCCCTCCCCATACACCACTCTGCCTCCTCCCCTCTCCCATACATCACTCTGCCTCCTCCCCCCTCCCATACATCACTCTGCCTCCTCCCCCTTCCATACACCACTTTGCCTCCTGTCAGCAATGGAGGTTCACAAGACACCAGGGAGTCGGGTAGAGAGGCAGAGTGGTGTATGGGAGGGGGAGGAGGCAGAGTGGCTCCCATACTTTTTAATTATTTTAAAAGACCTTATTTTCTTTATTTCACTTCACCTTGGACTATTTTGAGTATGTCCATTAGCTTAAATGGAAATATATATATTTTTTTAATCCCAGGTTGGAACGCAACAAAATAGGAAAAGAGGGGTGAATACTTTTGAAATGCACTGTATGCCTGACACTTTCCACACCTGCTTTTTAATTACTTTGACTACTGCAACAGGAAGTCTCTTAAGTCAGGGCTTGACAAATTTGTTGTGAATCTAGGCGCCAGCTAAAAAAGTTAGGCGCCAGGATTTTTTTTTTTAAACTAACAGTTGGTCAGGAGTGATCTGATCATCAGCCCATTTACTAAACTCACTGCATTTGACCTGGAAGCACCCTGGACTTTCAGGTCAGTGCTGTTTTTTTTATTTTATTTATTTATTATTTTTTTTTTTATTCATTTATTTTACTCTTTCAATGCTGATGTTCCATTGGAGCATAGCATTGCCTGATATTTAGTCCCCACAAGCTTGTGGGGACAAATGTTAACCCCTGCAATGCCACGAATGTGTCATACACAAGTGTAGCATTGAAGGGGTTAACGCTGCACTGTCGCTCTCAGGGAGCAATCAGGCAGCAGGGGGGTGTTGTGTCAGGTCCCCACACTCATGTGGAGACCGGAGAACACTCTCCCCTGTCCCTGAAGCTGCCTCTGGAAGCTGGGACGCAATTGCTGGTCTACAGACCAGCCATTGCAGGGGGGAGTCTCTTTGATGACTGCTGTAGGTTTCCATGCCTACAGGAGTCATCAAATGGCTTGTGGGGGCTCGTTTTTGCTGTTGCTGGTCTGCCTGGGCTTCCAGGCAGACCACCAGCAGCAGAGCCCTGTACAAAACGGGAATTAACCCCTAAACGCCACGATCACGGCATTGAAGGAGTTAACGCTGCACTGTCGCTCTCATGGAGCGATCAGGCAGCAGGGGGATGTTGTGTCAGGTCCCCCTGCCAGGTCAGGTCCCCCTTCCCAGAAGCTGCCTGTGTCAGCTGAAAACGCGATTGCTGGTTTTCCTGCAACCGTGGTTTCAGCCTACAGGATCACTCCGTGGGAGTGATCACAGGCTTGGGGGCGGGCTCGGAGTGGCTGTGCTGTCTGCCCAGACTCCTGGGCAGACAGCAGCAGCAGCGCCCCCGCATGGTGATGCGGGGGCAATTTTTTGTGAATGTAACAGGCTGACAAAAACCTGGCGACCTGGCGTCTGGGATTTGTCGAGCCCTGTCTTAAGTCAACTGTGAACAACGCAATACCTTAAGCATTAGGTTTTCTAAACTTGGAGTCACAAGAATATAGATGTTTCAGGTTAAATAGGCTGTGCATGATAAGAATAAACCAGACAGTATTTTGGTTATCTACCCTAGCCAAACCCACTGCGTATAAAAGGAGCCCTTTGGCTAAAATGGCTGGATTAAGATGACAACATACGTTTCTTGCTAGCATTAGAGACAGCATTACTTTGCCAAAACAGTGCTTGAAAAAATACAGAAATAATTGTCAAAATTCTACAAAACCATACTTTAAAAGAAAATGCAGAACTTACGTGGGCTGGTATCAGGAGCCACAACTATGAGTCCATGTTCCGCTGCAGCTTGATGAAATGCCGCTTTTGTAATAAAATTTTGTTCTGTACATGTTAAACCTGGACATGAAGACAAAACCTATATGAGGACAACTAAGCAATCATGCTAGAATTAAGACAGTTACCTCATAAGGGCATAGTAAGAAAAGCGAAAACATGTTACTTTAAAACTGTAACATGACTCAAACACACTACCTACCCAAGAAACCATTAGCTACAGTTGTGAATGATTCAGATGCTCCTGCATTTCAGCTTCCCAAATCTGAGGCAATATTTGTGCTTTACTTTTCTATCCGTGAAGACACAATACGATGAATGTAAACGTGTACTCATTAGTATGCCTGCAGATATGACTACACTGCCCGAACCGTTTCTGTGCTCACACTTTTTCCATTAATACACGCTTTGCCTTCTTCATGTCACTCTGGGGTGTGTTTCTCCAGTGGTTGTTGTATTAATATTTACCCCTACAGGTTGGCATGATTTATATGGCCTGTAACATTACCTGCAAGGCTGGATTACCCTTCTTGTCCCAGAGCTGAACTGTAAAAAGCAGAGCCTTTGAACTTTTGTTACTGGGTACAGCACTCTAGCGTATGTTAGCGCTGTAGGAATTAACAGCCACGTGGCCAAATTACCAAATTTAGTGAAAATTCTTATGGTATTCTTTCACAGTTGACAGGCCGGGGAGATGTTTTAGGAGTACAGGTGTTTATCTATAGAATCATTTTCCAATCTGGAGTTGCTTGAGTCATTGGAGCCTGAGGCTGCTGGATAACTGATAGATGAGAAAGGTTACTGTAACAAGTGATCTGTCAGAGGGCCTAATCTGGGGAAGACATGCTGTCTGATAAGCAGCAGCCCATTGTATCCTGCCACAATACAGAAAGATATTCATCCTCTGTGGAGTGATCTCTCTCATTATTGGTTGGCATTTCATGCAGAATTTTATAATGCCACATCGTGTTTTCTGTCCCCATGTGTACGTTACTTTACCTGCTAGAATGACGGGTAAACAATTTCCTAATAGAATTTAGAACAATCTTTGCCTAACAAAGAACCAAATATTAAAATGCCACAGTACGAAAAGGCACAAACAGAGATGAAGTCACTAAACTATAATTCTTTTTTTTGGTAAGGTGAATCACTGCAAAAGGGCAGTCTTAGAACTCCGTGATGCACAGTTATACTATCAAGAAGCCTCACAGATCTAGCATCATTCAGGACCAGCTTAGCCCTTCTTGCAGGGAAAGTCACTGGGCTTACTCTTTAGCACGCATAGCTACATCAGTGAGCTGAAATGTCTTACAAACTCACCCAGGATCATGCTTTAATGAATATAGTATAGAGTGGCAGAAAACGTTATGGTTTCGTTTTGCCCAATGATAAAGTATAAGATTCTTAATTTGCACATGAAAATACAATTTATTTTAACTCCTGAACAACCATCAGCCCCTTATACAACCATAACCTTTAACCCCAAGAGAAAGCCCTACAAAGTGTCAGCTTGACTCGTTACAGTAAGTAAATTCAGCATTCAATGCACACAAAAAGGTATTCTAGACTGTTAAGAGGACAGACTTCTACTGGCCCACAATACTATCTATTAATTATATGACCCCCCCCAACTGCATCTACAGTCAGTGTCCAGACCAGGATCCTGGAAGATAGTCAGCCATATGTTCTGAGCAGGTCACTGATGGTTGCTAATATTACCTGAAAGCCAATACACAACTGGACACTTTGCACTTTCAGCTTTGGGGGGCAAATAGATGGCAAATCTAATTTTACATTTCAGTTCCGTGCTATAGAAAGAAAGAAAAAAAGAATAGTATGTAAATTTATAAAACAAGTCATGAAAAAAGTCGCGAGAAATGTAAAAAAAAATAAAAAGTAAATATATATACACGTGTAGTGAACCCAACTATGATTAGTTTATTTTAACACTCTGTACACAGAAAAACATACATTTCAGGAAATTGCTTTACACGTTTTCTTAAAGAAAATTTGTTACGTTTAGGCGATGACAAATTATAGAATGAGAATGACCCAACTGTGTATTTAAACAATATTGAGTAACTCCGCACTTGAGAAAATTAAATAAGCTTTCAAAAATGATAATTAAATTATAAAATATGGTATATAATAGCATTTCAGATGAATGAAAATAACGTGTGCGTGCACATAGCAACGGGTTCATTAAACTGGTAGAAGATAAAAGCTCGGATTTCACACAAAAGGATTTTCTGTCACTTACTATAAAAGCTAAAAGAAAGGGAAAAAAAAACAATGCAAACAGGAATGTTACAGACCAATTCTAACCAAAATGGTATAGCGTAAAAATGTGAGCCTCAGCATGTGCATTTATAATTGGCATGCTGAGCGTTGCTGAAATAATGGTTCTTCATAAATCTAATACATTTCAGCTCCTGAAGTTTTTGAATGTCACCAGAATTAGGAATCTGCACTCACTCCCCACAGGAACTCAGGTGCTTAGCTGTGCCAGGAAGGGCCAGCTCCCCAGTAAATCAAAAATAGAAGAAGGCTCCAGGCACGCAGGGGTTCCATCAGACAGATTTATTGTAGGAAACAGACAACAACGTTTCGACCTCACGATGAGGTCTTTATCAAGACCTTGATAACTTGATAAAGACCTCATCGTGAGGTCGAAACGTTGTTGTCTGTTTCCTACAATAAATCTGTCTGATGGAACCCCTGCGTGCCTGGAGCCTTCTTCTATTCCTGAAGTTTTTGAAGACATAATATGAAATTACACAGTTCCAAATAGAATCACATACTGAAGCATGCAGGGGGGGATTACTTATTTTCCCCAAGTAAGCAAAGCTTTCCACTAACTTTTTTTTATATACAATACTTGCTAAAATACGCACATTTGTTCCATCTTTCATCAGTGACTTGATGCAGTATACACAAAAAATGACTGCCCCAATCAATGATTTCACTAGCAGAATAATGAAACGTAAACAGAAACATAAGAAAGCAGATGTGAACAATTTAACAATGCATTCTAAAATGCTGCTTCGTATATTTAAAAAAAACAGCATACTTCCAAAGATTTGCATTAATATGCAACGTTAAACCAAAATCTAACATTACCTACTGGTTATTAAATTAATAAATATTATACAGCACTGGCAAAGGAAAGCGCGACTCCCCATGATGGTACACCGGGGATTATATAAAAGTGGACCATAGTATCTACAGGAGATTATTGCATTACGTCCTTCCTACAGAGACCTCCACTCAACTGCTCTTGCAACAAGCAAGACTTAACCCCAACTGAAGCTGCTTTCCCAGCACCAAGTCAATCTAACAAGCAAAAGAAACATACTTGAGCTTCTGTCCCTTATACTCACTGATTTAAAGTCAAATTGTCACCTACACAGTAGCAATTATTTTTGTTTATCAAAACTACTTGTATCTTTCACTTCGTTTTCCATTGTAGCAGGGGAGGGCTGACAGCTTAAGGCCTGGGGGCAAGTCAAGTGAAGTGGCTCCGCCCCTTCGCACTCACCTTTCACCTCTCACGCTGCTCCCATCACTATGCGGCCATCACACTGCTGGAAAACTTATCTAAACGGCCGCTGGGTGCTGATGCCACCGGCCAGAGCTACGTTTAGATTAGATTTCGGACGGCCTGGGGGGGCAATTGCCCCCCTGCATTGTAGCGTTTTTGGGAGATATTTAGTTTCAAAGTTTATAAAAGTGGTCGCTGAGATTGAAGGCATAATATGGCATGGCTAATCCAATCTCAAAGGTAATCTCCCTTCTCCTCACCATACCTGTCTAGAAAGACAGCCTGTTCCTGAGAACAGGATAAGTAGCTACTGCTGTAGCATACAAATTATATGAGTTCGTAATACATATATTGCTTAATGCAGGGCTTGACAAATTTCTTGTGAATCTAGGCGCCAGGTAAAAAAGTTAGGAGCCAGGATTTTTTTAAACTAACAGTTGGTCAGGAGGGATCTGATCATCACCAGCCCACTTACTAAACTCACAGCGTTTGACCTGGAAGCACCCTGGACTTTCAGGTCAGTGCTGGGTTTTTTTATTATTATTATTATTATTATTTTAACCCTTTCAATGCTGATGTTCCATTGGAGCACAGCATTGACTGATATTTAGTCCCCACAAGCTTGTGGGGACAAATGTTAACCCCTGCAATGCCACGAATGTGTCATACACAATTGTGGCATTGAAGGGGTTAACGCTGCACTGTCGCTCTCAGGGAGCGATCAGGCAGCAGGGGGGTGTTGGGGCTGCTCTCCACACTCATGGGGAGACCAAAGAACCCTCTCCCCTGTCCCTGAAGCTGCCTCTGGCAGCTGGGACTCAATTGCTGGTCTATAGACCAGCCATTGCAGGGGGGAGTCTTTGATGACTGCTGTAGGCTTCCATGCCTACAGGAATCATCAAAGAGCTTGTGGGGGCTCATTTTTGCTGTTGCTGGTCTGCCTGGGCTTCCAGGCAGACCACCAGCAGCAGAGCCCCTTACAAAAACGGGAATTAACCCCTAAATGCCGCGATCGCGGCATTAAAGGGGTTAACGCTGCACTGTCGCTCTCATGGAGCGATCAGGCAGCAGGGGGGTGTTGTGTCAGGTCCCCACACTTGTGTGGGGACCCAATCAACACACAACCTCCTTCCCTGAAGCTGCCTGTGGCAGCTGAAAACACGATTGCTGGTTTTGCAGCAACCACGTTTTCAGCCTACAGGCTCACTCCGTGGGAGTGGTCTCAGGCTCGGGGGCGGGCTCGGAGTGGCTGTGCTGTCTGCCCAGACTCCTGGGCAGACAGCAACAGCAGCGCCCCCGTGTGGTGACTCAGCCTCTTACATCCACATTTTTTTCTGGATGTAAGAGGCTGACAAAACCTAGGCGCCAGGACAACATTTTCTGTCGCCATGGCGACCTGGCGCCTGGGATTTGTCGAGCCCTGGCTTAATGTCATCTAAAAACCATATTAGGTTGGTTTGTTTAGTCTACCGAACAATGTGAACACTGACAGAACCACTTTAAATTCAAGGTACTGTCTGTTAAACTTTACAGCACGACAGGCGAGCATTGAAAGCAATGTACAAGTTCTGTGTAGCGAGAGTTTATATGATCAATTATTAATCCTGAACAAGGCAAACGGCAAACATTCTCCTTTTAGTTGCAAACGGCTCCGGTTATTTCAACTAAGAAACAGTTCTAGGGCAAATAGCAGCTGTAAACGGCTCTAAACTATAAAAACGTATGCTGCTAATAGACATTGTTTTGTCCGAGGAGCATCTCTCTGTGAATGCTCTGCTTGATTATGTTTGATTGCAAAGTAATGGTACAATAAATTACCGCTAAACGGAAAGAAAGGACAAATAAATTGCACTACAACTAGGCACACTGGAACACAGACACAACAAAAAGTACAGGCAAGGACCAAAGTATACTACGCCACTTTATGCAATTACATTAACGATGCCGCCTTCATGGGGAAAAACCATGAATTATGCTTCTGGTAAACCTGGAGTGTGTGTAACGGGAAACTGATCTCACTAACTTGTCTTACTGGTTTATTTATAATTATGTCGATCAAACAAGGGTTTGCTACAAACCCAGTCAAACACTTGCAGAGATGTTTACATTTCACTCAATTAAATGTATTTACAGTAACAAGGTTTATAAGAATATTGCAATACGTAGAGTGAAAGTAAACCCCATAACAACCCTGTGATTAAGTTGTGCTTGATGGCAAATTGCACCTGCTGTACACCTAAATACACTGGAGGTTTCCGGTTTCAAGCCAAGTTGGATGTTACATTTCATCCAGAAGAGTGTCCAAATACCGTATTTGCTCGATTATAAGACGAGGTTTTTTCTAGAGCAAATGCTCTGAAAAATACCCCTCGTTTTATAATCGGGGTCATCTTATAATCAGACCTCAAAAAGGTCTGACTATGAGACTAAGATCCAGATCCCCCGCAGCGATGCAGGGGACTTGGATCCTCCTGTGTTATGCCCCCCACTTACCAGTGCTTCGTCCGGGCAGTGTGTAGAGCTCTACACGAGTCACGTAGAGCTCTACACGCTGCCCGGACTAAGCACCGGGGACTCAGATGCAGGGGATGTTATGCCCCCCCCCCACCAATTTACCAGTGCTTCTGAGTCCCCGGTGCTTAGTCTGGGCAGCGTGTAGAGCTCTACACAAATCGCGTAGAGCTCTACACGCTGCCTGGTCTAAGCACCGGGGGCTCAGAAGAACCGGTAAGTTTGGAGGAGGGAGGGAGTGTTAAATGAGGGGCATAAGGCAGTTCTGGAGGCAGAGTGCTCTGTGAAATGCCTTTTAACCCCCTTAATGCCACTCTGCCTCCAGAAATGCCTTTTAACCCTCTATACGCCACCCTGCCTCCTGAAATGCCTCATACCTCCCTATATGCCAGAGTCGCATATAGGGGTATAAGGCAATTCTGGAGGCAGAGCGGCACATAGGGGGTCAAAAGGCATATCATGGGGCACAGTGGCATATAGAGGGTTAAATGGCGTGTCATGGGGCACAGTGGCATTTAGAGGGTTAAAAGGCATATCATGGGGCACAGTGGCATATAGGGGGTATAAGGCATTTCTGGGGCAGAGTGGCAAGCCTGGGGGCAGATGTGCATAACTGGGGGGGCAGGTTGAAGGGTCGTCTTATAATCAGGGTCGTCTTGTAATCGAGCAAATACGGTAATTAAACAGCTACACACATTTTAACCCTTCAAGCAAAACACGTGTTTTACAGGACAACAGTATTTTCAGCAATTCAGCTATCTCTCTCTGTATATCCATGCAAGTTTTCAAAAGGAAAAAACAAACAACCATTTGTAACAAATAAAAAATTAGAAGAAATACATATATATATAACCGGTGCAGGGAATGAAAAGGACTCCGAAATACATAAATGTTTTAACTTAACAGTCAGCTTTGAACCGGCAATTTAGTTCCTAGGCAAAGCCAGCCTGTCAATGTGACCCAGGTGGCTCTATGAAAAGGGGTGGCAATGTGCTACCCTAAGGCATGTTTTTTTAGGAGAGATTTGTGGAGAAAGAAAATAATTTCTGCACCTCTCTTTTTCTATGAAGGGCAAATGTTCCTCTCCCGTGCTATTCTGCAGAAGTGCACCAGGAGAAGGGGGCGAAGAAAGAAGACACAGGGAGACGCAGACAAAGAAAGAAGACACAGGGAGACGCAGGCAAAGAAAGAAGACACAGGGAGACAAGAAGAGGCAAGAGATGCAGCAAAGTTGTGCGAAAGCAGGCAGGGGCACAGAAGCAGTCATCAGATAAGGTAGAAAGACACTGAGACATAGTTTGAGAGAGTGTGAAATTGAGTGAGTGTGAGAGAGCATGACAGAGTAAATTCATTAATTATGTGACATAATTGCCCATGCAGTAAAGAGCAGGAGGTGGTACTACTGTTAACAGTATAGCCACAAGTATAGCACTTGCTCACCTGTCATGTTCATACACCTTCTGGTACCCCTCAAAGCACTTGTTGCTGGAAATTTGTTTCAAGGACATTTTCAAATCTGTGTTAAAAAGGTGAAAAGGGAAGTTTTTATTGTCTCATTAAGTCCCACCATAAAGAATGAATGGTAAAGTATTTTAGTAGTACTTTGATATTCATCACATAGTAGTAAGAAAAGTGAAGACATCACTTCGCTTGTTAAACACCTGCAGCCCCCCTCCAAGCGCCAACGCAGAATCTACCGTGCTGTATGTGGGAGATGCCACACCCCATGTTCTAACCAGGCGGCTTATCCTATGACATCTGTTACAACTTTATAGAGAAACTGAATTAGCGTTAGGAGCTCAAGCACATCAGATAAAACAATAAAGGTCGTTTTCGGCAAAAATATGATATTTTCCTACTTCGACTCCAATCGTTTACTAAGGAAACATGTAAAATGAAGGAAAGCACATGTAACACCCCAGCAATGTTTGCAGCAGATTTAAAGCTGGAACAGGAGTGACAAGTTCCAGTGCTGGAGTCAGTTCCTTTTTATGTAGGGAAATGGGGGGGGGGGGGGATGTGAACCTTTATAATGAATAGCACAGTGAGAGCGTTAAAACCTCCCTTTAGTGAATAGACCCCCAATACTATAACCTGTTAAGGAGGCATTAGGAGGTTGTCAATCACCGGGTCTGAATGTGCAGCTATGTTTAGCAATGAGGCGGATACTGCACGCACGCAGTACCGGGTATTAATATATTAACATAACGCGGTATACGGAGCTGCATATCACACGCTATTCGGACACGTGCTGTAAGTTCTACACAATATTGGGACAACACTATACACCTCGCCGTGCAAACGTTTAATGGCATTACTTCTAATGCTTGCCTTTAATAGACGCGCACCCCGGGACCTTTGGCCCGCCTTACAAGGCTCACCTCCGCCAAAACACTCCGAGATGACAGCTCCGAAGACAGTAAAGTTACCACCCGGAGGAGGGACAGTTCTTCAGAGCGTGAACGGGATTCGACGCCGACACCTGCAGGCAGGGAGGACGAATAACAACAGAGTGCGTTGTAGCCGGTGACGAGTATTCGTAGTAGTGATGGGAAGTTCGGATCATTAAAGTGAATCGGATCATTTCGACTCGTTCACTGAAATGATCCGATTCATGATCCGAATCTTCGGATCACTCAGTGTGACTCACAGGAGTTACTGTTTTCCAGTAACTCCGTGCAGGCACACTAACGATTGGCCCCGCCCCTTTCATTAGTCAATGAACCCTCCTGCCTGCCTTAACACCCCATCAACCATGACTGCCCCTAAAATTAACCCTTAACACCCCATCAACCATGACTGCCCCTCAAACTAACCCTTCACACCCCATCAACCATGACTGCCCCTAAAATTAACCCTTAACACCCCATTAAGTATAACTGCCCCTAAAATTAACCCTAAACACCCCATCAACCATAACTGCCTCTACATTAACCCTAAACACCCCATTAACCACAACTGCCCCTAAATTAACCCTAAACACCCCATTAACCATAACTGCCCCTAAATTAACACTAAAGACCCCATCAACCATACCAATTTATTAGGTAATTTATGTGGAGTACATGCAATTAATTTAGGGGCAGTTATGGTTAATGGAGTATTTAGGGTTAATTTCAGGGGCCGTTATGGTTAATGGGGTCTTTAGGGTTAATTTCAGGGGCCGTTATGGTTGATGGGGTCTTTACGGTTAATTTCAGGGGCAGTTATGGTTGATGGGGTGTTTAGGGTTAATTTAGGGGCAGTTATGGTTGATGGGGGCTTTAGGGTTAATTTAGGGGCAGTTATGGTTGATGGGGTATAAGGGTTAATTTTATGCTGATGACTGAGGGTTAATTTAATAAAGTTAACTGAAGGTACAGTTATAGGTAAAGGGGGGCAAACTCAGGGGAATCTAAATCCTGGGGGCAGTGAACATTATTAATGTATTTATTTATAAAAGTATGGTATCAGTAATATTCTCTGAATGATTCGAATCTCTGTAAGATTCGGATCCCTGTAACATCCGGATCCCTGTAAGATTCGAATCATTTGAA
Organism: Spea bombifrons; assembly: GCF_027358695.1. NCBI lineage: Eukaryota > Metazoa > Chordata > Amphibia > Anura > Pelobatidae > Spea > Spea bombifrons. The sequence continues at coordinate 109,178,661 of NC_071088.1, forward strand.
TCATTTCAATCATTTGAATCATTCGAATCATTTGAATCATTCGAATCTTTGAACGACTCTCTGACTCTATGAGTCATCGTTCCTCTGTGAATTAATGAGCTGTAACCTGACCCCAGAGTCTGTGTCTGAGTGCTCTGCAGATGACTCACTCTAGGATGAGGTTACAGCTGCATGATTCACAGACTGAACTGGCACTGCTACAAATGAATCGTTCAGTCTACTGAACCGGTTCATCCGGATCAATAAAAAGAATCGGATCACATGAACGATTCGTCCATGATCCGGACATCACTAGAAGGGGAATCATGTTACTTTAATGCAATATATATTACTCATAAAGTTCATTCTTTCAGCTTTATGAGTAATAACTGCAGTTGCATCTGTTTCACATACAGAGCTGTTCTATTTTACGTTTACAATTATTCTCCATGGTATAGTTAATGAAATCTACCTACAAGTAGCGATTCATCCTTAAGAAACGTATTTGTTACATTGCCTAATGAATCCATGTGAGCAGGTTTATACGATATTTCCTTGTTCCTTGCATCCTCACACACGCTAAAACATGAAATAATAACAGGTGGCAGAGGTCTATAGGCTCTATAAGTCTTATGTAGACAAAAATAAAATAATTATTAAAACTTTAAAGTGACTAATGTCTCTTGTATATACTGTACTAAAACAGCCGCATGTGGGTGAAAGCTTCTGGCTTAAGTGATGAAAACCCAGTGCTTAAAGCTATGTATAATGTAGCATGGGTAGCAAATGAGGGAGTTATAGCAGGTTTACAATTTTTTTTATTACTAGCATGAAATTAAAAATACGTTTTTAAAAAATATTTAAAAAATATTTATTTTTCAAAGCATGTAGTTATTGGAGATGACATTACTGGCTTAGTGGGGGGTTTTGCCTTCTTCTGGATGAACTCATTTGGGTTTGTGGAATGACTGAACTTGATGGACTATATGTCTTTTTTCAACTTAGTTGACTATGTCCATGTAGTTACTTGTACTTAAACATATAAGGCACTGTCTTCTAAGCAGCTAAAAAGCACTCATAGTTGGCCTTTACTTTGTTTTCTGCCACATTGTACCAATTTTGAAAATCTTGCACACAATTTTATTTTCTACCCTATTGGATTTGTGCTCCTTCCGTATCATAGCAACCATCACAGGCACGCTCGGTGATGTCACAGAGGCATGCATGCTCTATGATGTCACAGAGGCAGGAAGCTCTAAACAGGAGCAGCACACAGCCACTCACTACTGCTAGCAACACTTTACCGAGCAGTACTAGAGAGAGGAGATACAATTAACTTGCAAGAGGAAAAACAATTGACTTGCGAGAGGAGATACGAGTCGGAGATTGTACAGAGCTAATTAGCTTGTTAGTGCCCCCTAGCGGGGGGCACTGAGTAGCGTCTCCCTGACTTTTATTCTACATTTACAGTAGTAAGGAAAGGTAAGTGCAGCCTAATTTGTACCTGGTAATGCCCTTTATACAGAGGGGAAGGTCTGTGATGAGTGGATTTACGCCTCCTGTGGTGACACCTGATAAATAGGGATATTCTTCCATTATTTAGCAGCATGATTCCTGTTTTTATGAGAGGTCACCTATTTCTCATCTAAATTTCCTGTTAAATGAAGCCTCCTCATCCTGTGTGGGCACCTGTATGGTGTTAGATATAGAATCTATGTTATTTAGGCCAATTTTTCTCTCCTTTTGGTCTCTTTCTAGGTCCAGCATGTATTTGGTTATTTTCAAAGTGTGTGCAATTTTGGTTTGCGCCATTGTCAAGCACCCATTCCTTCTCGAAAGTGACAATGACACTGTGACTGATGAGGCCCTCATACAGATACTCAGAGAGCATGAGGAGAACCTCAAAATTCAGCAAAAACAACTGGAGGAGAGAATGAACCGCATTGAGGCTGCGCATAAAGAACTCAAATTCTGGGTAGCAACACTTGTGCTTTCATTGTTGTTGTTACAAATCCTGAGGATAGATAAAATCTACAACCATCCAGAAGACCAAGAGGATGTGATTCAGGCAAACAGAATTTTGGAAGAGCTTCTGAAAAATACCAACACAGCAGCATTTTCTGAATTCCATGTCCCTTTGACCGGCTACAAAGCCGCCAGGACCAGGGATTTTGCAGAGAATTTTGCGGAAGAACACGACCAATATTTTGATGCTGAGGAACCTGAACTCCCTACTCAATGACTTTACTTTGCACATTCCATTTGAGATCATCACGGAATGATGCGGACTGAACATAATTCATAGTAGTTTGTTAAGATAGTTGGTTAAGATAGTTGGTTAAGATAGTTGGTTAAGATAGCATTAAAAGAGTCTTAAACTCATGTTCGCATTTTACTTCATTCTTTATAATATTTTTATTTTATTAATGACAAAGAACCGCGGTGCACGAATTCGATACGTTTTTCTATCAGTTGTCCGGTTTTAAACCGGACTGCCTAGTATTTGGGCATGGTGTCCAAGGGAAATGGTGGCATAAACTGTGCTTACAGGTGCAGTGTTTAAATTAAAATGTGGTAATGGAACAATTCCCCAGTGATATCACCATTAGGGGCACCATCCAGTTCCAACAAAATCTAAAGAAAAAAGTGCACAAAAAAAAGAGAGTTTATTTTTATGAGCGGTGTGTTTTCACAAAAAATCCTGGCAAGGAAGGAGTCTAGAGCAGGTGTCAAAATCCCAAGTTGAAAAACTGAAATGCTCATGTCCCAAATGTTGGTTTTTTAGCCCCAAACCTGACAAACCTATGCATACATAGTATCACTGTACTCAATGTTGCTGAACACATTTTGGGGTGGTGTTTGGCAGTGACATATGTCAGGAGCTATAAATACCTGAAAATATACTGTAGTTTTATATATATATATATATATATAAATATATAAATATATTCCATATCTCTTTGTTAGAAGGTATCTGAGTCTGTTTGACTTTGTTTAACAGGAACCATCATCACCATCCCTGGCTTTATTGTACGGATTTACATTTTATTTAGTTTCAGAAGGGGCTAGTGATGGGAAGTTCGGATCATTAAAGTGAATCGGATCATTTTGACTCGTTCACTGAAATGATCCGATTCATGATCCGAATCTTCGGATCACTCAGTGTGACTCACAGGAGTTACTGTTTTCCAGTAACTCCGTGCAGGCACACTAACGATTGGCCCCGCCCCTTTCATTAGTCAATGAACCCTCCTGCCTGCCTACTCGAGTGATGTCAATGAAGGCAGAGAGTCGTTCGGATCTTACAGGGATCCAAATCTTACAGTGATCCGGATCGCTGTAAGATCCGGATCACTGTAAGATCCGGATCTTTGAACGACTCTCTGCCTTCATTGGGATTCGAATCATTCAGATAATATCACCATACTTTTATAAATAAATAAATTAATAATCACTGCCCCCAGGATTTACATTCCCCTTTACCTGCAACTGCACCTTAAGCTAACTTTATTAAATTAATTAAATTAACCCTCACCATTAAATTAACCCTTAACACCCCATCAACCATGACTGCCCCTAAAACTAACCCTTAACACCCCATCAACCATGACTGCCCCTAAAACTAACCCTTAACACCCCATCAACCATGACTGCCCCTCAAATTAACCCTTCACACCCCATCAACCATGACTGCCCCTAAAATTAACCCTTAACACCCCATTAAGTATAACTGCCCCTAAAATTAACCCTAAACACCCCATCAACCATAACTGTCTCTAAATTAACCCTAAACACCCCATTAACCACAACTGCCCCTAAATTAACCCTAAACACCCCATTAACCATAACTGCCCCTAAATTAACACTTAAGACCCCATCAACCATACCAATTTATTAGGTAATTTATCTGGAATACATGCAATTAATTTAGGGGCAGTTATGGTTAATGGAGTATTTAGGGTTAATTTCAGGGGCCGTTATGGTTGATGGGGTCTTTACGGTTAATTTCAGGGGCAGTTATGGTTGATGGGGTGTTTAGGGTTAATTTAGGGGCAGTTATGGTTGATGGGGGCTTTAGGGTTAATTTAGGGGCAGTTATGGTTGATGGGGTATAAGGGTTAATTTTATGCTGATGACTGAGGGTTAATTTAATAAAGTTAACTGAAGGTACAGTTATAGGTAAAGGGGGGCAAACTCAGGGGAATCTAAATCCTGGGGGCAGTGAACATTATTAATGTATTTATTTATAAAAGTATGGTATCAGTAATATTCTCTGAATGATTCGAATCTCTGTAAGATTCGGATCCCTGTAACATCCGGATCCCTGTAAGATTCGAATCATTTGAATCATTTCAATCATTTGAATCATTCGAATCTTTGAACGACTCTCTGACTCTATGAGTCATCGTTCCTCTGTGAATTAATGAGCTGTAACCTGACCCCAGAGTCTATGTCTGAGTGCTCCGCAGATGACTCACTCTAGGATGAGGTTACAGCTGCATGATTCACAGACTGAACTGGCACTGCTACAAATGAATCGCTCAGTCTACTGAACCATTTCATCCGGATCACTAAAAAGAATCGGATCAAATGAACAATTCGTCCATGATCCGGACATCACTAGAAGGGTCATCATGTTACTTTAATGCAATATATATTACTCATAAAGTTCATTCTTTCAGCTTTATGAGTAATAACTGCAGTTGCATCTGTTTCACATACAGAGCTGTTCTATTTTACATTTACAATTATTCTCCATGGTATAGTTAATGAAATCTACCTACAAGTAGCGATTCATCCTTAAGAAACGTATTTGTTACATTGCCTAATGAATCCATGTGAGCAGGTTTATACGATATTTCCTTGTTCCTTGCATCCTCACACACGCTAAAACATGAAATAATAACAGGTGGAAGAGGTCTATAGGCTCTATAAGTCTTATGTAGACAAAAATAAAATAATTATTAAAACTTTAAAGTGACTAATGTGTCTTATATATACTGTACTAAAACAGCCGCATGTGGGTGAAAGCTTCTGGCTTAAGTGATGAAAACCCAGTGCTTAAAGCTATGTATAATGTAGCATGGGTAGCAAATGAGGGAGTTATAGCAGGTTTACAATTTTTTTTATTACTAGCATGAAATTAAAAATACGTTTTTAAAAAATATTTAAAAAATATTTATTTTTCAAAGCATGTAGTTATTGGAGATGACATTACTGGCTTAGTGGGGGGTTTTGCCTTCTTCTGGATGAACTCATTTGGGTTTGTGGAATGACTGAACTTGATGGACTATATGTCTTTTTTCAACTTAGTTGACTATGTCCATGTAGTTACTTGTACTTAAACATATAAGGCACTGTCTTCTAAGCAGCTAAAAAGCACTCATAGTTGGCCTTTACTTTGTTTTCTGCCACATTGTACCAATTTTGAAAATCTTGCACACAATTTTATTTTCTACCCTATTGGATTTGTGCTCCTTCCGTATCATAGCAACCATCACAGGCACGCTCGGTGATGTCACAGAGGCATGCATGCTCTATGATGTCACAGAGGCAGGAAGCTCTAAACAGGAGCAGCACACAGCCACTCACTACTGCTAGCAACACTTTACCGAGCAGTACTAGAGAGAGGAGATACAATTAACTTGCAAGAGGAAAAACAATTGACTTGCGAGAGGAGATACGAGTCGGAGATTGTACAGAGCTAATTAGCCTGTTAGTGCCCCCTAGCGGGGGGCACTGAGTAGCGTCTCCCTGACTTTTATTCTACATTTACAGTAGTAAGGAAAGGTAAGTGCAGCCTAATTTGTACCTGGTAATGCCCTTTATACAGAGGGGAAGGTCTGTGATGAGTGGATTTACGCCTCCTGTGGTGACACCTGATAAATAGGGATATTCTTCCATTATTTAGCAGCATGATTCCTGTTTTTATGAGAGGTCACCTATTTCTCATCTAAATTTCCTGTTAAATGAAGCCTCCTCATCCTGTGTGGGCACCTGTATGGTGTTAGATATAGAATCTATGTTATTTAGGCCAATGTTTCTCTCCTTTTGGTCTCTTTCTAGGTCCAGCATGTATTTGGTTATTTTCAAAGTGTGTGCAATTTTGGTTTGCGCCATTGTCAAGCACCCATTCCTTCTCGAAAGTGACAATGACACTGTGACTGATGAGGCCCTCATACAGATACTCAGAGAGCATGAGGAGAACCTCAAAATTCAGCAAAAACAACTGGAGGAGAGAATGAACCGCATTGAGGCTGCGCATAAAGAACTCAAATTCTGGGTAGCAACACTTGTGCTTTCATTGTTGTTGTTACAAATCCTGAGGATAGATAAAATCTACAACCATCCAGAAGACCAAGAGGATGTGATTCAGGCAAACAGAATTTTGGAAGAGCTTCTGAAAAATACCAACACAGCAGCATTTTCTGAATTCCATGTCCCTTTGACCGGCTACAAAGCCGCCAGGACCAGGGATTTTGCAGAGAATTTTGCGGAAGAACACGGCCAATATTTTGATGCTGAGGAACCTGAACTCCCTACTCAATGACTTTACTTTGCACATTCCATTTGAGATCATCACGGAATGATGCGGACTGAACATAGTTCATAGTAGTTTGTTAAGATAGTTTGTTAAGATAGTTGGTTAAGATAGTTGGTTAAGATAGTTGGTTAAGATAGCATTAAAAGAGTCTTAAACTCATGTTCGCATTTTACTTCAATCTTTATAATATTTTTATTTTATTAATGACAAAGAACCGCGGTGCACGTATTCGATACGTCTTTCTATCAGTTGTCCGGTTTTAAACTGGACTGCCTAGTATTTGGGCATGGTGTCCAAGGGAAACGGTGGCATAAACTGTGCTTACAGGTGCAGTGTTTAAATTAAAATGTGGTAACATGTGAACAATTCCCCAGTGATATCACCATTAGGGGCACCATCCAGTTCCAACAAAATCTAAAGAAAAAAGTGCACAAAAAAAAGAGTTTATTTTTATGAGCGGTGTGTTTTCACAAAAAATCCTGGCAAGGAAGGAGTCTAGAGCAGGTGTCAAAATCCCAAGTTGAAAAACTGAAATGCTCATGTCCCAAATGTTGGTTTTTTTAGCCCCAAACCTGACAAACCTATGCATACATAGTATCACTGTACTCAATGTTGCTGAACATATTTTGGGGTGGTGTTTGGCAGTGACATATGTCAGGAGCTATAAATACCTGAAAATATACTGTAGTTTTATATATATATATATATATATATATATATATATACATATATATATATATATATATATAAATATATAAATATATTCCATAGCTCTTTGTTAGAAGGTATCTGAGTCTGTTTGACTTTGTTTAACAGGAACCATCATCACCATCCCTGGCTTTATTGTACGGATTTACATTTTATTTAGTTTCAGAAGGGGCTAGTGATGGGAAGTTCGGATCATTAAAGTGAATTGGATCATTTCGACTCGTTCACTGAAATGATCCGATTCATGATCCGAATCTTCAGATCACTCAGTGTGACTCACAGGAGTTACTGTTTTCCAGTAACTCCGTGCAGGCACACTAACGATTGGCCCCGCCCCTTTCATTAGTCAATGAACCCTCCTGCCTGCCTACTCGAGTGATGTCAATGAAGGCAGAGAGTCGTTCAAAGATTCGGATCTTACAGGGATCCAAATCTTACAGTGATCCGGATCCGGATCTCTGCCTTCATTGGGATTCGAATCATTCAGATAATATCACCATACTTTTATAAATAAATACATTAATAATCACTGCCCCCAGGATTTACATTCCCCTTTACCTGCAACTCCACCTTAAGCTAACTTTATTAAATTAATTAAATTAACCCTCACCATTAAATTAACCCTTAACACCCCATCAACCATGACTGCCCCTAAAATTAACCCTTAACACCCCATCAACCATGACTGCCCCTCAAATTAACCCTTCACACCCCATCAACCATGACTGCCCCTAAAATTAACCCTTAACACCCCATTAAGTATAACTGCCCCTAAAATTAACCCTAAACACCCCATCAACCATAACTGCCTCTTAATTAACCCTAAACACCCCAATAACCACAACTGCCCCTAAATTAACACTAAAGACCCCATCAACCATACCAGTTTATTAGGTAATTTATCTGGAGTACATGCAATTAATTTAGGGGCAGGTATGGTTAATGGAGTATTTAGGGTTAATTTCAGGGGCCGTTATGGTTAATGGGGTCTTTAGGGTTCATTTCAGGGGCCGTTATGGTTGATGGAGTCTTTACGGTTAATTTCAGGGGCAGTTATGGTTGATGGGGTGTTTAGGGTTAATTTAGGGGCAGTTATTGTTGATGGGGTATAAGGGTTAATTTTATGCTGATGACTGAGGGTTAATTTAATAAAGTTAACTGAAGGTGCAGTTATAGGTAAAGGGGGGCAAACTCAGGGGAATCTAAATCCTGGGGGCAGTGAACATTATTAATGTATTTATTTATAAAAGTATGGTATCAGTAATATTCTCTGAATGATTCGAATCTCTGTAAGATTCGGATCACTGTAACATCCGGATCCCTGTAAGATTCGAATCATTTGAATCTTTGAATCATTCGAATTTTTGAACGACTCTCTGACTCTATGAGTCATCGTTCCTCTGTGAATTAATGAGCTGTAACCTGACCCCAGAGTCTGTGTCTGAGTGCTCTGCAGATGACTCACTCTAGGATGAGGTTACAGCTGCATGATTTACAGACTGAACTGGCACTGCTACAAATGAATCGTTCAGTCTACTGAACCGGTTCATCCGGATCACTAAAAAGAATCGGATCAAATGAACGATTCGTTCATGATGCGGACATCACTAATTCGTAGCACTAAGGTGGAACGGCTGAATGAAAGGATTATTTGATCTGTGTAATCGGCGTAATTACGTATTAATACATTTGATAAGGCACCTTTGCACAGAAGGGAATCAATCCCTCAGTTACACAACAGTGTAGCACGGCAGCAATTTACATGTGCAGCAGGGGTAATTGGAAACCACGGGACCCTGGTGCGAAAATTGCCCTAAGCCCCCCAACTTCAACAGCTATTCAGTGCCTTCTTTTGCCCCTTGTCTCCCTTCCAACATACATCATATGTAAACAGACAAATTGCACACGCTTACTCATACTCACTAACGCACACTTCATCCCACTTACACATCCATGCTCACAAACACACACACACACAATTACACATCCATGCTCTCACACACACAGGCCACACCCATGCTCACAAACACACACACAATTACACATCCATGCTCACACACAATTACACACATCCATGCCCACATACATATATACAAAGATGTATACATATGTCCCACCTCGGGCCCCCACTTACCTCTCACCGCACCTGCAGCTTTTTCTCTGGCTGCTCATGCAGTGTGCAAGCAGCCTCGGTTTCTGATATGTTTCTGTCTCGCCGTGCTGGTTCAAAATAGTTTGTAAACAACTTTGAACCGGTACGAGGAGACAGTCACAGCTACGACCCCTGTAGTTACGCCAGTGATGTGCAGCCAATCTGTGTTTCAGCATCAAGTAAAGGGACACTCCAGACTAAATAATGCACATGTCATCAATTGTATCAGTTGTGTGATGGCTGGTTTCTAATAGGTGGTGTGGGAGAATTTGAATTCTGTTCCTATTTCTTTGACTAGCTTTTCTCCCGTCTAGTATGACCAGTATTTTACCAACATCCCTTTCTGAATAAACTTTCTCATATTTCCAAATACTTCCTAGATGGGACTGGTTAAAATCGGGGGGGTCGGGGGGAAAATTGTGCCCCCCGACCTCTTTCTTTTACAGAGGTTATTTTATTTACACTGCCTTTACACATACCTGCCCATAAACACACATATACACATACACTGCCCTTACACGCTGCCTTTACACATACCTGCCCATAAACACACATACACTGTCCTTACACACCCCTACCTTTACACACATATACACATACAAATACACATACACCAGCTTACAAGAACACATATACCTACACTGCTCTTACACACACCTACCCATACACGCTGCCTTTACACACACCTGCTCATTAACACGCATATGCACATACACTGCCATTAAACACACATATGCACATACATACACACACCAGCTTACAAACACACAAATACACTTATTCTAAGGAAGGTCTGATATGTGGAATGAAACTGTGTGGCTTACAAAGCAAGAATGAAAATTACACGCGAAACAATGCTGCAGCTCTGAAGTGTTAGCATAATAGAAATGTGCTCAAAGTTCTGCTCTTACACACACCTGCCCATACACACACACACACACAAGCTCACAAACTCACAAACACACATATACTGTATATATATATATATATATATATATATATATATATATATATATATATATATATATATATACACACACACATATATACAGTAAGTCTTCATACCCCTGTTAAAATGCCAGGTTCTTGTGATGTTAAAGAATGAGACAAAGATAAATCATGTCAGAACCTTTTCCACCTTTAATGTGACCTATAAAGTGAACAATTCAACTACAAAACAAACTGAAATCTTTGAGGGGGGACTCACAATAACCTGGTTGCATAAGTGTGCACACCCTCTTATAACTGGGGCTGTGCCTGTGTTCAGAATTAACTCATGTTAAATAGAAGTCATTACACACCTGCCATCATTTAAAGTGACTCTGATTAATCACAAATAAAGTTCAGCTGTTCTAGTAGGATTTACCTGACATTTACTTAGTTGCATCTCAGAGCAAAAGCCATGGTCCACAGAGAGCTTGCAAAGCATCAGAGGGATCTCGTTGTTGAAAGATGTCAGTCAGGAGAAGGGTACAAAATAATTTCCAAAGCATTAGATATACCATGGAACACAGTGAAGACAGTCATCATCAAGCGGAGACAATATGGCACAACAGAGACATTACCAAGAACTGGACATCCCTCGAAAATTGATGAAAAGACGAGAAGAAAACTGGTCAGGGAGGCTTACAAGAGGCCTACTGCAACATTAAAGGAACTGCAGGAATTTCTGGCAAGTACTGGCTGTGTGCTACATGTGACAACAATCTCCCGTATTCTTCATATGAATAGGCTATGGGATAAGTTGGCAAGACAGAAACCTTTTCTTACAAAGAAAAACATCCAAGCCTGGCTGAAGTTTACAAAAACAAACATCAAGTCCCCCAAAAGCACACTGGAAAATGTGTTATGGTCTGATGAAACCAAGGTTGAACTTTTTGGCCATAATTCCAAAAGGTATGTTTGCCACAAAAACAACACTGCACATTACCCAAAGAACACCATACCTACACTAAAGCATGGTGGTGGCAGCATCATGCTTTGGGGCTTTTTTTTCTTCAGCTGGAACCAGGGCCTTAGTCAGAGTGGAGGGAATTATGAACAGTTCAGACAATTTTGGCACAAAACCTTCCGGCGTCTGTTAGGAAGCTGAATATGAAGAGGAGGTTCACCTTTCAGCACGACAATGACCCAAAGCACACATCCAAATCGACAAAAGCATGGCTTCACCAGAACAAGATTAACATTTTGAGTTTTTTTGTATTCCCCCCTCAAAGATTTCAGTTTATTTTGCAATTGAATTTTGAACATCACAAGAACCTGGCATTTTAACAGTGGTGTGTAGAATTTTCTATACCCACTGTATACACATACACTCCCCTTCGGCTTCGGCTATTGATGCACAGCGCAGGGATGAAGAGAAATCCCGACGCTCGCCATCATTTGCCGGCGCATAGTGATTAGGGAGCACGGAAGCCCAGGTCTGAAGTGACAGACCTCACTCTGCCTAATGCTGGTCCGGTAGCGAGGGATTGTGTTCTCCCCAACCAGCCCTGCAGGTATGCTGAAGTTTTCTGTTTTTGTCTTATTTCTTGTTTGTTTCAGAATAAAAAATATTTTGCATCTTTAAAGTGGTAGGCATGCTGTGTAAATCAAATTATACAAATCCTCAACATTTTAATTTAAGGTGTAATGCAACAAAATAGGAAAAATGCCAGTAAAACATCAGGAAAGGGGCTCACTAATTATCAGCTAATCAGGTAATGGTGTGACCTGGTGTGAGCAAAACCAACAAGCAAGGAGTGGAGCGGAAGAAGGGTGGAAATCCTAACAAAATATTCCAGGGGTCTGCCCTGAGTCCTCTTCTTTTTAATTGTTTATTAATAATCTCCCATATTGGATTGAGACATCTCAAAAATCTTTGGTTTTGTGCTGTCCTAGGCAAGACTAAACTCGGGCACCCACCCCTAATCTAAAATTGCTGCACCCCTAACCATAACTGCCTCTAAGTTAACCCTAAAGACCCCATTAAGCACAACTGCCCCTAAATTAACCCTAAAGACCCCATTAACCATAACTGCCCTTCTGATAACTGATTCTCTGAACAATTCGAAACAGACCTACCTACTGGTGTGCCATTTTTTGGGATAGGCCGAAGATGTATGAGAGGGAGAAATAGATTGTGTGTTTGTTAGCGTATGCTGTTATCCAGGCTAGACTGGTGATCATGAGGCGGTCCTGTCACTTTTTACGCTCACGTAGCATGTGGCAGGCCATATCCAGCCACCGGACACTTGCTGCAGATCAGGTGAGTGGGCCGCCAATGGCCAGTGGCCCAACTGGGATTTGCCCAGTGTGCTAGATGGCTTAGTCCAGGTCTGTTATAGCAAGTTTGTATGTTAGTGTATATGTTACTTATGGGGATGGGCACCAAAGAACCACTGCAACCAGGCAAAACTAACCCTATACTTAGCCTATAAAAGGTATCTTTTAGACCAAACTACAGTTATAATAATAATATGTACTCATGCTTGATTGTGAAAAGAAGCACCACTTACAACATGTCCCGTGTAGATCCATGAAAAACTGAGCGGCTAATAAATGTGCAGTAAGTTAAATGGAGCGTATTTGTAATACATAAATCTTCCTACTTTTTCCTGGGGCCACATTGGATCCACATAAAGTCCCCCTGGGCACGCATTGGGATATTCTTAAGATGTACTGAGTACCAGTACCAGTATCGGTACCACTTTAGCTCCTTGGCCTGCAGTATGTGTAGATCATGCAGCATGGGTTAGATGGAGCTTGATAGATTCCCTTTTCAGGAACATTTTCTTAAGGTAGTGCTTTACCCATGGTAACCTCACGACAGAGATTTGTACAGCAAAAAATTATAGCCCTCCAACCAGAAAAATGGCATATATATATATATGGCCACTGCACCTTCGCAAGAACATCCTTGACTATCTAATTCATTTTGACCATCCATCTCTCTAATTCAAAGATGCAATAATAAAACCCTTCAATTCAAACCCTGTCATCTAGTATCATGAACAATTGAATGTACGATTTGTGCTTTAACAGTCCTTCCTGTAACTCTGCTTTAGCCACCCGCTGTTTTGTGTCATCAAAAATAGACACTCACAAAACCTGAAAAAGGCTGAATTACTGTTTTCATGTTACATTGCCACATTTTCTAGTGCAATCAACAAGGAAGCCTCTAACAGTCTATATATATGATAAAAAATTATGGTACTATAATGTTTTTGTTTTATTTAAATGGAACTATTTCTATTATTTAGAAATATATTGTGTTCTTTAAAAGTGTGTATTCTAGGCTTATCATTTCAAGCAGAAGCAGGTTGAAAACCTTAAAAAGGGTTTCACATTTTTTACACAATAGGAATGAGGCCTGCCATAAAATGGCCTTCTTTATACTATCATACTAGTGTATTGTAGCCAAGGCTGGACAGGCAACAAGACAGCCCTGGCACTTTAAGGCCAGTGGCCACTAGATTACATAAGTTTAGATGACTGCTGGCTATGGGGCGACCGCAGGCTACGTTTTTATGGTCAGAGTGTGACGCTGTTGGCCAAAAGTCTACCAGGCTTTTTCCCCGTGGCCTGATTATTGCTGTTTCTAACAGTACATAATTTTTACAGGTCTCCTTGTTAATTTATTCTGCCTTGTGACAGAACTGCGGGTATCCCTGCATACTTTTGTAAACCCATTGGAATATTGTTTTTTAAGAAACTACCTATTTAAGATATTAAGCAATTACAAGTTTGACAAATCAGAATCCACACCACAAGAGGTGCATCTTCAAACAAAATCAAAGCACTGGAATTATGTCCCTATTCAGAGAGAACAGAAACATAGTCCAATACCTGGTTGTTTTTTTCTTTAAGCATAATAAAAAGGAAATCAATATGGATTGAGAATCTGTAGGATGTTTGAAACATGAAAAAAAAAAAACACTTTTTAATTAGATACTGTATTTCTCTGTAGATCTATCCATCGGTAGATCTATCCATCCAAAAGGCACCAAGAGAAATACCGATGCAAGATCTGCATACAAAGTTATCCAGTCTCCACAATGTAGAAATATTTTATAAAACCATTCTGTATGGGGAAACACCTGTCAAATGTTGTAATGAGGGGGTTAGTAAATTAATAAAGCCAAAACTACCGTATGTTTGTATTTATCCTACAATATCTGTAAATTGTCTTGTAAATGAGCAATGGAATAATCACTTATGTCATGTTTCTTGGTTTAAGTGGTAGAATTTTCTAGACTTGTGCATTCGTATTCGGAAGAACATGAAAATAAACACAAATGTTGCGTTTTCGTTGCTCAAACAGAATACCGAATAAACTAATATGGCGGCAGGTAAACGTACACGAAGACAAAGAAGCACAACACAAAGAGTCTTCATGTATCTGTAAATATCTCCTAGCTCTCCTAATCTCTCTGATCCCTTTCCCCCAGACAAGTCACTGCCTCTAGCCTACCTTAAGACTTTGTGGCATCGCAGTATTTAACAGGAAAGGGAATCTGTAGGATCACGCCAGGAGTTAAAGATCCGTAAAAGGAAAGGGCAGCTGCTTTTCATTGGTTGATGCTAGAGGAGGCCCCTGCCGGTGACCAATAGAGTAACGGACTTTTACCTCCTGGCGCCAAAGCCAATGGCCTCCCCAGGCCAAGTTTCCATAAGAAGTACTTAAGAAGTACTTAAGAAGGTGCTTTTTTCCGCTGTCAGGGGCCTTCTCTGGCATCAACCAATGAAGAGCAGCTATACTTCATTGGTTGATGCCAGAGAAGGCCCCTGTCAGCGGAAAAAAGCACCTTCTTAAGTACTTCTCAATGTGTTTCAGTAAAGAAATGATGCATCATTCCATCTTTTATGTACCAGGGATAAGAATGTATTTTAATGAAGTCTCATCTGCCATTTCAGTACGTAGATAAATCAGATCTGTCAGTTTTCCCAAACCATATATTTTACAGTTCAGTACACTGTTTCTTGAGTAGACTAAATAACCTTATGTAAGGATTTTAACTTATAAAAAGTAAGCAATATACTTGTCAACTATCCTAACTGTCCTGATAAGGGAGATAGGGATAGATAAAGACATAAATAAATAGAGCGACTTTGAAAGGGCCCAATTGTGATAGCTAGACGACTGGGTCAGTGCATCTCCAAAACTGCAGCTCTTGGGTGGTGTTCCCGTTCTGCAGTGGTCAGTATCTATAAAAAGTGGTGAACCGGCGACAGGGTCATGGGGAGGGCAAGGGTCATTGATGCACGTGGGGGGGGCGAAGGCTGGCCCGTGTGGTCAAATCGAATGTAGCTCAAATTGCTAAAAAAGTTAATGCTTGTTCTGATAGAAAGGTGTCAGAACACACAGTGTCACCGTTTGTTGTGTATCGGGCTGCATACCCGCTGCATACCCGCAGACCAGTCAGGGTACCCAGGGTGCCATGTGAGCATAAGTCTGATGAATCATGTTTTCTTTTATATCATTACCTGGAGAACCCATGACAACAGGATGCAACCGTGGAGCCCCCATCTCAAAACTGACAGAACTTAAAGGATCTGCTGCTAACATCTTGATGTCAGATACCACAGCACACCTTCAGAGGTCTAGTGGAGTCCATGACTCAACGGGTCAGGGCTGTTTTGGCGGCAAAAGGGGGAACTACACAATATGAAGCTGGTGGTCATAATGTTACGGCTGATCATACTGTATATATTTTTAAAATATAATTTTCATGATGACCTTGGTTTAATTATGCCTTGTACATCAATTTTGCTCAAATACATAGGAAACATTATTCAAAAATAACTGCATTGATTTAATTTATAATATTGCTCAAAAATATACAATGCACTTGCTTTTACATACATACATACATACAAACATACAGAAACATTAAAAAAAATGACACCAAGAGATGAATAAGCAGATGTTAAAACATTTTCATATCTAGATTGATTGTACTAGTGCCACGGGTACATTCAATTTTAATTTGTAGGATAAATAACTTGAATCACAGTATACAGAAAATGCTGAATCATCAGTCCAATGTTATTTCTTTATGCCATTTGAAAAATAAAGTTATAACAACAAAACATAATTGAAATGACTAGCTGATTGTTGGTACCTTTTAAATAAATTACATTATTTTATGATTTCTTAATTCCCACCTTCTACTTTAATTTAAAATATTGTCAGGATATGTGCTAAAAAGATGGCAGGCAACACTGGCCCATAGCATTCATATTACATCTCCCAGACACTGCTTACCACCAACAACAGTAAGTAGGGTGGCGTGTGAGGGAATTATATATTGTGTTCAATGTATCGAGTATATTGCAAGAAAAATATATCCTGCTGTAATATATCCCGCTGTAATTTTGATACTCAGAGAATCATTTGCGTATATGCCTAAACAACTGCCTCCTTGGTTTCTAATGGGCTTCACTCGTTGTGTAGTATACAGGTTATTTCCATATCTGGCAACTTACCTGAGCTGCCACCTGAGCCCCTGTCACCTTTCTCTTTTGTAAGGTGGGAAAAGAGGTAGGGCTGCATTGGGGAAGCAAGACTAACCCCTAGTACACAAGATATGAAGGAGGAGAATGGGCAGAGTGAAATTATTCCTCACATGGACATCAATGGTTTCCCCAAAGTCTCCATAATAAGCTGTGGGTCAAATCTGAGATATTTACCTTGGTTGTTGCCCTAGGCTTGACCCAGGCCTCCTCCATGGCAGCTGTCCTCACTGCTGAGTGTTTCGGTATTACATCATATCCTGGCAGGCAATGTTCCATCTAATTCTTCTTAGTTGGCGTGTGCAGAAAATTTCTCTTGTGCAAAAAGTTTCACAGAGCAAAAATTTTGTGCGCACAATATCCGCGCCGCATAAAGTTAAAAAAAATATATTATTTTTTTCTTTTTTTTTGGCAAAAACTGTTGTGCGCACAATTTTTGGACGTGTGCGCTCTCTAAAAAAGCTATGTGTGCGCGCACAAGCGCACAGCTTAGAGGGAACAGTGCTGGCAGGGAATCTCTGTCTACAATGGAGACTGCCCTGTCCCCCATGGTGTAAATGGGCTGGCTAGGATGTAACTGACTAATTGAGCAGTGATACACCTAGGGGTCTGATGGTCCAACTAGGTTATTTGCCCCCCCCCCCAGTTTTGTGTCAGAGTCACCCCAGGTCAGAATACATAACTGTTTCCCAGGTATGGGTCAAAATGGGTATTTTTATTAAATAAAAAAATGACCATGCTATGAGGGCAAAATGCCAAATAAAGCAAAAATAAAAAATAAAACCATAACAGAAGAAAGAAATGTAGGAGAAATATGGTAGGCTGCAGTGAGGCTTGTGCTTAATATATATTCATATATTTTTAATTAACTGTTCTTTTGAACAAGTGGATATAATAAGGAAAATTGGGTAAAATAAATAAGCTACCATTTTTTTCTACTGCTTTCCCATATTTCCCATAAAAAAAACTATTAATATTTTGCATTATTGAGAAAAACTGTGAATTCTCCTGTGTTCAGTTTGCCCCATTTAACACATAGTCCCACTAATGTACTCATGTATACCTAAGCCACGATTTGAGGTAAGATAGTTAATGCATTCATTCCATGTAATATGACGTTTACTTGACTGTGTTATACCAGCTTATTTGCTTCATTTTTTAAAATAAATATACAGATTTGGGATAGTTCTATAATTACAATATAGAAACAACCAACATGGTTTCCCTGAACAAAGAAAGTTGATATTTGTTGAAAGTCTCTTTTCCTACACATATTTGTTTTGATAACACTGAATAGTTGCTCATTTTAGTGACCTAAAGCAACTCAGAGACCCTATTGGTCCTTTCATGTAATCATTACATTAAAGGTCTCGAACATTAAGTTGACTTTGTATATATATTTAAAGATATTGGCTCATTATCAGACATTGCAAACTACCAATAGTTGTTGACATTTTCCAAAATCTCCTTTGTGTACACACAGAAGCAGCAGGGGGTGGATTTCCCACAAGGCACATAGGAAGTAGGTGGACTAGGACTACGTGTACCTCAAACGTAAATGTGTACCTGGCAGACTTTCCTCATCTATCACATGATCTTGTTAATCTCGGTAGTTTACCCTGGAAAGATTCCTAACACCATACCTGGGAACTCACCAAGTTTTACACGGTGTCTCTGGAGATCACTAGGTCTCCAGGGCAATGTTTATCTCTGGTGAGGGAAAGTGGTATCTGGCCTCATCCACTTCCCACCGCTTAAACATATTAATATATTAGGCTAACCCTGTTTCCTTATTTCAGTAATTCCCATCCCTTTGCAAGGCAGAGCATTAAGGGGTCAGGCCTGTGAAGTCCACTGTTTCTGTTACCTGCTCCATTTCTCACAATCTTCCTGCTTTAAATGACAAAAATGTTGGAACACATCTAGATGTAACTTCTCTTTTACAGTGACTATATTGCCTAATGAGAAATCCAGCCCTTTCTATAAAGCATGTTTGCAACCGTGCCTTTCCAATAATGTCAGATTTACAAACAACT
Organism: Spea bombifrons; assembly: GCF_027358695.1. NCBI lineage: Eukaryota > Metazoa > Chordata > Amphibia > Anura > Pelobatidae > Spea > Spea bombifrons. The sequence continues at coordinate 109,197,574 of NC_071088.1, forward strand.
AACATTTTCATTTGTTGATCCCACACCTGTCTTGGATGTCTTATCTAGAGGAGGTATTCCTATAGTAACCATCGAATAGTCATTTCTCTTCATTTTTGCTGCTTTTTTTAAATTCTTCATTTGGGCAAGCTGAAGTTGGCTTGAGTTGTAAGCCAAAGCAGGAATGGTGTTCACTAAAATTAATTGCAAAGGCTTCTTTTCTTCCCTGTAACGACACTGAATATAACGTGAGAATGCTGATCTGTACGTTTGGTTAAAGAGTGTGTACACCAGTGGGTTAACAGCTGATGACAGGTAGCCAATCCAAACAAACACTTTCAGTAGTTCTCCAATCACATGCTGGTTACAGGTTTCCTTGCAAAATACTGCCATCACATTGGTGATGAAAAATGGACACCACATCACAACAAAAAGGAAAAATACAATACCCAGGACTTTTGAGGCTTTCTGCTCATTGCTTATAGATTGCATAGTTCTTCTTCCATATGGTGCAAGTTCTTTCTGCAAAGAGCGTTGAAATAGTTTTTCTGAAGAAATTGAGCTTTGTGGAAGGAAGCTAAACAGAGCAAGTTTACTTTTTGCCCCGAGATTATTAAAACACAAGGTAGCTTCTTTTTGGAGGGATCTGATTGTTAAGAAGTAAGTAATCAGCATTATGATTAGTGGTATAAAAAATGCAACACAGGATCCAACAATGATAAAATTCTCATCTGCCAAAGAACAGTTTTCTTTGTCGAATACTTTGCTGTCATCTTGTAGTCCAAATACAGGCACTGGCATGGAGATACCTAGGGAAAAAAATATAACGGGTCAATGGTTAAATCTAAAATAGTCACTAAACAGAGTACATACATTGATTAATTGATTAATTTTTTTCAAAAAAAAGTGTGTGGTATAATAAACTCTAACCCACAGGAAAGGCATATAGGATAGGGTCCATGCCCCTCAAAAGAGCATTTTATTTATTCTTATGCATTTTTTATATGTTAACCCCCAATCTTACTAGGAATGGGCTGGGGGTTAAGGAGAGGCAAGCTGATGTTTTTGAGCCTCCTATAGGGCCCTTTACTATCCCTCCCCAACTCCATTAGCAAAAGATGCAAGACAGGGAATAAAGTGACATATACACTGCTAGGGATTATTTCATTACCATCCTGAGCATCATTTATTTATTTATTATTAATTTTGTCAGTTAGAGGCAATGATATTAAAGGTCACAAAGCACTCGCATTCCCTCTCCTTCAACTCACAAAATTTAAGGCATAGGCAGTCACATGCATGGACAGATCCATGGTGGGGGCAATTGAGCAATTGTCCCCCCTGAAAAATGATGGCAGTACACTAAAGGAAAAGGTATAAAGAGTTAAGTCCTGGGTCCTGGATTTACCACTTTAATTTCAAGAAGGAGCCAGAGTTCAGCAGGGTCACGTCACCTTGTGTGAACACATGGTAATAGAGCAGCAGCCCGCATTGAAGATATGCTGTGCCTGTGTCTCCACAGTTTAAGTGGCCTGTGTGTCTGGGTATGTTAGTGTGTGTGTGTCTAGGTATGTTAACGTAAGTGTATTTGTGGGTAAATTACTGTGTACTGTATATATCTGTGTTTCTTATGTTCTAAAAAAAATAACAATTTCTATTAGTTGTCAAATATTGAGATTAAGATTAAAATGTACTTTGGTAAAGTGTGGTTTTTGTGATGCTGTCTGATGTATGGAATCTATATTTTGTCTTACATATGTGTGTGTACATATATATATATATATATATATATATATATATATGTATACAGTATATGTACTGTATATACATATTAGACATACAGTGTTTATACCTCTCAGCACATATGTGCGCTGTTTATTTCAGCCTGCTATGGTACTTTTAACTTTGTTACATATGGCCAATATTTTTTATGATCTGGAATGTATGTGTTAAATGTATACATTTATATATCACTTTTATTAAACATACCTCATTGAATTTCTTAACAGAAGTAGTTACTTTCTCTTGATATCAATGTAACGTGTTTTAGAAGCTTTAGTGTCAGTTTTGCAGTACCGTTTATCACTGAAATGATAAAACTTCACTGATACACCAATAGAAATCAATGCATTTGCCAACCTATTCCAATACCTAAAAGTTGACACATACATACATGTACCGTAACGCTACACAAATGGCAAAATCGGTAAATTAACCTTTGCAATGCCATACAAAGTGCCAGCATTCGATCATTAACAGTGGCAATGCCAAATAAAAGGCACCACACCATTCTCAAGCACCTGCAATGCTCCCACACAACTAAGAACAATCACCTACTACAGAAAAGCAATATATGCCAATTAAAAAAAATGAAATGAGTAATTGTGTGGATCTGAAAAAGTGCAAAATGTAATTTAAATAACCCCCTCTCTTAATGGCAACCCCCTCTCTGGCTTTAGCTGCCCCTTGGGCCAAAAGGTGCCAGCCATTCCCTGGTCCTAATGTACGTTATTGTTATTATTAAAGTGTGTATTATCAGTTTTAATGTCATTAATTCTGACAGTCCTTATTGTAATAAGGCAATAAAATCTGCTGGCACTATTTAAATAAATGTAACGTAATGTTCAGTTCTAGTTAACCTGATTGTATTCAAGTTATTTAAATAATTAATTTCCTTTAAGGGTAATTGGAAACATGTGGATATCTGTTTTTAAAGACCGTATGCTATAGGGCATGTTGCTTTAGTAACCATAACGCACTGAATTTATTTTCATATTTTAGTATATATATTTATTCTTTTAATGGTCAGGATGTGTCTAGAATAATAAAACAACTGTTTATATTTTTCTGGAACTTTCCAAGTAATGATCTGAGTTGCAATCAATCATTCCAGTTTTCATTGTGCCCTCAGATGATGAAGTGCCATGATTGCCAGGCATTCAGAATATATAATGTATGCTTCAAGGGAAAGAAGCCTGTGGGATTGTAGAAAAGATTCTGAAAGATAGCAAAACTTTCCATTGTTGATACAAACTGCAATGCGTGCCTTAACTAACCAAGTTTTTAACCACTGCAACACCCTTAGGATGTACTATTATGCATACAGATGAAGTGTAACGACATGTAACTCTCTGATTTTCTTCTCCCATCTGGGTAAAAAGGCTAACGTCATTAATCCAAAAAAAAGAGCAGAACCAAAAGGCACTGCAGAGTCTTTCATACAGAAACACAACAGCATATGAAGATGCATGGTAGGATACTGCAGCCATCAGATGCACTTTACCAAAGTTACATTATATTTTAAGTTGATCCAGAAGAAGACACAAAAACAAATTAAAGATATTTGAGCCTCAAAAAGGGGAATCCTTAAAACATTGCAATCTGCAGTGAAGTCTCCATGTCACTTTCCTCTTTCTCTAGGAAGGAGGGTGACATTTGTCCACCCCAAATCAACTTCCCGTCCTACCCCCTCCCTCACTTGTGGCTATCTGGGGCTAGCTTCATCCCTATGCGCAGCTAGCCCCGCACCCTGCATGGCCAGCCTTGGCCCTCATGAAGTCACTCACCTGCAAGACCGAGAGCTCTGGGTAGCCTACGATTGGATGTTCCCAGCTATGTCCGCTATGACCAGGGCCGGCCTTACCATGGAGCAGAGTGGGGCAATTGCCCCAGGCGGCACTTTTGAAGAGGCAGCACTTTGCTGCCCCAAGTGCCTTGTTTGTTTTTTTTTAAGCGGAGGAGGGAGAGGGGCGCAGAGTGGTTTTCGCTTACCCGTTCGGCACCACTCTCCCCTGCGAGCCCTCTAGCTCGGTCTCGGTGCCGGCTTGTAATACTGAGCGCTGGAGAATGACGTAATTTTCGGCGCTCACAGTAAAGCAGCGCGCACCGTGGCAGAGCAGGGAGACTCGACACAGGTTTGCTGAAAGGTAAGTGAAGTACAAAGGGGGGGATAGGGTAGATAATGACCCCTGGCGTCGGGGGGGGGCAGCATTTTATACCCCAGGCGGCATTATGTCTTGGGCTGGCCCTGGCTATGACCATAAGCTATGGTCAAACTGATTATATGTAACACCTGTCATGTTAAAAAAACATTTAAATGTGGTTTAGACATTCACTTGCGAGTTCTTTTTTTTTTTTTTTTTTTTGGAAATGATACTTGCTTTTAAACCATACAAAAATGTCAGTCAGTAAAGAGGCATGCAGTGCAGTTTCACAAGCTTATACAAAGTGGAATTGGTTTCATGTGATGTAATGATATACTGTATGTTCTTACTTAAAAAATCTTTTTTTCCAATTTCTCTTTCTGGCACAGTGACAGGTTGGTGAAAAAAGCAGTGAAAATGAATGTTGCGGCTCCCTTTACAAAGAATTGGTGACCAACTGGTTGCATGATAAGTGTCCAAATGCTTCTAATGAAATATCCTGTCATGAGTTGTCTTCTCTTCATAAATATATGCAGTTTTGTGGAGTATTTTGAGCTGGTAGGCTGCTAAACAGTACCAAATGAGACATAGGCCTCACAAAAGTTTCAAGTTTATGGCGGTGTTCCATTTTGAGCCCTGTAATTTCCAAAAAACATGAAAAAAACCCTATGTATGTTGTGTTTTTTAAAATTTAGAACACTTTGCTTAATATATTTTGCAGCATTTTGGACAACTTAACTGGTTTGGGGACCATTTCCATAGTAAAATATTAGAAAGAAAAGTATGTTTTTTCAAACATTTTCATTGTTTTAATGTATTAATCATAAATATTATTATATTATGTTGGACTATATATCTAAAAAAGTTATATCTGTCCTTAAAAAAACAATATATAATTTGTGTGGGTGCACAAAAAATAAAAAGGAGAATCATGTATAAGGAAACCTTAAATGCAAAAATGCTGGAAAAGTCTCAGGTTTTTGGGGACAAAAAACACCCTCATTAAAGAGGAGGTTTGTCTTAGGAGGTTTATTCAGGAAAGCTGAGGTTCCAAGAGGGTTCCAGTATCATCGCTCTCACGCTCTCCTGACATAGTCGCTGCTCACCAAGGTATGGAGCCCTAGCAATATCATGGTAAAGACCAAGAACACAAGCGGAAACCCACACATTTACATCTGCAGAAAGGTTCAGTGACTTTGATTCCACCATAGAAACAGACAAAATGTGTACTTTTCTAACTAGTTCTCAAATCTAAGTCTTAACATTTTGACCTTGCTAGATCTATTTTTCTCTCTTCTTCTGGTTCAATAAAAGTCACTGAACACTTCTGCAAAAACATGCTGCAAACATTTTAGAGGGAAAAAAATACACCGTGGGTTTATTTGCTTAAACCCTTTACATCGCTTATAATTTTTCATACCATCATGATTTTTGGGTCAGATTAACTCCATCAGGACTGAATGGAGAGTCATGCTTTTAACTAAGCAGGGTGCATGAGTAAACGCCCAGGAGAACCAGTGAACAGTATTAACATGTGATGCAATTTCTGTGATTCTCACAATGATAGGCTACCAAGTGAGACATTTTTTGTTTGACAAATATATTTTTTACTTATAGGTTTGGGGGAGATTGAGATTTGGGATATTACATTAAATAAAAATTAACAATAATGACATTAAAATTGACAATATACAAAATTTAAAATAACGTTAACGCATGTTAAGACATACTGGTATAGAAGGGGAAGGGAGCGCCAAACTTAAGCGCTTACAATCTATTTGGAGGTTGAGGCATTGTTGGAGGGAGGTGGGTTTTTAATGATATTTTTTTCATTTTAACATATACTATTTCTTTGTAAAGATATTTCTTAAACTGATATGCACGTCTATTCTCAAACCTGTTTTCATTAGTATTATGACTCTATTTCAGCTGTATTAATAGATGTTAAAACAGAAAAGTTCTTTCAAATGATTATTGTAAGTGATTTGGACTCATGGACTCAAAATGTTTAAGTGGAAGTTATTTATTTTAGCAGTGTGGCAATGTTATAATTTGATTAACTCTGCTAATGAGAGATTGAGTTAAAAATAGAATCACACTGGCCCTGTGGCCACAGTTGCTCGCTTTCAGTGATGCATTTGCTTTGGCTAAAATGTTTCAGTAATCACATTTTCATTATATATATGCTGTATATTATCGAAAAGACATAGATGCAGAAATAAAATATAACAACCTTCCTCCAACTGATTATTGCTAAATGTTTCAGGGACCATAAATAAAAATACAGAAGATGAAATGGCCAGCTTTCAACAAAATCAGGTAACCACAAAAAATGTTTGCTTGTAAATATACAATATATTTTTTATGCCAAATGGTGCCCCTTAGCAATGTTTTTCACTGATTTTTTTACCCTTTTCATATTGTAAATCAATCTACCCTCCCCCAAAAACTGCATCAACGTCATTTAAATGAGGCAGACAAGAGTATTAGAAGAGCCAAGACACTTTTATCAGCCATCACTTGGCATATTTTATCCCTTGATTTGATCAGAGAAATTACTAAGTGAAGCTAAAATAGCATCTGATTTCCATTGTGATGATTTTCTTTACTAGATTAAGAGGAAGAAATTGTCTTGTAAGTACAAGAATTGTTTAAGTTACATTTATTAACTTTGTTTAGAGTTGTCATTAAAGTACAGCAATGACTTCATTAAAGATAACTACAAACGTATTCCTGGAAATGTATCTAATTAATAAACCTCAATCCATGCTCCAAGAGCTCCAAGCCAGAACATGTCAATGTGCTTAGTGTGCCAATCTAAAGAGATAGAGATCTGAAGCTAATTTCCCCCCCAAAAAAACAAAAAAACAACTACACAATAAGACATACATTTTGCTTTTGGAATTAATGTCTATTAATGTCTATTAAAAAAAAAAAATCACTCTTGTGTGGCATAGCAATCCAAAAATCATATCTTAAAAGGGTTAGTATCAAAGATGAACTTCTTTTTGGACATGCTGTTTAGAATTTTATTGAAGCGCTCCAGGAACACTCTGAATCCTTATTTCACACTTCAACCACAACAAATATGCTAATTCCCTTCATTTGCTCTTTTGGAATGTAATTGTGTAACATACTGCATGCTGCTAATACATCCAATTTCAAAGAAAGCACAGCCTGCTTTGCTTTACATAGTGAGGAAATGCTAAGTTATCATTTAATCAAAACCACTCAGATCGCCTGCTGATGTAAGTTGTATTTTATTGCCTAATGCCAGTATTATTGCTATAGGGAATATTTAAACTTCTCTTACAGCTTTAAGTTCAAGTTGACTTTGATGTCCTCTTGATGTGCCCTTAATCCGATCCCTCATATAACCCAGTCTCTTTCATCTACTCTTGTCCCTACACTAGCTTATATCTTCAACCTCTCCTTCTCTACTTGATCTGCCCCATCATTCTTCAAGCATGCTACCATAACTCCTATCTTGAAAAAGCCCTCCCCCTAGACCTGACTGATCTGTCCAACTACCGTCCCATCTCTCTAGTTACTGTCACATCCAAGCTTCTTGAAATAATTGTTTACACCTAAGTTTTTTAACTCCAAATCTAACTTGACCCCTTTTAATCTGGATGCTGCTCTCAACACTCCTGAGACCACCCTTACTAAAGTTACTAATGAACCTCTACTATTGTAACTCTGTCTTAGCGGTTCTCCCTCTAAAGACTGACTGCCTGTCTGCTTCAATATTCATTGTAAAATCCTGATTTACATTCAAAGCTCCTCATGGACTATCCAGAAATCCATCCCTGGTCATCATGCTTTCATCCAACTACTCCTCTGGCAATCACTAATGTCTGCCGTATCTCCTTCTCTTACAGGTATGACTAGGTCTGAACCCCTTATCTCCTGCTGTAACCCCTGTTTTCCACCCGTTATGACTATCCCATATTTCATCTGAATCCCTCATCTCCTGTTGTAACCTCTGTTTTCCACCCAGAATGTCTTTATCTTGCATGTCTCCATACCCGGCTGCTCTCAAAGGGTTACATTTGGTGCCCTATCGTGTAGCTTAATTACATTTGTTAGCCAAGGTGTGAAACATCCGCCTCCTGTATGCAATCACTTTATCTGGCCACTTCTGAGGCAGCCCTATAAATTCCTAGGCCTCACTTGGAAACAAGCTTGCTTGGAAATGTAGCTGCTATGGCCTCTTCCCCAGTGGCCTCATCATAAGTGGATAGTTAAGAGTTACACTGGAGTTTTAAATGGGAGGGAAACGACATACCAAGTACCACTGCAGAAAGCAGCTTCAACACATCATCGGAACCAGATCAACTCATCTCCATCCAAGCTGTCCTCTCCTATTCTCTCACTTCCCCTTCAACCACCGACTAGATTGTAAGCTTGCAAGAGCAGGGCCCTCTTCTCCTTTGCACCAGTTTGTTATTGTATGTGTTTTTGCATGTGAAATTTGTTCTACTGATTGTAACAGCGCTGCGGAAACTGCCGGCACTTCATAAATAAATGTAATGTAATGTAAATAGTGGTTTCCCATTTACATCTCCTCAATCATCTCTAAATACACTCCTGCCTAGTCTCTCTAAACATACAGTGATCTCCGTCTGTCCTCCCCTCTGATTTCTAATTCTCATGCATGCTTACAAGAGGGAAGTTTATTTCATATAAGGAGAAATGTTAGAATAAGAGGTGATAATCTAAAACTAGGGAAAAAATAAACAATAAACACAAAAATTTATAGGAATTGTTTTTGGTCCATATGCACGAGTCTACTAAATAATACCCAGTGAAAAAAAAATATTTGACTGCCACTATCATGAGTAAATTAATGAGCAGGTCTGTTTTTTCTACTATTATTATCTTACTAAAATTTGACAATACTCTAGGGCACATATTAAATTAGGTCCTAGTACATGGGCTGTTACTCTTAATTTATATCATTGAAGTTTTGGTAGCCTGTGTGTATTTTCCACAGGAGCGCTAAACAATAGCATGGTTTACTTTGTGGTTAACTCCACTAATACATTCCATAGTCAAAAGAGACTATAATAATTATATATCATACAGAACAAGTAAATCTTGCTTATAGTTACAGATCAGTCTCCCATAGTTTTAGTGGGGATATTCCTCCATCAGCAGCAGCTGTTTAAGTCAGTGATTAAATGGATTTTACTGTGCATTACAACATTCATGTCTCATAAACAATGTTAATGCACTGCAGTCCTCTTCTATGGAGCATTATATGAAATTATCTCAGTATGTAAATTGTTTGAAATAAAAATTCCCACAGCAATTAGTTTAAATGTAGTCCTCAGAACCTCCAAAAACTCATCTAAGAAGCCTAAACATTGCCCATTGTTAGAAACAGGGCAATGAACATCACATCTCTGGTCCTGGGCGTTTGTTTAAAAAAGGTGGGTATTTTATTGGTCCCAAATATTGGACAGCTCTGCTACTAATTATTTATCTCCTCTATCTCAAAATAACATATCTTATTCTACATTGTTTGATGTAATCGTTACCCTACGAAGAAAATCAATAATAATATAATTAGTAGTGAATAATAGTAATAATAATATTTTCATGAGTGATCATAAATTGAGTAGAAATGGTACCCAATTAATTATTTTTAAAAGTTGATATCTTTGTCACTTTCTCACATTGTCTTATCCACTCATAGGATTTTGAATATATCATGTGCCTTCAAATACACATTAAAACATGTTTACATTTACAAAAATGGAAAATTAATTTTATCGAAAACATGGCCCTTGCAAACGTTCAACGCATTTCTGATGTAACAAATTATGAAGGTCAGTGAAAATTAAAAAAATATTGTAAATTGTATAACTGAGTTATATTGATTTGCCATATTTGTAACCCTGTTGCTATAGCAACTGCAGTCTAGAAGAACAGCATTCTCGTTGTGAGAAGTAAGACTTATAGGGATCAGGCTCCCTTGTAGAGCAAAGATCAGAGTTACAGCTGCATTTTTATTCTCTGTTCATTCAGCTATATTTTCCTCTTTATCATTTACTGCGTCCTGAAAAATATATATTTATTCCTAAATGAAAAGTTGGGCTATCATATGATTCTATATTAAATAGATGTAGCCAGAATATCATGTAATGAAAATCACCTCAAAATATATTAATTTACGTGTCCTGATTTTTTTTTAAAAATGTTTCATAAACATACACATTTTGTTTATTTTGGGAATTATAGGACTAATAGATGGTGTGCATTTTTTTCAAAGTTGTAAATACTAGATCTTCCACGTATAGGTTTATTAGCATTTAAATTGTCAAAGCTTGCACCACAAGTATATATTTGTGAAAAGTCGACAGGGTAATTTTGACACCACACACTTCTCGAGCTTGCAGTATATATATAGTACTGTCCAAACCTTTTAGGCAGGTGTGCAAAAATGCTGCAAAGTAAGAATGCTTCCAAAAATAGCCATTTTAATAGTTTATTTTTATCATTTAACAAAATGCAAAGTGAGGGAACAGAAGAAAAATCTAAATCAAATCAACATTTGGTGTGACCACCATTTGCCTTTACAACACTATCAACTCCTCTAGTACACCTGCACAATATCATGGATATTGTAGGCATTAAGGTTGGGTGTATCAGATTAATGAATTATATCAAATAGGCGTTAATGATTATTAATTTATGTAGGTTGAAGCACAATCATTAACTGAAACAGATAGCTGTTCATGAGAAATAAAACTGGGTGAGGGTGCTGAAGACAGTTTAATGTCAAAAGACATAAACCGTGGCAAGACTGAGCACAGCAACAAAACACAAGGTAGTTATACTGCATCAGCAAGGACTCTCCCATACAGAAATTTCAAGGCAAACAGGGGTTTCCAGGTGTTTTGTCCAAGCTCTTTTGAAGAAGCACAAAGAAACGGACAATATTGAGGACTGTAGACGCAGTGGCTGGCCAAGGAAACTTTAGTGCAGCAGATGAAAGACACATCATGCTTACTTCCCTTTACAATTGGAAGATGTCCAGTTGTGCCCTCAACTCAGCATTTGCAAAAAAAAATGGGACCATACTACACCCATCTACTGTCTGGAGAAATCTAGTCAGAAGTGGTCTTCTTGGAAGTCTTGCAGCCAAAAAACCATACAGCTGACGTGGAAACAAGGCCAAGTGACTCAACTATTCACAAAAACACAGGAACAGGGATGCAGAATAATGGCAGCATTTGCTCTTGACTGATGAGTTACATTTTGAAACATAGGCAGTTTGTTTGCCGAACAGCTGGAGAACAGTCAATGAAAGAGTGTTTGGAGGCAACAGTGAATCATGGTGGAGGTTCCTTGCAAGTTTGGGGCTGCATTTCTGCAAATGGAGTTCTCCTCAACGCCGAGAAGCACAGACAGATACTTATCATTTAATACCATCAGGGAGGCATCTGATTGGCCCCAAACGTATTCTGCTGCATTACAACGACCCCAAAGAAACAGCCATGGTCATTAAGAACTTCCTTCAGTGTAGAGAAGAACAAGGAGTCCATGGCCCCCACAGAGCCCTGATCTCAACATCATTGAGTATGTCTGGGATTACACAAAGAAAGAGAAGAAATTGAGGCTCCCTAAATCCACAGACAAACTGTGGTTAGTTTTCCAAGATGTTTGGAACAGCCTACCTTCCGAGTTCCTTAGAAAGCTGTGTGCAAGTGTACCTACATAAATTGATCCTGTTTGCTGAAGGCAAAAATTGTTCACTCCAAATATTGATTTCATTTAAGTAAAATACAATTTAGGGACTATTAATAAAAAATCATTTACCAACCCATCATAAGCACACAGATTCCATATTAGAGATACAAAAAACATTGGTGCACTTTTAGATAAATGTGACAAACAAGATATATTACAACATATCTGGAAGTATAAGCTGGGAATATATCATCTGTGGACTCTCCTATTATAAGTCATGATCCAACTGTCTTTGTGAGAAGCCTTTTAACCATTAATCAACCTAAGAATGAATCCAAGAATAACAACAGTGTTTTTATCAACACAAGATTTCTGTGGCTAATCGGTTCATCAGAGAGGGCAGGAAGTAAAGATTATTCTGATCATGTTATTCACCTTCTGGTTAACACATTTCTGGTGTAACAGCTTGCTATAGTGTGATGGTTTAAATTGGCCAACTGGCCCAGTGGCCAAGTAGAAAGTAGCCCCTGGTATCCAATATCCAATCAAAAGCTTATCATTAACCAAGTATACACTTAAATTGGCAGAAGAGGTGAGTATTTCATTATTGTGCACAACTTTAGCTAATGATGTTGTATAATTGTCTGTTCCAAAGACGCCATATTTCCATAATAACATCAGTTGTGTAGCTAGTCATCAGTTGAAAGGACATTTTCTTCTTCTGACAAAATGTGGACCTCAAGCACATATATTTTTTATATACCAAAAAGACTACCATGCAATTAATTAAGGTTCTGCTCTTGCAAAAGTTGTCTTCATGAAAATATTGTTTTTTTTATTATATTTATAGCAACAGAGGCTATTGATCCTGCATAAGCAATATCCTGTTGCTATACGGTATACACTATATGGTATACACCAAGGAATGTCTGTCATCACATGTAAAGCTATGTGAATGGTCTCTCGCCAGCACTACAACGCGGAAATGATGGAAACATTATATATAGATAGAGAGATAGGCAGACAGACAGATAGGCCGATAGATATAGATAGATAGATAGATAGATAGATAGATAGATAGATAGATAGATAGATAGATATCTTATTTATATATGCCAGTTACTGTCTTCATAATTAGACTCTTTCACCTGAAATATGACTGCACTTACCGACAGATATAGTCCACACAGCAATTATTTTGGTGAAAGCCTTGGTTCTTGAGTTGAAGCGGCTGTGATGGATGGGATTTCGTATTGCAATATACCGATCCAGAGAAATTGCACAGAGATGCATGATAGAAGCAGTAGAGAATAGTACATCCAAATAAATCCAGACAGGACAAAGTGTTCTATGTAAAGGCCATTCATAATCTAAGAGATAAAAGTGTTTTTTGTTAATGACTGGGTATAGGTCTATACCGTTATAATCTGTTCCATTTATCTTCTTTTTTTTTTCCAAAGAAAAATATATCCCATAAAAATGTGTTACTGAAAGGTTATTATTGTCCTTATCCACCATGCTAATTAGGATTCTGCAGGTTTTTTTTTTTCTATTAATAACAGTTTGGATAAACGATTTGGCTATTGCTACATATCTTGCTTTGACAGTGTAATAAATCTCTCTGAGGCTGTTCCTTTTTCTACTCCTATAATAGGTTGTGGTGATATAAGTAATGAGTCTGATGTCCACAACCCCAATGAAATTATTGAATCGCAGATGCAATGTGGTTTTATTCAACTAGGTTTTAGGACTATTGAAAAAGGGCCTCACAACTGTCTGGGTAACCAGCCGCAATTCTTATTTATTGATTTTTATTGCTTTTTTGTTATTATTATAGATTATTATTTTGCATCTGCTTCAATATTTTTTTTATGTATGGCTTTTGCTGGTATAATGCATTGTAAAATGTATAGTTCAGTCAAGAAGTGACCTTAAGGAAATCTCAATTATTGACTTAATTATGGAGGGGTAACCATGTTTTCTATGGAAACTGGTGTTGGCAATTCAATAATACATTTAGAAGTTAAAACCAAGGTTCTCCTGCTAAATCTTTGCAAAGTACACCATAGTGCTTTTATAGTTAAATACATGTGAAATAGGGACAGAAATCCTTCAGCAACTGTTTGTAACAATAGGGACACAGACAAAAATACACAGAGGTCACCACCAATAATTTTAAAACCCAATATAAAAATATTAATGTTCACTGTAAACACTGCTTAGATATCATTCAACTACTTGTTTTAAATAGACATGTCTTTTTCCAGTTGCATGCACAAAGGATTTATATTGATCTTGACTATAACACAGAATATTTTTGAGACTGATGACTCATATTTGGCTATTATAATAGACACACATTATTGAAATACAGTGTTATTTCAAATTTAATCCATCAGCTTCATGGTTTTCCAGGTTAAATTGCTCTTATTAAGCTTTGTTCAATTTAGAAACCATCCAGTGGTCTTTGCTAAATTGTATTTAAACTATTCAAGCAATTTCAACCTAAATGTCATGTAATGTACTATGTCAGTGCAATAGTTTACACAGCTACTAAGTAAATCTTCCTTCTGAATTAAATGCATCTCTTTTAGTTATAAAACATATTTTAAAAGGTTTTATATATGCTATTGAACAAGGGGTCATGGGGGTCTACTGGCTGGGCTTCCCTGAAGTTTTTATAGTATAATTGTTTCTGGCTATAAATCAAGTGTGTGGCAAATGCCAAAACACTGGGCTAAATATATCAGTCTAAAAATGCCAGAGGTACTGCCCATAATGTGTTTGTTTATGAAATATTTTTTCTGTGTCACTATGTTTGCAGCCAAATACAACCAATTGGCAAAATTACAAACAAGCAAGAAGATAAGTGTTATATAGATAAAATACCTCCTGTATACCCTGTATTCTTACAGGCACCCTAGGCAAAATAATTACATCCTGATCTGTATAGTTACATTTGTGCCCATCTATGTGTTTTTATATATATATATCTATCTATATCTATATATATCTATCTATCTATCTATATATATATAAATAGATAGATATATATAGATATAGATAGATATATATATATAGATATAGATATATATATATATATATATATATATATATATATTATATATCTATATATCTATATATATTATATATCTATATATATATATATATATATATATATATATATATAGATATAGATATATATATAGATATATATATATATATATATATATATATATATATATATATATATATATATATATATATATATATATATATATATATATATATATATATATATAACCCATAGGGGTGGGTAGGAGCTTTTTTATAAGCCTGATGGGTTATTATGTTTTTCTTCTCTTCAGCACTCCTCTGACTGTTACCGAGGTTTCAACATATGCCAAATAACCAGTAAGGGGAGCTGAAGCTCTGCAAAAGATCGTTTAAACCCCTTGTCTTGTCTCAGGAGTACACTGTTTATATATTATGCAAGTATGTGTGTAGATAGATATGGAATATATGTGCGTTTGTGTATGTGTCTTTGACTGAAATGATGCTACATCAATTAGACCACATGCAGCAGTAGCAAGGGAGAGAGGATCAGTGAATAAATGACTTAAGAATTCATTCCAGTAGCCTTACACTATATTCTTCTCTTTTGAGTGAATTTGGAATTACTAATTGTGTCCAAATCTGATTTTCAAAGTGTTTTCTTCATTTAAAGTGAAACAAAGCTTACATATTTTTTTACATATAGAGAATGATCAGATCTAGGTTTCATTACTAGCAGTAGACTTATTATCACTTATTCTATAGTAGTGGACGTGTAACAATATGTGTTGCTTTATTAAATGATTCCATGTTTTAAAGGATAAGCCATTAAAAGCACAATGCTTTACACTTAAACCTGCCACAGTTTACATACATTTGTATATGCCAGTCTTGTAAATATTGCACTGCTTAAATATTAATGTCATATTTGTCTCTTCCATAGCAGGATTCTCCAGGGGGCATTCTGCTGATATCCTAACAGATGCGTATACTGTGTATTCAACCTCCCACATCTACAAGGAGCATCAACCACATCTTAAAAGAATAAGGCATCTTATCAGCAAACAAGGTGTTAAAAGCCAAGGTGTGCATCCAGCTACTGATACTTACCATATAGTACATTTAACATAGAGATGGGCATGACAAAAAAGCCCAGGAGCATATCAGCTATGGCAAGGGACATTAGGAAATAATTAGTGGCATTCTGTAGCTTTTTCTCCAGGGACACAGCCATAATGACCAATATATTGCCAGCAATGGTGACCACAATGACTGTCACTGTTAGAAGAGCTGGCCAGTTCTTTTCTATGGAAAATGAACTTCCTCCTTTTGTGAGTTGAGTTAAATTTCCTGAAGCCATGGTCCAGTTAAATATCTCCGACGTGTTAATTCCACCAAGTCCAATGTCACTTCTGTAATATCTCCTGTCATGATTAAGTTGAATTAAGGAGTTCTTTGTTATGTTCACAATCTTTTCCTTGTCAAGGATATCCATATTTAAACATGAGTTCTGGAGAGAAATAATTTGAAAGAACAGAAGTGGGTAACTTTTTTCCAACATTGGTCTTTCTTGGAACCAGTGTGGTGAGAGTCCCGTGTTCTGATGGACCATGTGTTATCGTTTGCACTTCATCACCCAGTTACTGAATTTTGAAAAGATCCACACATTCCAAGACACATTATTTTGCATGATTTTAGATTCCCATGTTAGCATAAAGCACTACTCAATCCATTGTAAAGTCCAGACTGGTTAAAACATGGTGAGGGTTTTGGGTTGCCAACAAGACAAGCACATACCAATTAATAACGTTTCTCCTTTGGTCTCCATTCTGCATTTCTGTAACAATGTAAGAAAAGATAGATGGAAGTCATAACAAGAGAGAAAAGTAACTCTTGTTTGTGATCTGCTTAAAAATGATCGCTTCTAGTGTCTTAAATGTCTCTACTGCAGACCCTGGTCAATATAACAGTATGAGTAATTATTCTGCGGTTCCTTCCTAAGCGTATCAGAGGCTGTCTGAATCATTTTACATTAATCCAACACAACGAAATTGACTTGCCTTATTGATTAGGTTTAACGGCTGTGTTTAAAACATCTGTTAACCAGAAAATACATAACCCAAACATACCACAATGCACAGATCTTCTCTAGAGCTGCCTCATCTGCTATTACACAGAAACACAGATTACTTACTTAAAGAAGAGACTTCCAGGTATTGCTTTAAGTCAATTTCATGCCCAGATAAAATGTGACCTTATTCAAATGCCATCAAATAATTTGATGCTATATTGTTGCAAGGACAGTCTTAATCAATTCTAAAATTCAAGCTGGAGTAGAAGCAGATCTTGTAAATTTCCCCTTCAATGATCCATCCAGCTTGCAGTTTTCTTTAGACATTGTTGTGAAAAGCTACACATCCCAGAATCCAGTGTTAAGTTCCACATAGCTCTCATAAGACAGCATGACACCAAGTTGAAAAAGAAGTCTTTACCATGATATTGCACAGTGTTTTTTGTTAGCCTGGAATGTCATTTCTTTCAGAATGCCTCCTTTAACAGTTATAGACCTCCCACTAGTGAACATGTCATGCAATGCTTGGTAGCTAGCTAGCAACAGCCTTAGCAAACAGATACAGTGGTTGCTCTTATAGTCTAATCAAACCTGTTTTCCCCAATTGTGTTGCAACCTATTAATTGACTTTAAGAATAGTCTTTATTAAAAAATGATATAGAATTGTATTTAAAAAATGAGTATGTCTAAAAGTTACAAAGAAAATGCATTCTTCACATGGTGTACAGTAAACTTTGTTGAATGTATGAAAAACTGATTAAACCTTTTACTTTTTATTTAGGGACTAATTATTTATTAGTTAATGGAACAAACATTTTACTGCTAATAATTCATCTGTAATGTTACACTAGTTTGACATTTGGTACATTCAGCTAGAATACACTAAATCTAAGGAGGACACACATACATATATATATATATATATATATATTGGTTTCAATACAGCAGATCCATCATTCTCTTGCAGTTCCTTATAGAGGTTTCCCTCCAGGTTTCCCTCCAGGTGAAACTACAGATATCTGAAATCAATCTTCTGCTTGGGCTTGTCCTCTGAGTTATTATATCTGTCTCCGGCAATTTGATGTGCTATGGCAATTTGTTCTATTTGTTCTATTACTGATATCATTACAATCCTCATAAACTGCTTTAGTGGCAAGATGGTTTCTTGTGACATATTGGCTTGAAAAAGTTCCCAGGCTTTCTAGAGAAAGCTATACTATTGGAATGCATAAGTATACAGTTTTCCAAATTAAAGATTAATGTTGACTTTTAAATTGTTATTATTGTTAGTTTCTTTTTCTTTAAATGGTGGTGTTCCTTTAAATGGTGGTGTTCTGATCCTGCTTGAACATTTTATTGTCATTTTCAAAACTACAATATAAGGTGGCATTTACAGGATGGATTAAATTATCAGATAGGAGAATGTCAAGACAACGTCATTGTCACCAATCAACATGGTAGGTTTTATCAGAAGGACAACTAGAAGCATCTTTTTTGGCTCAGCAAACCAAGTAGAGTATATTAATACAGAGGGAAACCAAGCAGGATCGAGGTTAAGGCTGGAAGGTCACATGGGGAATAAAGAGGTTGATTCCAGTATACGTGTGTGAGATTTTACACATCCTAGTGTTGGCCTCATAAATAAATATGGTACTAAGAGGTTCACTTTTAATGTGTCTACACCCAGTGAACCATCTACACAGGACTTCCAGCTGCACTCATTTTCCTTTTAGGCAAAACAATGCAGTGCTGATGGAGTACCTGAGTGGTGTTTTACACAAAGATGGGATCATCAAGGCATTTGGTCTGGAATTGGTCTAATGTTTTGCTTAGGGTCCTGCCACTAATCCACAATTCACTGTGGTCTAATGAATAATGGAAGTTAGGGCTGTTATATTTTCTGCAGGGTCTGGTAATGGGCAAATGGAAAAGGTGTATGTGACATTGAGGGTGTTACTATGTCAGCCTCTGCCCAGAAGATGTCTCTTAGAACTTGCTGATCACATTATATATCAGGTAGATACAGGAGAACTTAATTTAGCTATAACCAGTTTATTGGATATTTTAGTCAGAATTGTCCTACAGTTTCATGAGTCAAGGATGGTTGCACCGAGTGTCATGAAGGAGAAAAGAAGAAGCTAGAATTGATTGGATTTAGGGATCAGGAATACATGAGTGGATAGGCTTTATCGCAAGTAGCAATTAGGCTTGAGGGCTTTGCATTGGCTGCCACAGTAGGTTGAGTGGAATCTAATTGCAAATATACTTAGACCATAATTAGGTCTAGTGAAACATCATTCCAACATTGCAATCTTGCACAAAATAGTATCATTTTGGACTTTTCCCATTACTCTATCCTGTAATCCTGTAGCCTTAACTGTGTGCAGCCCGTAAATACGTTCACTTTTTTAAAATCTCTGTTTATTCAGTGTAAAATATTTCAAGTACATAGACATCTGTTCACAGAAGCAGCTTCTGATCAGAAACCGCATGATGCATTACCACAAGGATCACAAAGCTTATTTTTGTTACATATCATTATTAACAATATCTGTCCTTTTATTGCTTCTTACAGTTACAAACATCTCACCCCCCCCCCCCCCATTTTTATTACTATAATATTTCCCTAATCGTTCCATGCCTCTGATGAACTCTACCCTTCACTCATTTGGATAATCCTGGAAGATCAGGAGACCTCCAATGTGCAGAAATGTGTGATTTAATCTCTTTTGACCAGAACTGTTAGATAGTATGCACCTCCACCGGATGTGCATGTAGTCCCCACTGGCTCTTTACACCTCCAGCATCCAGTCAACAGAAATGGGAATGTTAACTACCGTCAGTACCATCCGGAGAAGACCTTGTACTGTTGTCCAGTAAAGGTTGTATTAACCTTTCCCATTGTTTAACATAATTTGGTTCCCTAACTGCCATGGACACTAAACACTGACCATATATTCAAGAAGATGGGATGGGGTTGGAGAGGTTGTTATCAGAGTTTGGGTTATATATAAAAATCTTGACAGGATATTTATTTTTGTAATGTCCACTCTACCCAACTAGGTGAAGTCCAAGCCTGCCCAATTGGAAAGTTCTCTTAACAAATGATTGAAAAAAGGAAGGTGAATTTCCAATGAAAACTGTATTCCCATATAGTGCCTTTTTACGTCATCTAAAGTGGAATTCAGTCTCTTTGGTACTGATCTCCCCCAAAGGTAAGTTCATGTTCTTGTTTAGTTTGAGTTTAAGCACACTCTTTTCACAATATTAAATTATTGCTACAAAAAAGTACATTTAGGGGGATCCTAGGTTGCGAGCAGTGGCGACTCTAGAAACAATATATAGGGGGGGCACACAAGATACCACAGTCAAACTGGGGGGGCATTAATAATTTCCACCATTAAATCATACCACTGAAAACACACACACACACATATATATATATATATATATATATTGCCAAAAGTAATGTGCTATGGAATGATACTTTTGTTATTGGACAATACAATACTTGATCATTCAACATGGAAGCCTGAAGCCACAATTTAGTACGACTAATCCTTGAAATCCTTTAAACAACACAATACCTTAACTTTTGCACTAAATGATTTAAGGGCCTAATATTAGATCCTGCTGCTGATATATATATATATATTAGCCCCTGCTGCCCAAATATATTAATATTAGCCCCAGTTGCCGATATATATATTAATATTAGTCCCTGCTGCCGATATATATATAAATATTAGACCCTGCTGCCGATAGCAGGTATAGATCAACACATTAACACACAAACCCAGCTTTGCATGTATATATCAATTGAAATTCGCTTGTGATCTCAGCACTGAAGGTATATATCAAATAAACAGAATCAGACATACAAATCCTGTATTTGCAGGTATACAATAATAATATATGAAACGTAGCATCGCAGGTATAGATCAAATAAATACATGGAAACAGCATTGCAGGTATTAATCAACTGAACAAGACATACAAACCCTGTATTTGCAGGTACACATAAATAATGTATGGAAACATAGCATAGCAGATATGAATCTACAGAAGAACACACACAAACCCAGCTTTGGAGGTATAGATCAATTGGAATTCACATAAAAACACGGCATTAAAGGTATATTTAAAACCCCCTAAATTACAGGGATAGATCACAGGTTGCACACCCAGATAACACACATACGATTTGCCATCTTTGTCCCATATACACCCTGCCTGTGCCATCTTGGTCCCCAAGGCTCAAACATCCTGCTAGTGCCATCTTTGCCCTTCCACAATTATACATCTATGATACGCACAATCACAATAACTCATGCTCTCCCTCATTCAGACAATTCATCCACATATTAACTCATGCTCTCCCTCATTCAGACAATTCATCCATTTTAAGAAACTACACCCCTTGGAGCTTCAAATGAGGGGCTAAATGTATTTCTAGGACAAAAGTTGAGTGCACAAATAATGATGGAATATGTCGCTTTGGCTAGAAAATATGTTTTTTCTATCCATAGCGACATGTTCATTTGTGTCTTGCGCACTCCAGGTTTGTACTAGAAACACACGCAGCCCCTCATTTGATGCGTCAAGGGATGTCGTTTTTGCAAATGTGTACTGTTTGTGCCATAATTTAACTTCCTACGTGAGCAGTAATGCCACGTCAAGGCTTCAACCCTAATTACTGATCATTCACACGCCTTTCATATCTCCATTCACACGCAGAAGCACACACACCATACTTTAAATACATTCACTCACAGAAGCACACGCCATTCTTTCCCCTTACAATCCCAAAGAAATGATGGTAAAGGGAGAAAACAAAATCACTTTTACAGCAAAAATAAGTTTTGCAGTAAAAATGCAAGGCGCTCCAGCGATGAGATGGTTACTCACGTACCGCACAGGCTGATTTTAACAATATTTGCAGTTCATCAGGATTTCAAAAATTGCCTCCCTCTACCGTTGGCTAAATTTAACCCCATGATCAAAGGGATCATAGGATTAAAAATTAGTATCGGCCATTTTTAAAAAGGGAATGTGACTTTTTATAGCTATATGATCGCTGTGGTAACATTGGCTACCACAGCGATCATTTAGCTAGAATACTTAAACTTTTTTTTTTTTTAAAGTTAAACTACTTTGTTTAAATAATTTAATTTGGGGGTCTCTAGGCAATTTTGATCTTTTTTATCTGCCTTTAGAGACCCCCAAATCATTTTTTTTACATTTTTATTTTTTTAACTTAATATTTTTTTTTTTTTTTTTTACAAACTATATACCGTTGGAAAGGCGAGGCGATTACCTTTCCAATGGTATATGTTGGGGGTATGTAGCTGCTTAGATGCCTGAGATACAGACATCTAAGCAGCATGCCCCCATACCTCTTTAACTGACAATTGTCAGTTGTTAATAAAGTTGCGCGGTGACGTCATCGCGTCATTGCGCGAGACGTCACTGGGCAGATCGGGTGGCTCCGGTGATGCCCTTCAGTTTGAGGGGCAGATCGCCGGGGTAGGTGGTAATGGGGGTCCACAGACCTCCATCAAGGTAAGGTAGTGCTAGTGACGGCATGGTGCCGTCGTTAGCACCTGACTGGGACTGCTAGCGACGGCACCATGCCGTCGTTAGCAGTCAAGGGGTTACAAATTCGGCGGGGGGGCAACAGGGGGGGCAAGGAATAACCTAGGGGGGGCAATTGCCCCCCCTTGCCCCCCTGTAGCGACGCCACTGGTTGCGAGACAAAAGGGTCATTTGCAAAGGCTAAGCTCTTATGAGCCTGTTCTCCTACCTCCATTTCTTTTATATCTTTATTTCGCCTAATTGCAAACAGCAATGGCTTTAAGAGAGTACATACAGGTAACAAAGAACAGCTTTGCCCCATCCCATAGGACAGGGTGAACCGGAGGGATCGCATACAATTGTCCCTAACCTGAGCCATGGGGCTTGATTACAATGCCATATTTTTTCATTTTTTGACAGACGATTTTACTACAGATCTAGAGCATCCATTAATTAAGTGGATTCATTATTTGATGTTTCTATAGATTATTCAGTAGCGTTGAATAGATCGATGCTTTATAAATTTTAATTGCAAAGGTGAGCAGAATGTTATAGCCGCGGAATGTGTAAATATGGGATTTCTGTTTCCACCGCTAGTGTTTTTCTGAACAACTATTGCCCTCTAAAACAAATTGTTTCCTGATATCCTACAGGTTAAGACAAAGTTTTCAAGGGCAAGGAATATTACACCTTTGTAAATAATGTGGACCAGGTTTGAGCTGAAGTGCCAGACTTTTGCGGTTATATAAAATGTGACTAGTGCAAACTTTAAAAAAACATTACAACTAATGGAATGTCCCTGCTTGTTGGAATAATCCATTTGTCATGATGGTAACACTACGTTTGTACTATAATTAACTTTTATACATGATCCCCTATGTACGGCTTCTAATAAGATTGAACTGCAGGCATGGTTTACAACATGTAACAAAAAGGGGGAAGAGCAGTTCCAATACTTATTTAAAAGCGCTATACTTAATAAGTATAGTCATTCCCTGTTATTACCATACTTGAGAGCATCAGTGGATCAGTTATTTAATTTTATCCCCTTTGTTAGATTATTTTACCTCTGTGTATCTCAACTTTTTAGCACGTTTTTTTCTGGGCAAAGAATTTCTGGGGACGTTCCCAAAAGGGGGGGCTATGACACCTTCTGGACTCACTTTTCATTATAAAAATTTTAAAAAAGGTTCCCTCAGAAGGTAAAAGAGGTCCAGCAGCAGAAGCAGTAGTAGTAGGGCACTGAGACTGGGCAGGCAGACACCGTGGAGCAGGAATTAATTAAGCAAAATTAAGCAATTGCCTCCCAGGCCGCCCTGAATCCGGGCCGGCAGACGAACATTCAAGGCAGCCACAAAGTTCAAAACTAAGCGGCTGACAAAAACGATGCGCGCGGCAACTGTGGCTGTGCATCGGGACATGATGTCAAATCCCGGCGCACAACACTGACGCCATGCCCACCGTGTTCCGCGCTCTCTGCACCGGATGGACAGGACACAGAAGAAGAAGAGGAAGAACGAAGAGGAGGAGGAAAAGTGACAGTGACAGAGGAAAGGTAGGAAAATAGTGGATTAGTAAGTGTGTGAGAGTGGTGGGTGTTATTGTGAATGTTTGTGAATGAGGGTTTCAGATAGCATGGATGTGTAAGTGTGGGGGGATAGCATGGCATAAGGAGGCTGTAATCACATTCTTATCATGCCCAGATTCCAGCATGTACTGGCTGCCTAGGCATGATAGGAGTGTGATTGCTGTTATCAGTTTTTGTTAAAAAAAATTCAATAACACTATTAATATATATATATATGATTGCAAACAGCAATCACACTCCTATCATGCTAAGTCAGCGAGCACATGCTAGAACCTGGGCATGATAGGATTGTTGTTTTTTATTATTATATTGTTATTGGTTTTTTTGTCTAATTTTGGTGTGTTACTTTTAATAAAGTATTTTAAAGTTTTTTTGTTTGTTTGTTTTTTTCGGTTTTGGCCAAGTGAATGCTGAATTTTCTGTTTCGGTCCAGAATTTTCATTTCAGTGCATCCCTACTATATACTAAGCCAATCACTGATGTGGTAGGCCTACACCACATCAATGTTTGGCTTAGTATATAGTGATAGGGGTTTTACTGCAGTATTGTCAGTGTCTGGCTCAATGTATAGGCACACATTGACAGTGGTACAGCGTAATCCCTAAGTATATAATGATAACAGTTATGCTGTACCACCGTCAATGTGTGCCTCAGTATATAATGATAACAATTATGCTGTACCCCTGACAATGTTTACCTAACCATAGAAACTATGCAGTTTTAAAGTGTGTATGTGGGGGGTGCCACATACAGGATCTTCCACAGGTGCCAAATACTCTAGGTACGCCCCTGCATAGTGCAGCAGTCAGGCCCAGTGGCCATGCTTCAGCTCTTCATTCCACATCTTAAAAAGGGTGGGATGAAGAGCTGAGGCCCGGCGATTAGGGGGCGTGGTGCGTGCACGCCGGCCGCTTTGATTTCATTCGGCGCCGGTGGAGTGACTGCCGCACGACGGTCTCTTTCAATGTCGCTCGCAGCTGCTTTGGTGGTGCAATGGGCCACTTGACTAGACTTGCCCCCCAGGCCCTCCCCTGATGGCAGATAAAAAACATTTGGGCCATTATTACTTATGTAAAGACTCAAAAATCAGTCTTTTGTCTTGTCTTAGATTCGGCTAGCTATATTAGACATCCTATGCGTATTTAAATTCCCTCACTGTATTAGCCTCTACCACTTCTCCTGGGAGACTTTTTTGCTTTGACCCTCTGAGTAATGTAAAGCTTCCTACATTATATCTAAACCTCAGACTCACTTTAGATTTTGAGCTCTTGTTCTAAATAATCTTCAATCATGTACTGTGTTAAATCCCTTTACGTGTTCCCAACACATCTCCAAGCTATACATATTGAGATCCCTAGTCTGTCCTGATAATTATAATCCTGTAAACCATTTACAATTTTTGAAGCAGTCCACTGAACACTCTCCGAAATGTCAATGAAGTCTCTCCAGTAGGGAGATGGAGATCACTATAACTGTGCATAATACTCTTTGTGAGGTCAAAGCAGAGGTCTTTAAAACGACAGGACCACCTGCCTCTATCTGCTACTTATGACTCTAGCTGTACAACCCAGTACATGGCATGATTTTCCCTATGCTTCATTACTCTTCCTACTTACCTTCAAACCCCCAGAAGCAATTACTCTGGGGCCTCTCTCTTCTTTTAACATCAGTGCAACATACCTTATGTTATGTTGCAACTGCGTTATCTTTACAATTATCAACATTAAACTGTAGCTGACACACTTTTAAGGATGAGCCACACCAGGTACCTTGTGCTAAAGAGGTTAAACAAATTTGGTATGGTCCTTTTGTAGTCTACAACGGCAGACTGGAGAAATCAAAGATCTCCCTTGTAATCGGCTGATTTAGCTACAGTGTGTCAGGTCCCTGCTTGTCCAGTAAGGTGATCTGCCCATGAGCTTGACCTGACACTGTGTATGCCACGGTTTGTGTGAGTATGGGTACCCATGGGGCATAAAGTAGAGCACACTATGATTGGATAGATTGGAGAAACTTAGGGCAGTAGATGAAAGCCGTATCATGCTTACTTCCCTTCACAATCGGAAGAAGTCCAGCAGTGCCATCACCTCAACGTTGGCAGTGGAGCCTGGTACACCTGGTACACCCATTTACCATCCAGAGAGGTCTGGTCAGAAGTGGTCTTCGAGGAAGACTTACGGACAAAAAGCCATACCTCAGCCTACCACCATACTTGGGTGGAAACAAGGCCAAGTAACGCAACTATTCATGAAAACACAGGACACTGGGGTGCACTAAAATGGCAGCAGGTGCTCTGGAATGATAAGTCAAAATTTTAAATATTTGGCTTTAGCAGAAGGTAGTTTTTTCGAGGAAGGGCTGGAGAGTTACAGGCAACAGTAAACCATGGTGGAGGTTCCTTGCATGTTCAGGCTGCATTACTGCAAATGGAGTTAGGGATTTGGTCAGAATTAATTATCTCCTCAATGCTGAGAAGTACAGGCAGATACTTATCTATCACACAATACCATCTGGGATGCATCTGATTGGCTCAAAATTAATTCTGCAGCTTGACAATGACTCCAAACATACAACCAAATAACTACACTTGTGCATCCGTATTTGGGAGAAGATGAAAACAAACAAGAATATTGCGTTTCTGTTTTTCAAACCAAATACCGAATAAACTAATATGGAGGCGGGTAAACTTAAAAGAAGATGAAAAAGCTTTGTGTCCGTCTTAGTAAATATCTCCTAGCTAATCTAATAAACAGTAGACATGTGCACGGAGAGAAAAATCGACTCAGACAAAATGTATATTACGTTTTTGGCACATTCGTTTTTGGGCAACAACTTTCGGGGGATGTTCCAAAAGGGGGAGCCTGTGACACCTTATGGACTCACCTTTAATTATAGAAATTTTAAAAAGGGTTCCCCCAGAAGGTGAAATAGGTGAAGCAGCAGTAGCAGTAGGGAAGTACTGAATAAACTACTATGGAGGTGGTTAAACGTACACGTTAATGGGAATCTGTAGGATCGCGCCAGGAGTTAAAGGTCTGTAAGAGCGACTCTATTGGTTGCTGGTAGGGGCATCTTCTGGCATCAACCAATGAAGAGCATCTGCCCTTCATTGATTGATGCCAGAGGAGGCCCCTGCCAGCGACCAATAGAGTCACTCTTACTCCAAGGCCAAATTTCAGCATCAGGTGTTAAAGGTCAATAAGAGCGACTCTATTGGTCGCCAGCAGAGAGATTCTCTGGCATCAACCAATGAAGAGCAGCTGCTGCTACTATGTGTTGCCATGTTACCCCGTATTAACCCCTGGTGCAACCTACCTGACAAGTTCATTAAAAAAACTGTATGCAAGTGTATCTAGAAGAATTGTTGCTGTTTTGAAAGGTTGATAACAGATTTTTATTCTGTTCACTCACTTTTTGTTTTTTTAAATCACAAAAGTAAACTATTAACATTTTTGAAAGCATTCTTACATTATATGTATATATATATATATATATATATATATATATATAAAACTTTTTGACACATTTTTCTCTACTGTAAGCAGTAGGTGTTATAAAAAAACATGTATCCATTATCACATGTGCAGTTACCTCACTAAGTATACCTGTTGGTATTTAATAACAAATGCGTATGTAATATCTGCTTTCTTAAAGTTACGACTATGAAAGTTGCATTGTTTGCCAGTTATTACAGCAGCCACAGATCTAATGAAGATGGAAATTGCTGAGCTTTGTGGATAGGACAGGGTTTGTCTTTTGCCAAATTGTCATAGTTACTAGAGGCAGCCATGTAGTCAGAAAACTGATTTGCACTAAATCATTGTTATGATCATAGCATTTGAACAGACTCCGAACAATCTGCTTCATTTGATTTAAGTAGTTTTGTTTCATCAAATTCAAGAGAATGCTTTCATTTTCAGAAAGGTTTATCATTAATAATTGAAGAGGACTCACAGAGTAGGCAATGCTAGCTAACAGGAAGCATTTTTATATAAAAAATCAGACCAGATGGGTAATGCATGGTACACATATTTACTAAGTTGTTTAATTAGTTAAAATATCAGTGACTAGTTAAATTATAAATGTACATGGAAATAATTTTATTTTGTTGCACTGGTTCTGTATACGCTAAATTACAACAACAAAGTACAAAAGGTAAACTAGCCACAGGGATATTGTTGGAGAATCGGGGAAAGCGCAAGCACCGCCATATTGCCGTCAGTTGACGCTTTCTTGGCAAACACCAGCACTCCCATAGTACCGTTTTTGATTTGTAAACTATAAAGAAAAGCTTTCAACAGTTTTCCTCTCTTGATCCGGTCTGAAGCCATACCTGAGGGAAAGAGGAAAACCCTTGAAAGCTTGAAAAGTACTATGTTTGTCCAATAAAAATGTATAATTGCGTGACGGTAACGACCTGTTCCCCAACTGAGCACACCCGCCAGACATTGCTTCCTTCTGCCCATAGTCACCAGGAATACAAGACTTAGATCGTCAGGTGGAAATATCATCAAAGACAGAAAACACAGCCTGTCAGGAACCTTGGTGGTACTGTAACATAGCAAAACTGTGATTTACCCCAATAACAAGACAGGTATTCAGGTAACAGAAACTGTGTTTTATTGAAAAAACACCAGTATTTAAACAGTACAAAGGGTTAATTTACATACAATAGTCACAACAAACCACACTTTTTTCTCCATCAGGCCCTCCTTTGCACACGGCTCAGTATCAGCACTCAGCTCGACAGAGCTGTAGCTAGCTCCTTTTGTGCCCGAGGCAAGAATGGAAAATTGTGCCCCCCCAGCTATTTTTTTTTTTACAAAGGTTATTTTATTTACACTGT
Source organism: Spea bombifrons (assembly GCF_027358695.1). NCBI lineage: Eukaryota > Metazoa > Chordata > Amphibia > Anura > Pelobatidae > Spea > Spea bombifrons. The sequence goes on from NC_071088.1 coordinate 109,226,307, forward strand.
CCTTACACACACCTGTCCATAAACACACATTTACACATACACACTGCCTTAACAAACACATATGCCCATTAACATGCATATACTGTCCTTACACACAACTGCCCATAAACATCTATATACACATATACACAGTCCTTACAACCCTTTCTTTCCATCTCTTACCTTTTTCATCTTCCACCATATTCAAGGTCCAGGCCTATGCTTTAGTGCTCCCTCATCACTATGCGCCGGCTATTGATGCAGAGCGCCGGGGTGACGTCATATCCCCGCGCTCTGCATCATTTGCTGGCGCGTAGTGGTTAGGAAGCACGGAAGTCAAGGTCTGATTTGACAGACCTCGCACTCCCTAATGTTGGGCCGGTTAGAGGGGGATTGTGATCTTCCCAACCAGCCCTGCTCATCGGACACCTCCTCCCCAGACCAGCGCAATGCGCACAGGGCACCCGATGAGCAGGGCTGGTTGAGGACAGCACTATCGTGCAGCTGCCTCTACACTCCCCTGAAGACCGCCCCACGGGAGATGGCCTCTCTGATCCTCCCTCTCCTATATAGATGCTACTATTTTTCTAGGGGCTTCATGGTGTATCCCAATGCTGGCAGCAATGTAATTCACCAAGCGGCACCTAGAACGCTGGGCGGCAGTGCAGCTAGAGCTTGAACGTGTCAGGATATCTCCTGCAGGACGTCTCCTGTATGTGTGTGTGTGGGGGGGTGAATGCATAATGGCAGAGAACAAGTTTCTCGGAGTGATTCCTCCAATGCATTTTAGCATTGAAGAAAAGTGAGTTTTAGTTCATTTTGGTTCAATAAACTTACTTTATCTGCAGACTTGTAAGTCATTATTGTATGCAGTCTTGCAATTTTAGATGAATTTCCCGGCGGGAAAACCACACTGATTATTGATGACAATGCTAATTAGGTGCTGACTATCTAATCCATTCTTCTATGGACTTTCATTAGTGAGAGGATTATTAGATACAGTAAAACAATATGATAACGGGTCAGGGCATTTGTCTAGTAGATTGGGCTAAGATAACGGAACTAGAACACATACAAATGGCTAATATGTAGTTGTCTGAATACATTACATTGTGTAGAAACTGCAATTCATGTATAGCTGTACACTAAAAAGCTAAATGGAAAAGTTGGCAGATTGTTTGACTTTGGCAAAACAGTACTTAGAATGTATTTACTAGTGTTACTTGTTTATAGCTTTAATATGGAGTGCTGCTATTTCTTCAATTTTTGGTTTACTGAAGGAGGATAAACTGTTTTCCTTGTAGAGGCCCACTACCTTTGGGACATAATGCAGGCATATACTTTCCTTTGCTTGATTACTATTGAGCAGATATAATGGTCACATAATTGTACACAAATATTTACACCATATGTGTATGTTAATAAGTATAACAAATAATTAATCTACCCTAACTATTACTAAATTTGATCCTATCATGATCAAACTTCTTTTTTTTGCATATTCCAGATACATAGCATTTGTTGTTAGTCACACTTTGGGCACTGCATGTTTCACGTATACGATTTTCTGTATTGTTCTCACAAACTCCTCACTGGGTGGTCTTCACGAAAAACAAAATAGGTTCCAGATGAGTGGATGCTAGAAATATGCAAAGAACATTTGACAAATATCTTGCAGTGATTGCAGAGATAAAACACACATAGTCTGACGTGTATCTGCCTCCAAAAAGGCCAATCAGAAATTAGATTTCAGAATGATGTGAAGCAATTCACAAAGGGAACCTAGAAATAGAAGTACTTGTGTTCACTGCCGATTTTTCAATTAGACAGACCAGGTATTTGCCTTGGGCCACTTTGGGGTCCAGGTGATTTACTGGACGCAGTGACACATCCAACATAACTATAACCAATAGGGTGATCTGCCCCCAGTTTGATGACAGCCCCGGCCAGAATACATCACAACCTTGCTGTTATTTATCCATTTCCCCCTCTCTCTCCCATTTTATCCACTCCTGAGGTGGAAGTTTATATAAATATTTGCTAAAATATACAAATTTGAGTTTTGCCACATGAATATTGATTTTTTTACAGCATATACACACTTTACAATGTTTGTGTACTTGATTTACAATCACTTAATATCTCTACATCTAGCCTATTAGACACAATTTCAAGGAAGGTTTATACAATTTGCAAGTCAACACATTGTTGGTAAAATTAGTTGGTAATTATTAAAAATCCCCAATGTTGTAGAAAAATGTCTATGTATACTATATGTTACTTTTTAACATCTTCTTCCTAAGTATTATAAAAATGTCTTAAATCTAACAAAAATATATTGTATTTTGTGTATTTTGAGTGCAGATGTATCTAAATATAGTTTTTTATACTATTATTATGATATTGAGGAAACCTGTTTTTTTCTTGTCTTTTTCAATATACTTTCCCAGATGTGCAAGAACATCCATGTAATTATTATCTGTGGTTCAGATGGAGTAATCCTTTTAATGTATTCTGTTTCAGATGTTTTCTTCACAGAACAAATCACATCTCAAGTGTAAAGTAATATGCACTATAAGAGAGGAGCAATAATTAACTCTGTCATGGAAAACAGATACAATGCCACAAAAATGAATTCCACTTACCGTACAAGATTTTTTTTTTCAAAGTTAAATAAATAATGTGATACCAAGAAAACAAATATTGTAATAAAAATATTTGGATTATTCAAATGAAAGGCATTGCAGTTATAAGCGGAATGCAAACTAAATACCACTCTTTAAACTAATACATGTCCCGAGGAAACCATTTTTTTTAAGTTACTAATTGGCCAGCCATATAACTTTTTAGTATGTAAAACTATATGCACCAGTTGTCACAACCAAAAAAATATATTGCTAATCGTCACTCAGTGGCAATCAATTCAACTGCAATTGCACATAGTAAAGCAGTGCCTGTGGAAGTTGATCAAACACAGCTCTGGGCAAAAACAAAAAGCCTAAGACCAAAGTATTTTTTGTTTAATATGAAATAATAATATTAATAATAACAATAATTTGATAACCACAGAAAAGTACAAATGTATTAAAATAATATTTATGAACAACATTTTAACAGTGCCAGCATTGCAGGGATAATTTTTGAAACCACTTCTTTTTTTTCACTTGTCTGGGCTACATGCCAAAATCGTGTCTCCAGAGATGAAGCTTGCATTTGAAGTTTCATACTAAGTTGCAAAGAATATATCAGTGATTAAAGATATACACATCTCTGATTTTGCAGTTAGAAACAGTTTTTTAAATGATGCTGAGAGCTCACAAAAAATACCAGAGTAAGGTTAGAAAAGACTTGTGTATTCACATTTGTATGAATTTTAACAATTAATTTGTAAGTTAATTTGTAAGATTCCCTGAAACTGAGGGGTCCAACAAAACAAATGAAAATGAATTACTCACTCTTAATCACGCTCTCCCACAAATTATTCTAGCCTCTCGTAGTACTTTCGCAAAAGGGCCACGGCATGCCCCACTTGGATAGCCTCTACCCCATTCCTCTAATCAGGGGATAGGGTTTGTGTGCGGATGCTTCGTCTTTTAGTGGAACCACTCTAGGAGGCCTGGATAACGCAGCGTATAGCAGGGAGAATTGGACCAAGAAAGAATACAGAAGAAGAGAAGGACAAAAAGAGGCAAGGCAAGAAGCGCAGCTGCAGAAAACGGAGACGGGACAAAGTGGTTGGTGGAGAAGGTAGAGAGACATAGAGAGATTGTAATAGATTGTGTAAGAAAGTGAGAGAGAATGAGAGAGCGAGTGAGTGAGTGAGGCTTTGTGACAACGAATTTAGTTTCCGAATGGAAAAAGCTCTTTGAATTTTATCAGAAAATGAATGGACCAAAAACGAAACAATAAATTTATGACTTTTTGGTCCATGTGCAAAAGTCTACTGTAGATGCATTAGAAATGCATTTGAGAATATCACAGTTTTGCACATTATCCGAGTATCTGGAATTTTAGACCATTACCCAGATGTAAGAATATCTCTTTATTGTCAGGTTATTTCCAGTTAATGGGGCTGGATCATAACAGAGAAATATTGGCCCTGTGTGGAACTGAGCTGTACAGCTTAGCTATTTACTCAATATATGGTGGCTGGGCAGATCAAGATGCCAATGGATAGAGTTAGACAATTCAGAATAATATTCAAGTAGTTGCTTTATCAAAACTTGCTGTAAGCTTCTTTGAGAAGATTATTCATATGTAAAGGAAATACATGTTATTTGTATACTATTTTCTGTTAATATTATGTACAAATAAAATAGTATGAAGAGCTGAATACAGAAAAAAAACTTGAAAAAAGCTTAACAGGAAGAATGTAAGATAGGTTGACAACACTAAAGCACATAATAAATTCTGGGGGCTTATCTCCCATCATCAGAACACAACTATTATAGGAGAATTGGAAGACAAATAGACTCATTGCTTCATTATTATTCATTGATTTATATTGCACTTTCATATTATCCAGCGTTGTATAATGGATAAACAAAACATAACATATAGTGCATCACATAACAGTATGGATTTACAGAAACAAAATGTGAGGAGGTCCCTGCTAAAACAGGCAAACAATCTAGAAGACTCATACTTTTTTCATATAGACCTCTGTATTCTATTCAATTCTCTTTGGGGCCATGGGTGTCTAGGGTATATATCTGACAAAAAAAGATCATCCAGATAAGGACTATGGATTTATAACTACCTGTTATCGAGGATTACATTTACTACTGTTGCCACTTCTTGCTTTAGTGATCATTGATACAATGCAAATCAATTCTCACATTCGG